>NC_136652.1:18300324-18900324 GCF_949748355.1 Melanostigma gelatinosum | reverse complement strand
TCACTCTATTGACTAATTTTCCCGCTTTCAGAGACACTCAGGATCCTGTGTTTTCTACCACACACAGCAACAAAATGGTTAAATAATGCATAATCTTCCCTCTCCTTGTTGTGTTGTGTAATCAAAAAGCAACCTTCCCGTATACACAACATGTGGACCAGGTGTGTGTGTGCATGCAAGTTTGTGACTGTCAAATAACCTCAGGTGGTTCGGCTCTTAATGAAAGCCCTCCTTCAGCAGACACAACCTCGCATTTTGTGGCGAGTAAAAATTAGGGTCAGCGAATGCAGAGCTGGTCTGCAGAAACAGCCTCGCCGCTGGAGGAAGCACACACATCACTCCTCGGCGAAAGGTAGCAGCACACGAGCTACATCACCGAGTGCATTGACAGCAGGAGCAAATAGAAGCAGCAAAATGAGGCGTGGGCCTGATTTTTACTGGTGTTACCATGTTGCCTCAGGCACTCATGAATAATAAGATATATGTGATAACTAACACTCGATAAAAGACGACAGCTATACCTCACCCTGTTGTAAAACAAATCATCACATTTTCACCTGTCTTCATCAGTCACCTGGCAACACGTCCCCCCACACACTCATCCTATTATCAATTTTGTTACTTAGCCTAATTTAGACTTCATCACACCTTAATGGCTGATGTGCACTTTGCATATCAGCAGGGGTTTAACCAGAGCAGATCACTGGATCCTCTGTGCTGATGAAATAGGCTCCACAAGAAAACAAAGAAGCATCTCACATCTGAATTCAGTCTTATCCTGCACCTCAGAGAGCGGGCTGAATAATGGCCACATTAGGGAGGATTCTCAGTTTCACCTGTGGGGAGAGAAAACAGCACAGAATGCAGCCCAAGCGCACACTAAAAATAAAATTAATATCTGACGGCGTTTCTAGGTAATTGAGGGGATTTTTTTTGACCTTGCGGTACAGGTCCTGGGCTGGTGGGTTACAGCCACAACCCTTGTCACAAGGGAGCATCTCAACCCTTTCCAGATGGGTCCTGGGAGAAGTACTTCAAGTCAACACTGCACCTCTTCAAAGACAGTTTACCCAAAAGAGTTCAGACTCGAGAGTCCACAATTCCCAGCCTGTAAATGATTGAATTTACCTTGCAGATGAAACATCAAGCCAAGTCAGAGGAGGGTGTGTTTGAGCTTATTTCCTCCCAGGAGGGCTGAGAGCATCCTGACAGCGGCTCGCCTAAAATGGGACCGACGGTGCCTCTCGGAGATAATTCAGGTGTCCCGAAAGAACGCGTCTTGGCGCCTATAACATGTGACGGCCTGCGAAACCAGCGATGCCCTTCAAGAAATACATGACCAGCATGTAGAGGACGACTCCTCTGTGATCCGCTCGCACCGGAGATATGTAACTCAGCTCCCCACTTTCGTGAAGAAAAAAAAAAGAAGAAGAATACTGGAAAACGCAACCCGAAGGGGTCCCGGTGTGGCTGTGAGGCTGCAGCTGTGCAGGGGGGATTCGCCTCTACTGCGCATCCGCCTGTATATGCACCTCCAGAAGAGAAAACGCCTTTTGTAGCGACAGGCTGTTTAATACAGCGCTGTGAGTGACTGGTGCCGTGCGGAATCCAGCCAGATGTTCGTATCGCTTTCACTGGCTTTTGCTGGCGACGCAGGGCTCAGTGCGAGTTAATCCAGATTGACTGCCATAATATGAGCCCCCCCCCCCTCCTCCTCCTTCTGCCCCCGGACTTCTGTCAACCACCGACCTGGCTCCATTTCTGACCAGAGGTGCTGTGCTCGGAATGGTAATCAGCGCGCTCCGAGCTGCACAGAGACCATTTGTGTGCATAGACAGATGCAGTGCCTCCCAGCCTATCTCTCACAGGCAGGCATCATAATGTGTTCATGTAGTTTGAGCTGTACTGCACGAAACGCAGTAGGTTTATAATATTCTCTAGAAATGTTATAACAAACAGATGAATAGATTCAAACACACAGGAGATGAAAAATGCAATAACTAGACCCTAAACGAGACTGTTATTGAAAATCCATCCACTCCTTTAGTTAAGACCTGGGGTGAACAGCAGGCCAACATCTGTAACGCCAAATAGCAGCTATAGTTTAACAGTCCTGCATGTAGATTATTGGCAAAACGGTGTTGTGTTGGCTGAAACTGAAAGCCCTGGCTCCCTGTGGGTCTTCTTGGCACTCAACCCATCACTATCTGATGCAATGATCCTTTTGCCTTTTATGCAAGTTGGCAAATGAGCCCATATGTGCAGCATAAGTCTATAGAATAGAATAGAAAAGTACTTTATTCATCCCCAAGGGGAAATTTGTCTGTGGCAGCAGCAAACAGGGTTACACAATAAAATAAAAATATTGGGTATGGAAAATGCACACTGTATACAATATAATAAATACTATTACTATTACAGTACAAGGAGACTTGGACTCGCAGACTCAGTGTGTTTTTTTATTCCGGAGAACGACACTGCTCCCGGGCCTCCTGCACTGTGAAATGGGTGCTTGTTGTCATCCACAATTACCCTGAGGATCTCTCCTTCAGATCAATAGCACCATCCAGTTTCAACATATCCACTTGAGATCAATAGAAATATCCTAAGTGGTTTATGGTTATCCTGAATTGAAACGGGTAGAGCTATTGAAACTGTTTTGCATACTGTGCCGTGCGTGCACAAATATTTATGTATGAAAAAGTGTTGCACTCATGTTGGCTATATACCTGCACAAGAAACCTAGTATAACGACGACAACAACAAGCATTTTGCTGGTGGGAAGTGTTAATGTCAAGGCCTGCATGTGGCCTCCTGTGACTCATCCGAGTCATCATGAGCAGTTGGTGATATGAAATGACACTGACATGTCTTGGTTTTTGCTGCACTCCTTTACTATTGTGATTCATGTCAGGCGCTCTCTTTCTCTGTCACTGACGCATGTCATCCAGCAAGCGCTGGTAGGCGAGGCCGTCCGCCCGTTCACCTGTCTGGCTCTTTTTTTCCAAGAACAGGCCCGTGCTGTCCCGCGGAGGGTCAGCGATGCTGCGACTCCACGGGGTCTCTGTGATCCCAAGCAGCTCACGCACGCGAGCACTGATGACCTGCGGGGGCACACAGCAGGGTGCAGTCCTTTGATAAAGGGTGTGTTTACACAGTATCTCACCTTCACTTCATAAGGTAGTCCCACTGAGAGGGAGAGTCTTTCCAGGAGATCTCAGCAAGATTGTGGCATCATGGGAGGAAAGGTTCCAAGTGTTCACTCCCAAAACCAAACGCATCAAAGTACGTCTGGGCTAACAGTAAATCTCGACTAAATAGAGCAAAGACAATCCTGACAAAGTCTGTCTGTCTCGAGTTATTTCATTATCAGTTTACTCACTAAGAGAGACGAGTTAATCCTATTTTTCTGGTTTGACGCTTGTACAGTAAAGCAGAGCTGAATACATGAACTCGCTTTTAGCCAATTTAGTTCTGACCTCAGGGATGGATAAGAAAAACAGTTGCTTTAACGTGTTAGTAAGCCTGTTGAAACTGCCTTGAACATTGTGTGAGCCTCCAGCTTTGATATGTAAACAAGTCTGTCTCCATAATAACACCAATCTCTTCTGAAGGTTAGAATAAATAATAATAATACCTTCATATCTTCAAAATCTGTGATTCCAAGTCTTGGCAAGTAGATGCAATTCACATAAATGAGCTTTCTTCCAGTGATTAAGTTCTCTGTGAAACATGCCTACGAGAGAAATGTATAATAATGAGGTTAGAGCTTTGAAAAAACAAAATAGTATCGTATGAAAGCAGACAGGCACAGGTCCTGTAACGGTTAACGTTATACCTGTTTAGTCAGGTGCATGTTAACCTACTTTGTATTGTGGAAATCCTAAAGACTCAATCCATTGTTCAACATCCTCACAACTCCAACACAGGAACTCCATGTTGTCTGTAGACATGTTGCTATGGAAACTGTTGCCTGCAACTAGGTATTGATTCTGATTCTGATAAGTGTTTCCCTCACTGTCCAGTCATACAATATTTAGTAATATTTCGTTGTTTTAATTATTATTGTTGTAAGGAATCTAGGCAACATCTCTGGCTTTAAACTTCAGGAAGAAGTTAAAAAAAAATCTTTAATACGACTCCAGTTTAGTGTTTATGCAAACAGCCAATCAGCTTCTTGCAATGTAGGGTGGTTGGTAGATCCCGCGCAGTGATTGGCCGTTATAATCAGGTCTGTCCCGCCCACACCAACGCGGAAACCGCAAATGGTGTCACGCGCAGCTTTCACAGATCAACAAACCATGTGCGCCGCTGTTACGCAATAACACCCACACCGACAGCGTCCTTGTAGCTCTGTTGAAGCGCAGCACCGCCTCCGTCCTCTGCTAGCTGAACTTCTAGTTGCTCTCTGGGTGTCTTTTGGGGTCGGGTTGAAGAAGCTTTTGGAGCAGGAAAAGAGAAACTCAACACACCATAATGGCAGCAATTCTCCGGTCCCTTGTGAACAAGAAGGTAAGACAAACAACACGCTCGTGTTTTACACGACAGTTGCTTTTGTTGCACGTGTATGCAACTCAAGATAGCTAACAACCTCAGCTGATAGCTAACAACCTCAGCTGCTAGCTAACAAAGTCGTTAGCTAAACAAACACGTTGCACACAGTCCATCCCTACGTTACAAACATTTAAAAGTACAAGTTTAGTGCACGTTAAGTTAGGTAAGTACGGGTTTAGGGGCAGGTTTTATATATTGTATTTGCATGGCATGGCTGTTATTCATTAACCTTAGACCTTGGACATTCAGTTAAATATGAATTGAAGTTGACTAATGGTGTCTTAATTATTGCAGGTGTCCCTCCAGCTGGGTCGCATGTGTTACTCGTCATCCTCCGCGGTAAGAGCCCCCACTGACACGCTTTCATAACTCACCAGTCAATGAATGAATGAATGAATGCATGCTAAGTCCTCAAACTGATTCCCATGTGCCACATTGTGTTGCATAATGCCATTAAAAGGTTAACACGTGTTTTTATTTTGTCCCGATGATGTAAGGAAAGTGTGTTTTATTGAAATAAACATTCAAATGTTTTTGTGCCATGAAACTACAAATAGAGCTCACAAACATCCTGTTTTCTTCTGTCATATTATCACTAAGACGGACTGAATTGTATGTTTAATACAATATCAATATTTAATGTTATTTAACATAAACATTTTTTTATTAGGATCACTTACATTTGTGGCCTGGGTATGTACCAAGTGGGATATTTTACAATTGGTTTGAAAATTAAGCTTTTCAGCATTGTTTCTTTCAATGTCACGAAGAGACTGTTTTAAAATACCTCAATTGCAGATTGAGGTACTTCTTGTTACTTATCATATTTTCCAAGAACGATATATCTACGATAAACTAATGGCTGATTGTACTGGTCATTCGTCCAGCTCTAGGTTAAGATAAGATAATCCTTTATTAGTACCGCAGTGGGGAAATTTACAGGATTACAGCAGCGTAGTGGAAACAAGATCAAACAAGTATTATAAATAAGTAATAGACGAAAGAATATTAACAAAGTTAAAAATCCACAATTACTAAAAATATTATAAATATATACAGACATCAGAGGTCTCCAGATTTTGATTGTTTTTCAACTGGAAATTATTTAATTTGACAAAAATCTCTGAAGTCTTTCAGGTTTCAGAATGAAAAGATTGTGACAGAAACGCCACTTAAACCTGCAAGTAGACATTTTGTTGAGGCACATTTAAGCATGTTTAAAGCACGAAGAGTTCCCAGTAGCAGTGCATACTTATTGTCAGATGGACAACATTCTGAACTCTTTGTAGAAGTTGCACTTTGACTCGTTGCATACTCATTACCTATGCCCATACCACACACCAACCACATGCAGCACGTGTACCATGCACTAAACTTAGACTCCGACTCAGGAAACAACTTCACAAAGAAAGCTCAACAACACGCTCAAAAGAGTGTTTTAATAGCAGTATGCATACTGACTTATTTGAGTGCACGTAATTCTTTTACTGTGTCAGTGCGTATACTTTATATACTCAAAAACATGCTTAGAATAAGTCTGTATTATGGGATTGGGAGTTGGCTGCGGTACATTAGAAATCTGTGATCAGGAGGACTTAAATTTAAAGTCGACAGTAAAGGGATCTAAAACGACTGCTTTAGCCGGTCACTGTATACGTTGTTGTGATGGATAGATGCCCTTATGAACTCAGGCATGATGTAACCAGACAGGAAGGGATTTAACCATATGCCTCTGTGATCCTCTAGCCCACCACCAAGCTGTTCATCGATGGCAAGTTTGTTGAGTCAAACACCTCCGAATGGCTCGACATTCACAACCCTGTAAGTATTCATAGATGAATTATATCCAGCCTGCAGTAACCAGATCTTTACTAAAGGCTGGCTGCAAATAACCAGTACAACTTTATAGTAGTAACTCACTGTATGAACACTAGGGAGGGGGAAATAAAGTGCCAATTTCTAAGAGAGTCTACACAGCCAGTCATGTTTCATGAAGTCCAGCCTTGCTGTAGTTAAGCTTGTTACGCATAAGCCTTTAGAAAGCAAGTGAAAAGCAGTGATGGATGATTATAGCATATATACGTCAGATGAAATATCAAACCTGTAAAGGATAGAAAACAACCATGGGGTTGTTAATATTGATTAATTAATTCTCATGCCGTAATGACTTCTCTTGCTCAGTCAACTTGTCTGTGTCTTGACTGTCTCTTGCTCCTCAGGCCACTAATGAGGTGGTAGGACGTGTTCCCATAGCTACCCAGGAGGAGATGCTGGCAGCGGTGGACTCCTGCTCCAGAGCCTATCGGCCCTGGTCCGAGACCTCCATCCTCAGTCGGCAGCAGGTCTTCCTGCGCTACCAGCAGCTCATCAAGGAGAACATTGTACGGAAATGTGTCGCATGCTTTTCTTTGTTTTTCATCTTTCCCAATTGGGTTTCCATTTTAAGATTACCAATTTAGAGAGCAAGGAAATTGTCACATTTGTTTTTCCTTCACGGATGTCTTGAATTAATCATTCTTCCTCTTCATATTTCAGAAAGAACTGTCGAAACTGATCACCCTGGAGCAGGGCAAAACTCTTGCCGATGCAGAGGGAGATGTCTTCAGAGGACTTCGTAAGTAAAGCGTCGGCTTCCCAGTGTGCTATTAGGTTTAGTTAATCCTGATTAGATTAGAGTGCCGGTGAATATATAGCGGAGATCAAATTCCCCCGTTGAAACTGTCGTCTATAGTATCTGTATCTCCTGATGAATAGTCTGTATCTTTGGCAGCCCTTTGCCTGGAGGGAAGTTTGGTACTAAGTGGCTGCACGTTGTCAATTGTTTGCGCGTAACCAGACACTTCCTGCGAACGCAACTTAAACTTTGAAATGAATAATGAAGCAAGGCTTCTGTTTTGGTCACGTTGACATATAGAAGCTTAAACTGCTTTTCAGGAAGCTTTCACAGTGTCCAATTATACGAAAACAAGGGTCAAGGAAACGGTGTCCCTGCAGCATCACATTGTTAAGACCTGATGTTAAAGTGTGACTAGCTAGTATCTTTTTATGTAAAGCACTCTGGAGGCTCTGCTGTTAGTGGCATGCTATATAAAGATAATTATGCAGTTCCCCTCATTAAGGTGCACTTTGGCAGACCTGCAGCAACAAGAATCCTGTTGAGAAATGAAACAAGCCATGCACACTTGCAAATAACGGAAGATGTGTTTTGGTTATGGCAAGACAGAGCTGCCAGGGTATTTCTTTCTACTTGGTGCAGCTCCCAGTTTTGGGATGCCCGAGTTATTCTGGCATGCTAACTTTTAACTTATCAGCTGAAAGACAGGCTACATGAGCAGGCGTGCTGCTCATGTAGAGTTCACTGATAGGGAAAATAGATCAGTTAACAGTTAGTTTTTATTGTTAAGTCAGAGAAGAAGTACAAACTGCATCATGCTTTGTAATGTAGACATTAAATTACCTCATCTTAAATAACTTATATTCAGTTTGTGTGCCTCCCATCGCTGCACTATTATTGGTTTACATCATCTTTTCTCTTCATCGTCACCCCCCAGAGGTGGTTGAGCATGCCTGCAGCATCCCGTCCCTCATGCTGGGGGAGACGTTGCCTTCCGTCGCCCGGGACATAGACACTTACACCTACCGCCTGCCCATCGGAGTGTGTGCCGGTATCGCCCCGTTTAACTTCCCCGCCATGATTCCTCTGTGGATGTTCCCCATCGGCATGGTGTGTGGCAACACCTACCTGATGAAGCCCTCCGAGCGGGTCCCAGGGTGCACCATGCTCCTGGCCAAATTGCTCCAGGACTCCGGAGCACCAGATGGCACACTCAACATCATTCACGGCCAGCATGGAGGTGAGTGTGTGTCTCCCTCTTCATTCAGAAGCACACAATCTGTGTGTGTAATAACCAATGGCAAAAAGTACACGGGTGATTCAAACACGAATCATATACCTCCTGGCAATATGTAGATGGGGAATTTCCATAAAATGTGCAGGCCTATATCTGTAAGTAATTCATGAGTGTTTGAGGAAAGAGGGTTTGGATCTCTGTATTCGAGGCCTTTGTGCTCTCATATTGCCTTACGGGTGCAGCAGCATGAAGAACGGAGGATTTACAGTATCCGTTTGCATCTTTGTGTAGCGGTGAACTTCATCTGTGACCACCCGGCCATCAAAGCCATCAGCTTTGTGGGCTCCAACACGGCTGGAGAGCACATCTACGAGCGGGGATCCAAAAACGGCAAGAGGGTGCAGTCCAACATGGTACACCAGAACTCACAGTACACCGTTTAACATCCTCAGATCAAATGCACTGTTCTTACAGTCTGCATTATCAGTCTCGTGAAGCTGTTATTTGCCATGATAACCCACTTATTGGAGCAAATCTCAGTGCTTAACTGTCAATCACGGATGTTTGTAACATGTGTGATGAGCTCCGTGCTACTTTCTAACTGGAGAGAAACCCTACAGAGCCGTGTCCTACATTTTTCATTTTCAGGGTGCCAAGAACCATGGCGTGGTGATGCCTGATGCCAACAAAGAGAACACCATCAACCAGCTCGTGGGTGCAGCCTTCGGAGCAGCTGGCCAGCGCTGTATGGCTCTCTCCACTGCTATTTTTGTCGGGAAGTCTCGTGAATGGCTCCCAGAGCTGGTGGAGCGCTCCAGATCCCTGCGTGTCAACGCAGGTAACTTCAATGTTAACTGTGTCAACACAAATTAAAAAGTCTTTGCGAAACATTTTGATATTAAGAGTTTTTGATATAATGCACGTATGTGTCCTGAAGGCGATCAGCCTGGGGCAGATGTGGGTCCCCTGATCTCCCCTGAAGCCAAGGCCAGGGTGGAGTATTTGATCCAGAGTGGGGTGGATGAGGGCGCCAAGATTCTGCTGGACGGGAGAAACGTCAACGTCAAAGGATATGAAAATGGGAACTTTGTAGGACCCACCATACTGAGCAGCGTTGACGTGAGATTTGGCCTTTTTTCAGTTTCTAAAAAGTCTTAATATGATACAATACAGGTGATATGTTAAAATATTTTAGGGAAAGAGTTTGCTTGTTTAACGGGAGCCTAAAGCCTTTGTGAAATGTGCTTCTTCCCAGTCATCTCTGTGTATTGATATAACCTCATAAAGTGTGTACATACTGGTAATGATGCCTTGTGGAGTTTTTGTTGCAGATGAAACTCTTAATGTGATCGTTCTGCTGATCTTTCCAGCCGGGCATGAAGTGTTACAAAGAGGAGATCTTTGGACCGGTGCTCGTCGTCCTGGAGGCTGACGATCTTGACGAAGCCATTTCTTTAATCAACAGTAACCCCTACGGCAACGGCACCGCCATCTTCACCACCAATGGAGCCACAGCGCGCAAATACACACATGAGGTGGACGTTGGCCAGGTGAGACGATTTTACGAGGACTGAATAAAAGGACACCGGAGATTGTTCGTCAATTTAAACACTATTCCCTGAACAGAGCTCTGTCGGGGTTTAAAAAAAAGGTCACATTTTGCCTTATTTTGGGCCTCAGTGTTTTGTCACCTGTGTGAGTTCACAGTTTGGTGTCTGAGGGAAACGGACAGACTTCATGTGAAGTGTGAATATTTATCATAGCAACTTGATGGCTCAAAGGAATGGTGCTATAAAGTATTCATGAAAGTGAAACTCCTCGCTCAGATTTTTCCTGCATAATTTTAACAGTTCATCCTTGTTTCACGCTTATTGTCTGCGCCATTAAAGAATAGGTTCACAACATTTAAAGTCAATCTTTAAATGTCTGTGCATTGAAATAGTTTTTATTGGCTGTAATAAATCCTCCCCATCGCTTCTTTTTTTTTTTTTTTTTTTAAAGGCGTGTTTGAAAGGGATTTTATAAGGGCCAGTGAGAACAGGAGAAAGAATTACATGAACCCAGCCTTTAACTTCAAGAAATTGTCTTTTACTCAGTATTTGCTTTTTTTTCCAGTCGGGAATCGGCACATTATGTCAGTTATCGCCTCCCAATAAATAGAGATGTCAGACTCAGAATTGGTTTATTGGTTGTTTGCACATACAAGGAGTTCATTATTATTATTATTATTGCACTGCATTTATTGTTACGCACCATAACAATAAACGCAGTGCAATAATGTAATGCATAATTTTAAAATAATTAGAAAATATAGAATATAATAAACAAAAAATTAAGAATATGTTAAGTTGAAGAGTTGTGCAGGGATATGTAAATGTCTGTAATTGTCCTGAGGGTGTAAGAGTCAGTCAGTGGGGGCCCCGAGTAGGAATTACTATAAAAAATAAGTGGAAAAGGGGCTTGATTACCATGAATGTCATTTAAAAGCTGAAAAATACAATGGTGTGGTTAAATTCATATCAACTATTAATGTATTTATTGAATTGGCAGAAAACATGCTATATTGTGATATGAACGGACATATATTGTGATAGTTATATATCTCCCATCCCTCATGTATTTATGCATTTGTACAGATTGGCGTGAACGTGCCCATCCCCGTCCCCCTCCCCATGTTCTCCTTCACTGGCTCCAGAGGCTCCTTCAGAGGAGACACCAACTTCTACGGAAAGCAGGTAAATAACAAAAAGCGGTTTGTCATCATAAAAATACTCTGCATCAAGATACAACTACAAACTTGTGAACTTGGGTAGCTGACACTGCAGTTGTCTCTTCACCACCAGGGCATCCAGTTCTACACTCAGATCAAGACTGTGACCTCACAGTGGAAGGCTGAGGACTCCACTCTGACGGGCCCAGCTGTGACCATGCCCACCATGGGACGCTAATCTGACAGCACATCCAGCGTAACATTGAGAGACGCCTCATATGCCTTAAGATGAAGACCATGGAGGGAAATGGGGGGGGAAAAGGCTAGATGTCCTTTTTTTTTTAGTTTTTTTTTTTTTAGATATATTCACACTGGGGGTTATTAGTTGGTGTTTTTTTTTTTTTAACTTCATCCATCCTTAACAATGTTGTTGCACGAACAAATGCAAATTTCACATCATTTGGAGACTCGGGAGATGAGCTGGACTGATGCAATGAATGGCGCCGTGAGTCTCTTCATGGGTTTCTTGTGTTTTGTACCCGTTTTCTCCGGTTGATGTCCTGACCGGGTGGACTATGGATGTAATCACGCTCTGTTATTTTCATGATCAGTACTATACTCTGGTGTCATCTTTCTTTAAACCTACAGTATAATTCAAAAGGATCAGGGATTCTGCCTTTTTGAAGCAATGACCCCAAATGTCTTCCACCATTATCCCGTGTTTTTTTTTAGCTTGTTCTGTTTGTCAGAGCGTTGTGTAGATACTTGGAAAGAAGATGTAAATGGAGCAAATGCTACATTAGAACAAAAGAGCACACCTTTTCTCTGTTCTTCTGTTAAATCTGAAATGATGGTTTTAGTTCTTGTACCTCTAAATGTATTGTATCCTACTGTCCTAAATGTATTGTATCCTACTGTCCAGTGTTGAGACTAACGTGTGGTGTCTGTATGTCAGAGAGAGGTTCAAGGGTTTTGTATTGTCGGGAGAGATCTTTTTATTCTGATCATGGATGGTGTAAGAGGTAAATTGCTGTGCTTTACATGACATCTGACATTCTCTATAAACCATTATAATGAAACGTGTTGGAAATATTTTCATTCAAATGATATGAGCTACATCAAATTTTGTCACCTAGAGTCTATTTGTGGTTGAAAGATTGAAAGGTTAAGAGATCAAGGTAGTTGTAGTTTGCAGTTTGAATAAACTAATTTTGACTAAATTCAGTTGAAATGATCCTCTGGTTCTGTTGCTGTTCTATGTATTATTCATTACACACGAAGCCAACACATTGGTATGCTGGGGTAAAGATATAAATGTCTAACTTCACAGACGAGAAGTAGTTGGTAATGTTTGGACTTGTGGTTCATCAATACACAGCCTGTAATTTAGCTGTAAGAGACTCAAAATACTGTTCATTAACAGAACAGGCTGAGTATTTGTGAGATTGTTTTGTACTAAAGCATGTTTCACTCTAGAGACGTCAATTGGTGAGCACCTGCACGAGACCGAAAACGACTTCCGTCACAACACAGGCGACGTCACGACGAGTCGTCCGCGTGAGGACTAGTCGCCGGACGTGCCATCATGGTGAGCTCCGAGTGTGTTTAGCGTGCAGAAAGCACTTTAAATAAGCTAGCTAACGTTACAAATATCGCTACCACCTTTTAGTTGTTTGTTTTAGGTATAACACGCAGTCATGTGCGGCTTTTAGCTAACGTTAACTAGCTTGTTAACAAACTTCGGCGCCTAGCTTTGTTTAACGTAGCATTCTTACGCCAGCTGACGTAAATTACGTCAGTTGACTGAGAATTAACTTAACGAAGAGCTATCGGTCAACCCATATAACGCCAGACAGCCGGTCAAAGATACTCCACTTTTATTCCACTGACATAAACAACTGTATGGTAACGTTTTATTGGGGGAAAGTGTATTAAGGAGTGAAAACTAGTGAGCATGCGTATTGGATAGACATTATTACGTAAGCTACGTTGTAACTTTAGTCACGACAGTTTGACTGTTGACAAAACGAGCAATTTATATAATTGTTCATCACATATTTATTGTTAATTATAATACATGTATAATAAAAAATATATATAATTATTGTTATTTATTATTTATATTTATTTACAGAATAGCCACATAAATATCTAGTCTATATACCTCCTATAGTCATGACAAGTTCAGTGTCTTATTCCCACAAACTAGTTCGATCAATTTATGAGGCCTGGTGTGTATTTTGATGTTTAGCATTTTCGAGCAAAGAGTAGCTTTAAATTAGCAAAAATCCACAAATAAGAATGATGTCATGCTTAGCTTCTGAAACGTTTCAGTGATTAATAAATAACAAAGGGACAGAGGCTGGGGTTTGTCAGACAGTCCTTGAACACTAAACTAATTCCAATGGTGTGTCTAGTTGTAGCATTTCTATACATTTCTGTGACTTTCTCCAGACTTTAGCTCTAGTAAAAGCAGAGTGATTGTCTCAACAGGGGTTTCTCACTGAGTATTGCCCGACAGGCTTTAAATAAATCATAACTCCTCACATTAGATATCGTTTTGTAGAGCGATGTTGAGACATGCTTGAGTTGCCGTGTATTGATCAAAGGATTTAAGTCCACCAAACATGGTGTTGATGCGGTGTTTTCTAAACGGTCCGCAGGAGTTGACTCAGCAGGTGGAGAGGTTGATTTTGGGGTATGTCTCTGTGGTTGGTTGGAGAGTCTGACTGGGTGTGGTCTAATATAAATAACTATTGCTTCTTACGCCTCTGTCGCTTGTCTTGCTGTAATTTAACATCAGTCGGCATCAGTTTGAGCTGCTTCAGCCCCATTTAATAGAATAGCAGCTTTAAAGTGCTCTAACAAGAAGACCTTTCTTTGGTTGACTCTCCAGAGTGAAGATGAAGCTCACCGTGCCACTTCTACTCCTGGTCCTGCTCGCCGCTGCGGGGCTGAGCCGAGCCCAGGTCAAGAGCATCCTTCCCAGACTGAGCCGACCGGCGAACCACAGCCGCATCTTCTATGCGGTGATGTTTGATGCGGGGAGCACAGGGACGCGCATCCATGTCTACACCTTCATCCACAGTGACTCGGGTAATATTGGACGTATTAATCTCTAACGCGTGTTATGAATATCTAGAGTGAGAGTCACACGTGTATTCAGTGCAGTCAGGGCTTCATCTAATGTATTTGCATGTCTTGTGATCAATTGATTTACAATGCAAACAGCAGAGCAACACACTGATTCACTCTCTTCCTTCCTTTCCCTCTGTCCTCACAGCCTCTACATCAGGGGTGTCAAACTCATTTTCACTCTGGGGCCACATCAGCATCACGGTCGCCCTCAAAGGGCCGGTTGTAAATGTAAGACGGTGTAAATGTAACTACGGTACTCCTAACATAGTTAGTTTAGTTTCCCGGGATATCTGTGACTTCCACAACACGTACTTCCAGTTGTGTGATTTCTCCTCCGCCATTGTTTCCTGTTGCTGGTGCAAAATGCATTCTGGGATATTTGGCTGTCCCAAGTACAGACAAGTCACCTCCGATGCATCCCGGGTAAAATGGGCAGAGCGAGCCACATCCGGGCATTAGGGCCGTGCTTGGCTCGATGTGAACTTTGAATTGGAACAGTACTTGGGCCGAGACTGATGACGTTTCAGTACAGAGAAGTACGCATGTTGAGAAACTTGTTGGAAATCCTCTTTATGGGCTGTTGCATCTCCTGTCCACCTGTTGTGATAGTTTTAATGTCGGCACACAGACAACATGCCATCTCATCACTTCGACTTTCTATCTCATAATTTCGACCATGGGGATATTTTTATTTTCACATCTAACTTTAAATTTTTGTAAAAAAAAAAAAAAAAAAATTTTTTTTTTTTTTTTTTTTGCTGGCGGATTCGTGGTCCACATAAAATGACGTGGTGGGCCGGGTCCGGCCCGCGGGCCGTATGTTTGACACCCCTGCTCTACATCATTCACCACAGGGGGACATAGGTTACACTTGACTGAATTCACTTTTGAATAAATAATCCTATTAGATATATATATATATATATGTATTCTGCATATGTATGCTAAGCAGATTTAGGCCTCTTAATGCTTTTAATAGCTGCTGCATATTTGATGTGGGCGGATCTTGTATCTTTTTAGAGGAGCTGCCTATTTTGGACAATGAGATGTTCCACTCCATAAAGCCCGGTTTGTCGGCATATGCTGACTCTCCCGAAATGGTAAGTTCATTGTCAAAACGAATCAATTATATTGAGCTGGAGGACAAGGTCCGCCGGCTAAACATTGTGTTCAGAAACACTGCAGCCTCCCTCTGCGGGGAATCAAAGTAAGTAGGAAGTGAGAAAAAACAAAATGACAAACAAGTGAATGTTCAAGCAGCATAATAAGCAACACTTCGAGTGTTCTCTCAACTCTAACTAGTCATCCTGTTTGTCAAAAGGCTGCTCTGAGCATTGTCTGTTTTTTTTTTTTTAATTAAAGGCAGGACACACGGTGAGGATGTTGCTGAAGATGGCCAAGAAGACGGTGCCTCGTCTGGAGTGGAAGAGGACTCCACTGGTCCTCAGAGCCACAGCTGGACTCCGGCTGCTGGCCGCAGATAAAGCCCGGGTTCTGTTGGAGCAGGTACAAGAGTGCAGCGGTACAGAGGAACGACACACTGTCGAGACCTCTGTAAAGTGGAGCGCAGGTCTTTATCATAGGGGAGCTATTAGGCGCTACGTTGTCTGAAACTCTCGAGGCAAAGTGCAACCTCTTAATCCAGGGAGGTAGCAGGCAGGAAGGGCGGGGGGGGAGCATTTCCAGTGCGATGGCAGGTGGTGCATAGACGAGAGAAAAAGTATGCTTATCAAAGCGGTGTCAGCTTAGTGGGGAAGGCTCTTGTGGAGGGGATAAGGTAGTAATGGATGGCCCTGGGGCACCTTGGAAGATGAATGATACTTTATTAATCCCCCTGAGAGAATTAATTAATCAAGCGGAGGGCACCTCTGGATGAGCTGCCATTACAGTAGATAACATTAAGGCCATTTCTCTGCTGCTTTCCAGGGCGCCCTCATGCTCTCCTCCCCCCGCTCTCTCAATCACTCATTCTGCCTCCCCTCCTCCTCCCCCTCTTCCTCCACAGGTTCAACATGTGTTTGATGAATCTCCTTTTTTGGTCCCAGACAACAGCGTCAGCATAATGAATGGCACTTATGAAGGTAACGTCTGCCCCCCCGATAAGCAACACATCCGTCACTTACCACAGCCACACGTGTTCTTTCTGCAGCACTTCGTAGGTGGCATCAGCGATGCGTCTGCCCTACTTTGTGTGCTGTGCACTTTCTATAAGTGTTGACTGCAGACTGTTACGCTAAATTGCAGCAGATTACTGCGGCCTTTTGTGATGATGCTTCAGAAAATTGCTCTTCACCACAAAGTTGTTTGTGACCTTAAAAGTCTGTAATTATGTGGTGAGAAATTGGTGTTATTGTCTGTTGTGCCACAAGTGTTATTGATTTGTCAGCATTTCAAGCTTGTTTTTCAGCATCATAGCTCTCGCTCACGTGTTCGTACATGCCGTGACCTTTTTCATTTCTGTGAAAATTTGTTGTCAAAATTGACTTGTGTGTTCAACCTGACATTATCTTGGTTTGCAAATCTCTCTAACGTAGGGATCCTGGCTTGGATATCTGTGAACTATCTGACAGGTGAGCACTGTAACCTCGTGTCTTTTTATAGACCCCCGCTTCACAGATACGTGCCGAATGCACACAACTATTACGTCGTAGCCTGAAGGGGGCAGCTCTGATCTTTATCGGGCTCCATATCTGGATGTTCTTACTCTTTGCTCGCACAGTCTGTGTCAAATAGGGCTTTTGAAGATAGCATCTAAGGTGTAACTGATTAGCTCTTCTCTGTTGGCTGCTGGATTAAAGTAGGAAACTGTTTTCAGGTCACCTGAACGCACAAACCAAGAAGATGGTGGGAATCCTGGATCTGGGAGGAGGATCCACGCAGATCACTTTCCTGCCAAAGCTGAGGGTCAGTTTTTGTTTTGCACGCTTTGAGATTTCTGAACAAATTAAAGTCTTTCGTGAATCGTCACACACTGGATCCTTCATATGTCACTGTAGAAAACCATTGAAAGTGTCCCTGTGGCTGATTACGTTGCCAGATTTGACATCTCCAACAAGTCATTCGAATTGTACACTTACAGGTAACAGATGTGTTGATTAATGCATGTTTCATAAGTTATATTAATCTTACATTTGACTGCATGAAGTCAATTCTTGATAAAATCTCTTAACGGTAATTTCCATCTGTTTCTTAAATTGGCCTCCAGTAAAATGCTGCTGACTTTAACTTTGTAACTTCACTTGCTTTGGTTTTTAATTAGGGGAACTTCTATTGTCTGTGTAGTCATGAGGATGTGAACGCTCTGCGACACCATTTGTTTGGCCTATTTTCAGAATGCCTCACTTGTTACGTACACAGTCTGTCCCCTGGTTGGTTTTGTAACTGTACAACAATCCTTTCACTTCATCCAGTTACCTTGGACATGGACTGATGGCAGCGCGACTGGCCACACTGGGCGCTTTGGGTGCAGAAGGTAGTGTGCTGTACGGGGAGGGAAAGGGTCGGTGTTGTTCACTGCGAGTGTGTCTGAGTCAGACACTGAGACACAACAGTGAGTCAATTCTCCAAGTGTTCTCTCGGTGTTGTTTCCATCCTGCCCATTTCTGCAAACACTGAGTGGAGGAGGTAACGAGAGAGAGAGATGTTTTTCTTTCTCTGGGATGTACGGTACTTTCAAGTCTTTCTCTCTGATAAACAATTCAAGTGAGACCCTGAGACGAATCACCGAAGGGCTTCAGAGGAAATCGTGTCGGTGACTGAGTCAGACTCGCGCCGCGGTGACCAGTTGTGAAGCATTTAGAGCGAGTTCGGAGATTAACACAAGTGACGTCTTAACGCTCTCAACAGGGTTGGAGTGGCGCGTTTTTAAAAGTTCCTGCCTGCCGAAGAAGTTCAGGGATGAGTGGAGTTTTGGAGGGCTGACCTATCAAGTGAGCGGGGACGCAGATGGTACGTTCCTGTTTACCTAAAGTGTAATCAATCAAAGCTACTGTATCAAGAAATCCCTTTGACTTTTATTGATGACATTAAACCTACGATTGTCAGACTACAAATATCAGTGTGAATTTTTTCTGACGATAGAGAATCATCGACCAAAGAAATTCTTAGTGGTCTCACACTCTATTCATCTATTAGTTGATTTAATCGACGGATCTGTAAGATTGAGTTTCTCTAAGATGAATCATGCAAAAGCACCACTTACAATCTAGTGTTTACAGGTGTGCTCACCTGTTTTCAGTATGAACGAGCATATAAATAATAGGTAATACTCAAGAAATCATAGTTGAAAAAGCCCAAAACTACCGATTCCCCTCGCAGTTATGTCTTCAGAGCCCATTAAAATGGACTTGAGTTGAATTACACGTCGTGTCGTGATGTTTTTCCCACAGAAGACGTGTACTTTACACCAGTGTCTCTGTTTTCTTCCCCAGGTTATGCAGCATACAAGCGTTGTTATCAGGAAGTACTTACGGTGGTGAAGGGGATTATTCATCAGCCGTACCAGCTCGAAGACAGCAATGTATTCTACGCATTCTCCTATTACTTTGACAGAGCTGTGGATGCGGGCCTTATCGGTTAGCACACACACACACACACACACGGCGTACATAATTATACAGACCTAGCAGGATGATATTACCCATTCCAGTGCAAGACAGAGGCAGGGAAGTGTGAGTCATCTGCACCTGTCTCAGTGGATTTGAAGAGCTATAGGTGTGTAGTTATTAGAGAAATTGCTATCCTCTGCCAGTCCGAGCTGAAAGGGCACACTCTTTATTATTAATATTATGAAAATCTGCATGTGGATCTACCTTCTTAATGAACGGTGTAGCCTTTAAAATGTGTGGAAGATGACCCCAATCACCTCCTGTTGCAGACGGGGTCCAAGGAGGGATGCTGGAGGTCCGAGACTTCAAGAAGAGAGCTAAAGAAGGTGAGACGGGCAACGCGTCCTTTCTGTGACAGCTCTGCACCCTGTACTTGAGACACAGCGCGCATCTCAATAGTCTGGACCTGTGTCCTCGCTGCCATCTCAGATCCTACGCTCTCAGCAGAATATAGAGGATCATTCAACCTCACTGACATGACTCACTTTTGCCTGCTCAGTGTGCAATAAGATGACCAAGTACCCCTCCAGCAGTCCTTTCCTGTGCATGGACATGACCTACATCACTTGTCTGCTCAAGGATGGATTCGGCTTCAAGGAGAGCGCCGTGCTGCAGGTGAGCCTTACGCAACACAATCAGCAGGTTCGTGGTCTTGTTTTTTTTATTTATTTTTTACAACAGTACTTTGAGGACATTAGATACGATTTTTTGGTACTTTTTTCGGCATTATACGATTACTTTTAAATTACATACAATACTGACTTATTCTACTTTTGTACTATGTCCTTTTTAAAAATCTTTACAACATATTATACGATGAGTTTTTTTCCACATACTATGCTATAACTTGAAAAAAAGTTTACAACATACAATTTTTTTTAATACGTCCCTTTTATGACATACTGTACTATGACTTCTAAGAAAATGTACATCCTATTGTCCTAAAAATTGTACTTTTTTTATGACCTATTATACTTAGACTAAAAAATAATTTTTTTATAGTATGTCAAACTTTAAAAAATAAATTAAAAAAAGTCATAGCATAGTAACAATACTATAATTTTTTTATACACACATATATAATATATATACATATTACAATACCAAAAAGTTAATAATAGAAAAAGTAAACAACACAAAGTTTCGGTTACTTTTTTTTATTTCAATAAATACAAAAGGCATTTGAGTGATCTGCTGTCCCCCCCCCCCCCCCACACACACACACACACACACCACCACTCTTCTAGTTGACCAAGAAAGTGAATAACGTGGAGGCCAGCTGGGCTTTGGGCGCCGCGTTGGACCACTTCCACAACCTGAAGATCCACTGAGGCTGCGGCAGGAACACGGCCCCGCCTCATCTGACGGCCCCAGACAGCCACCGCGTGTTTCATACGGGCAGAACCAACCTCACGAGTAAAAAAAGCAATTATTCTCAAGTGTAATATATTGAGCTGTAAATGAGCAACGTGTCGTCTTACTCGGAGAACAAGTGAAGCACTGGAGGTTGACGTTTGAGTGATGTTACCAATAACACTCCGTTAATGCAGCGTTGGGCATTACCGGCTACTCGGTTTGCTTGAGATTGATGTGTGTGTGTTTTGCTGGCTTGTTGTGCTACACCAGCGCATACATGTGATGTACAGTGCTTCAGTAGTAGTTAGTAATGGGGTGTACATTTAAATTTGACATTGTAAAAGTAAGTGGGATTATTTTCTATTAGACAACACCACTGCATTTTAACCTCACTGTTTACAAGGAGAATGTACACGGTCATTATATTTTCATAAACCTTTAAAACCCGTCTCAGTATTTCTTTGGGAGTATTCGTTTTCCAAAAACTTGAGGAAAAAAAAAAGGTTGTTTGTACAAACTTTGCCGTTTCACGCACGTCAAAATAAAACCATTGTCGGTTGCTAATTACAAATATCTACAGGGGTGAAAGTCTGCGATTCATCTATTTACACGTAGACGCGTCGTCAGTGTGCGACGTTTCTCACGACGGCGGCCTAAAGCAGCGTCACCACGTCGTCTCCGTACGCGTGGCCGTCGCTCGTCATCGTCACCAATTCATGTGGCTGAGAGAGAACGACCACGGAGTCTGCAGAGCCTGGCGGGAGAAACAGACGAGAGCAGCATGAATGCTGGGTAATGGTGAGACATCAGTCTGTCGGTACGGACCTACAGTCATGAGAGGAAACGGCAGCCAGGGACACAACTCTACGAAACCCTTTGTCCTTCAGTTTCTGCAAGCTCTCACCTGCTTATACCTTTTGGCTTTTATTAATGCTGACAGGGCAATTTGGGAAATAATGAAGGCCATGCAAAGAAACCCAATACTGAGCCTATGAAAGAAGTATTCATCTTTAGGCATTACATATGGAATCTAAGCTTGTTTTAAGCTATGAAGTTTAGATCAAAGAGAATATCATTCAAAAATACTAATAATAATAATAATCCAGTGTAAATTGGAGAAACCGCCCAGAAGATGATGTAAAACACTGCACGGGGTATGTGTATGTATGTATGTATGTAATTATCGTGAGTAACGGCCCAAGAGTTGAATAAATCACAGTTGGGTTGCAACAAACCTCTCAGAATAACAAAAGCCGGACTGATAGAAAGACGGAACGAGGCCGGACTGACGGCATGTGTTGGCGTTTCCCCGCCACAGCGTGTATGGAGGCCTACCTGGTGATCTCAGCATGGCGTGGTGAAGGTTCATGGGTTCCACAGTCGTCGTGATGGTCACCATGCCGTCTCCATTCACGCCGTCCGCCTCCAGCAGACTGCTCTGCGTCAGAGCCTCTCCTGTACGAAGAGGAGAGCCACACGCGCTGTACTTTAATCCACGGTTACAACTTACAGTCGGAGAAATCGATGTTCAAAACGGAAATCTCGTCATCGCTAACTTCTAAGTCCCTTTGACACTTGTGTGGATTTCTTTTTGGATTTTTTTGGGGACTGTAGTTACTCCAACACAGACAGTCTACTTAATTATTCATCCAGTCACCATCTGTTTTGAAGCTGCATCTTGCTTTTACTGAAGACGAGCTTCTTCGGGGAGGCTGACCCGAATAAATCTGCTGTTTATAATTCAGAGCTCTGGCGGCGGCTCCTCGGTGGTGATGCAGCGCCGGTGCTTCCCCGCTGCATCACTTCAGAGTACAAGGAGGCAGATGTGACGTCTGCTCTCGTTTCACACCAATAAAATACATTTAAACCTGTTTTCTAGAATTAGACCACATGTTGGAACGTAGACCGCTCATCAAGAAAGGCTTTTACTCTGAAGAGGCAGTGACACGGACACTAAGTGAACTCGGGGACGTTTCTCACAGCTGCAGCGGGAGATTTACTCACGTATCCGATCAGTTAACTTGGTGAAAACTTTCCCCGACGCCCAACGATCTCACTCCTGCAGAAGTCTAAAGTCTAAAGTCATTCAGCTACCGGCCACAAAGAATGAAAATTTGAAACGATACATTTTTAAGTGCTGAAAGCCGTTAATTATTCAAGAAATGTCCCGAAACGCAACTTAAACCAACACTATCTCCGTGGACATTTTTTAAATGTATGGGCAGCTTGAAGCCACATAATCCAAGGATTAGCATAACCACCTACTGCACCGTGTGTGTGTGTGTGTGTGTGTGTGTGGGAAACAGACCTGTTTCTCTGCTTTCACTGCCGAGCCCCTCCTCCTCGTGTCTCTTCCTCATGTGGACGTTCCGGCTGCCGGACTGAGAGAACGTCTTCCCACAGATCCCACAGTGGTGAGGCTTCTCGCCTGGGAAACACAAGGGAGGGTACGTGACAACCCTCGATATCTGCTGTCACACACGCCAATTACAAAAGAAAAGTGCTCAGCTGTACAGCTGTGAACTCCGTCCCACTCACCAGAATGTACGAGCATGTGTTTTCGGAGACTGGAATACTCCGCAAAGGATCGCCCACAGCCATCTGCTTCACACAGGAAAGGCTTCTCCCCTGAGAGCAGCCGCACACACACAAATATATATAGCGATGAACTCAACAATATTAAGACATAATGTGTTAATTTCTGGAGCCCACGGTGACAGCGGAGCTATTTTAACGCACTAAAAAGGTAACGAATGTAAGATCCTTTCGTCTGACTAAGTGGACATTATGGCACACAGAGAGCTGTTCCTCCAGACGTCAGGGCACAAACAAACACTGTAAAGTGTAGCTGGCCCCGAGATAGAAGAAGCAGACTGTGAGATAGGCCATCAGTTACTCATTACAGCAGTGAAATGGAGGCGCCAGTGCTGCTGACTCTTCAAATCTCCGCCATGACTGCGCCAAGGAAGCATTAAATGAGCGGAGTCAAATGTCCTGAGTCAGTTATTGCTTCCAGCGCGTTTCGGGCCCTTTTGTACACCGAGTCTCTCTCTCGCTCCACCCCCCCCCCTCCCTCCACCTGTGTGTACGCGTTGGTGGTTCTTCAGGTTTCCAGCCGTGGTGAACTTCTTGCCGCAATTCTTCTCCTTGCAGATGAAGGGCTTCTCGCCGTTGTGGGTCCTCATGTGAACCTGCAGCCTCTGCAGCACGTAGAAACTCTTCCCGCAGCCCTCCGCGCCACACCTGAACATCCGGTCGTTCCTGGGAGCCGAGATAACCAAACGAACAGTGTCTCTCCCGGTGGCCGCGTTTCATTTTATTTATATAATATATTATATAATAATATTTCTTGTTGTATATGTTGTGTGTAGATTAGCGGTGTCTTGTAAGGCTGTTACTGAGGACAGTAGTTTGGATAAAATAATCTTCGTGCAGAGGGAACAGAAGCGCTTTAAAATGATACCTTGTTTTTCTAAAACGTGAAATATCTGTGTTGCATTTTGATTCAATAATGGCTTCGATGTTTCCATTAACAGCTAAGATAATTGCGAGTGTAATTACTTGAATAAAAATCTGTAAGCTCAATTAGCTGCACGCTTGCATTATTATTTTTCAATTTGGAAAATTGATCCTCGAAAGCCTGGATTAGCACAGGTTCATGCTTTGGAAATGGCTTCTTGTTGCAACTGCTGCCTGAATCCATTACGTTCCCTGTGTGTGTGTGTGTGTGTGTGTGTGTGTGTGTGTGTGTGTGTCGTGCTACCTGTGTGTTTTGAGGTGGTATTTGAGGTGAGCGGGCCAGGTGAACATCCTGCAGCAGCCCTCAAACGAGCAGCGGAGGATCTGCTTGGAGAGCGGGCGGCTGGCTCTAGACTGCAGCTCTCGCTTGTCCCCGTCTGCTGTCAAGCTGTGTGTGTGATCACCTAGGAAACAAGAGGAAGGAAGCAGAAAACAATAAAGGAGTTGTGAGGTGGCCGGTCCCCGGGGCCCCCGGCTGGAGTCAATCACATCGGGTACAGAGACCGGCCGAACAAACCGCAGCCCGAAAAAGAAACAACCAACCGAAGCTGAATGCAATCACTCCCTTTTCACCTGCCGCGACCCCCCCGACAGTGAACCACTGATTTCACACCCCTTCTAGCTCAGAATACGACACGTTTTCTCAATGTGCCACAAAGTGTTCTACACACCACGCTTTGGTCCCTTCGATCGTGTAGAAGGCGTCCTAAATAAATGTTTCCTTCCTTCGCTAACTGTTCTCACTCCACAGAAAAAGAATGAGGTGGAAGACAAATGTTGAGAGATCCTAACGAGGGGAGAACACCTGTGCTAAGAACGTCCATCTGAACATAAACGAGGTTACACGATCGCCTGACAACATGCGGTGATGGTGACGCAGAAGTTTATGCATTGCGAGTAGGAGAGCATGAACCAGTGAGATGCCGGTCGGGGAGGGAGGACGTATACTGGGAGAGAGCACAGATGGGAATAGACTTCACTCTCGTGTCTTTATTCTAAGCAGGACCTCCGGCTGCGATTGGGCTCGGCTCAAAGACCAGAGCTGTAGCTCGGAGTCGTGGTCTCTTGAGGTCACGGGCAAATCATTTTTATCTGTCAGGCAGCATGTAGGGGGGAGATAAAGAGAGGTTGTGATGAAGTCCGGACTCCTGGTGTGGGTCAACAGCTCGGTGCATGGTCAGAGAAGATAGCTTCACAGTTAATAGAGTGAGAGGAGATTAAGAAAAAGTAAGCAAGCAAGATGTTAGGATTTTTGTCAAGCGAAGAAGTTGGATTAAACAACGTTTGATCATCATGAAAAAGTATAAAAGTCATAATGTCATATTATAGTCTGTCTAAAAATGTAAAAATGAAAAGTCATATTGTAGGATGTTGTTAAAACATCAAAACAATCACAGTACAGCATTTCATTAAATGTTACGCTGTCCTTCAAATCCTGTGTTGTCTGGTTACTTCTCTTCCCTGACGTCTAACCTGCGTCTGTCTGTCTGATCGCCACGTTGCCTCTCCGCAGCATTAATCATCAGATCATCACAGACACACTGAAACAACAAGTGCTGAAGCCCGATCAACGCTTCGCCACAATGTGCCGTTTAGATCTCCGCTTGCTGTCAGACTTGTAAATCTGTGAGGACAAAGTTACAAATGAATTTGGATTTGAGGGCTTTTGATGAGAAGTGTTGAACACGTGTTGATTAATCTCATCACTGACCTCATTCCTCGTCTTTCTGTGTCTGATGCCGTCTCTAAGTAGGCCGGCGGATCTTATCTCACCAGAACTATGTGCAGCTTCTTGTCTTTATTTTCTCTCTTTTAATGTTACATTCACCAGACGGGTTGTGATGCACATGCAAACAGCCCTGCGCATATACAAGAACAGCAGCAGCTTGTTATGAGGAGTCTTTTTTTGTGACTTTACCGTTATTGACACTTGCAGCTCTGGCGTCCTGGCTGGCCTTGGCGTCTCTGGCGAGCTGCGCGCGCGTTGCGGCGATCAGGCTGTCGTGTGCCAGCTCCTGCACCCGCAGGTACCACGGAGCACTGCCGTCGATCCCGTAGTCCCCCGACGAGACCCCCTCATCGTCATCCTCGCCGCCGCCGTCTGCGGCGAAGATCAGGGACTCTGAGGAGGCTGTGATGCCTGAGAGGGAAGAGGAAGAAGTGGGAGGAGAAGCATGAATTCAAAGCCAGAGCAACATTCTGCATAAGCGTCAATGGCCTGAGCCCCCTCGAGGTCACATTTGTCGTCCCATCATGCTCAGCAACGTTAGAGATTCATACTGAAAGGCTGAGAGGATGCTGGAGAATAAAACATTGAAAAAGTACAGAAACACGATTTTTCTTTATTCATGATTTGAATTCAATGCCACGAGAGACAGAAAGTGATTCTTGTTGCTGAAAAGCCTTTTCTATGCTTCCTGTCGCTCACTGAGTCACAGACAGAACACGGCGCGCTGCACAAAAGCTGCATGTTAGACTAAAATACATTTTTTTCGGGCTGCGCTGCCAAAAGGTCTGATGAACCAAGAGAGCGTGTCTGCAAAGGATCATTTCAGCCCAAAAATAAGTCACGGCTCCTCGTGAAAATGCGTCACCCTGTTTGCTTTTTAGCATCCCGAGCAAGACACAAAGCGCTGACACCAGATCAGATGTAGAGTTATTAATGAACACAGCGAGGACTCTGAGGAGGTATAACGCTTGGCTTTAGAGCTCCTTACCTTTGGCGAGGTTCAGCAGGACATAAGAAGTGCTGTCTGACTGCTGGAGGTCATGGAGGATGGGGGGGGGGCTGGGCAGGTGACAGTGCGTCCGGACCACCAGCGGGCTTCGCTCAGACACCCCCGTGAACTCCGGCTCGTGGCTCAGGCCTCCATCTGAGGAGAACACCAGCGTTAGTCGGCGAGTCAATATCCAAAATAATCAAACTGTGGTTTGAAAATAGGAGCACAGCAATTGCTTTAGTGGCACAAAGATGTAAAAATAACACTTTCAATTCTGTAACGGACAAATATAAACGTGTCTGTGTTTGATTACAGGAAAACACCAGAGGGCACCTTTAATGTATAAATACCTCCATTCTTAAATCTATTGCTAGTTATATCATTCCTTTCTAAATGGTTTTACAGGGAAGCAGACACGATGTGTCCTAATGAGCGTCTGTCCATCCAAATGGAGAAGCTGTGGGCGCTGAAGAGTCTAAAACAAATAATAATCATCCTATTTTCTGCAGCAGTCGGGGAGCTCGTCGGATCTAAAGGGAATCTCGATCCACATCTAAAGAGCCTGGAGATGTTGTGAAACAGGAATAATATCCACAAACCGACAACACTGTGAAATGTGTGTACAGAGATGAAGGGGAGCCGGCACAGTCTGGGATTTTTATTCTTATTTACGCTCTCATATTTCTTTATGCATTTTGAAGTCTTGTCACTCAAATCATACTTTCAGCCAGAAACTCCGTTCAGACTTCAAGCAAACAGACAATCAAATATGGCAAAGTTAGCCTGAACGTGACAGAGCACCAAGGAGCGAGAGAGAGAGCGTTACAATAGAGTGCTGCAGGAATAAGTCCTAAAACCAAGAGATGAGTCAGCATTTTTGCAGTTCCTGTTCCCGCCCTTTGAAATCAGCTGTTTTTGGTTTTAATGAGTTTTTGGTTAGATGTCTGACATAATAGATTTTAACGTTTTGTGGTAGGATATAAAATATGTCAATAAATATCCCTCTTGTGAATTTTGAAGCTTTTACGTTGGTCACAAACAAAAGACGAAACAACTAAACGGCATCACGACGACTCGCCCTCCTTCACAGCCTCGCTGCGTTTACTCGCTCTCATTCGACCAACGTTAACTTTTTACTTCAGTTTAATGCCTTCGTGCTTAAAAAAAAAAAAAAACATAAAGGTGGCGTTCATTTGAGAAGATTATCTTTCCATGTATAAGTATCGTACTTTTGTTCGCTGCGGGGCTTATTTTTTTCTGCAATAATCCAATTTTGTGGAGGGAACCGGGTCAAAGCTGACATCCTACACAAACACGTCAACCCTGCAGCACTACATGTTCCACATTCACGCATTAGACGCATTATTCAACTTTTAAAGACAGCAAACCGGTCTAGCGCATCCAGCAGTAACAGAGGACCATATTCATTTGTAGTCGTGTTTCTGGCCGCCTGGTGAAAGGAATCCAATCTTAACTTTCCTTTAGTTCTGTATTTGGTCTCTACCAACTCCTGAGGACAATATCTGGCTTTCTAGCTGCTAAAGGCTCCACTATGTATGTCAGCTAGTCACGAACGATCTGTGTCTGTCTGCTGTTTGGTGCAGAGCAGGTAGAAGCAAGTAGCTGCCTACTGCATCCACAAACAATGCAGTGAGAGCCGAGATGGAGATGCAGAGTTGATGTTACTCTGTAAGTTCATCAAGTGAGTTGCATACTACTGCTAGCTCTTTGGACCTGTGGAGGACAGAACAGGAGCAGTGAGAGGCTGCTCACCTGTGAGCTCCAGCGGGCTGCACAGCGAGCTCTCCGCTGGACTCAACAGAGGCAGACACGAGTGTTTGCACCCCGAGTCCTCCAGAACCTGCACCAACGGGATGGACGCGTTCTGCACAAACTGCACCAGCAGCTGGAGAAAAGAGAGAAGAAGAAGAAGAAGAACCACAGCATGCAATGAATGATCGACTCCTATCTAAAAGCACGACGGTGATGACAGTGATGAACTCACCTCTGGTTTGGAGTCGAGCTCATCAGAAAGCATGGGTCACCCTGTGTGGAACCTGCAGACATCAACACTGACCCATCAAACGCATACACACGTGTTCTACGATTCAGGCTCAGGTCTGATCAAAACATCATGCGTACCTCAAACTAGACCTGCTAAACGTGAGACTCTCGGTCGGTCATGAGGATGAGGTGCAGGTCATCTTTGCGCCTAAACCATCGCACAATCTGAGGGCAAATAAACAAACAGATGAGAGGCTGTTGTTAGCTAGCAGGGTTAGCAGTTACCAAACTCGCTACCGAGGCTAACAGACAGCCGTTAGCTGGCCGGTGTCAAATACCAACGGATGACGATACACTGTACGTGTATTTAACGTCGTTAAATCGTAGGTAACGTGACATTATTCCGTTTACCTTGTTATTAGTTGTGTAACTGAGCTAAAGAAAGTAGTAAGAGTCCTGTTCCTCTTCTTTTTCTTTGGTGTTTTTAACGTGTAGCTGACATTCATTGGTGTCGCATTACCGCCACCTAGTGGAGGGAGCTGCCACCTACAGCTTCTGGGTTTATTATTATTCCTCCTTCCGGTCTCCACCACAGATGTTGCGTCATCGTCGCCACCTAGTGGTCGAAACTGTAAACTACAATGTAAAGAGGGAAATCAGAAAAACAGAAAGTTATTGAAGAATGATTAGGTCTAGAAGACCGTTTAAATATACATGAATTGATCACGTAATTGTTTTTTAATTTTATTTATTAAAGCGGCTGCAGCCAAATTCAATGTATTAATAAGAAACAGATAAAAAGATAATTTGCTGCACATTATTAAAACCGTAATCAAGATCAAATGGTGAATCCTCTGTATTTTACCACATCTATACAAACTCCTGTCTAGTACCATAGTATCAATGCGTCACATTTGTTTTTTATGATTCATGGGTATTTACAAGTACAGAGATTGAGTTCCAAAAATGTAAAGAATAAACTTCCAAAATATTTGACTGAAGAGGAATAGATGCATAACAGGCTTTGTGGCTCCTGGCGTGTACATCTCTTGAGTTCCACACATTCGCAGTGTTTGTGATGTAAGAGCAAACAATTAACTTCTCACTTTCTCTTTGCTCGTGCGATGAGTGTGTGGAAAACTCCCAAAATAAACATCTCCGTCTTCCTCCTTCTCACCTTCATCCAAGATTCAAGACGTAACGCTCCTTTAGTGTTTGTCTGAACTGATACACTACATAAAGCAGTACCAATAATCTGTAAAGGATTAGGCATGTCACATCATACCCAACAAAAACTGGTTCTTTGGAATGACATTCATTGTACCAGCAATGAGCCTCTAACTTGTAGGACAAAAAGCATGTTACATCAAACCTAGATTGTTACAGCTGAAGTACCGTTATAAGATGTTCCAAACTGTTAGACATGAAACAGATGTTTTTGTAAAGTCCCACGAGGATTTAAACAACTTTCTGCATTTATATCTTTCGTACAAATGATTGCCAGAGAGCCCCACTACATCCATTAACAGAAGTGTTCATGTTCCCACAACTATACTCACACTCAGTTTCACGTTAAAAGCAAATTATTTGAGCTAAATATTTTGTACGAGCAAAGCCGGTCTCGACTCCTTTTCAATTAACTTCTTATCTTGAAAGTGAAAAACATGACACAGCATGTAGCACATACATTTAGAGACTTGTAGTTCAGTCACAGAAGCAGTAAATCTAACTTTAGATCACAGTGAGCGGAGCTACTTTATAATATGTTGATGCTTTATTAAAGGCTGATGGCAACAAACGAGGAAACCACCTAAAAAAAGATGAGATGACCGGTGTGTCATTTTCAGCAAAAATGTCATTGATCTTTTTATATTTCCATATCATTTATTCCACTGGCAGTGAACCAGAATCTAAAAACAGCAAGATCTCATTTCAGCAGCAACCTACAGGAACCTTTAAGAAAGAAAAACATTAATACCAAGAATATATCCCCCGTCTTTCCTCTGATTGAGGAGGAATTGTCTGCAAAAGTAGGAATGAGTTGTGTAAGAAGTTTTGATATCATAGTTTGAGATGAGATGGATTAATGTTGCTGGTGGAAGAAATTCACAATAAGCATCAGGCTCGATGCTGAAGTACGTGTGACACGCTGACGTTTGCGTTTCACCAAAGAAAGACCAAAATAGTGCCGGTAGTCTCGCTGCTGTGCCATATAAAAAGGTTTTCTTTTCCATGAATCAAAAATATTTTCACAATGAGCCAACTGTGCTTTTTAAAACCTTGATTTGAGAAAAAAGAAAGAGTGACTCACTTGCAAGAGCCGCGTGGGTTATGTCATGAAATAATTTAATTATTTCTGCAATTTATTTTTTCTCTCGTTTGGGAAACACGCATCATCAACAAACCAGTACAAAAGAACACATGTAGCTTCCTTCATGAATGAATTATCAGCTTTTCTGCTGGACATCTGCTGGATAAAAAATATAAAACACAGTCAGCATGTTTTATTTCTGTGTCTTTGGCTGCTTCTCATTCGCTTGAATCACATTCATGATCGTGGGACGACACAAGATGCTCGGCGCACTGGACTCAGACTGTTGGGAGGGGTTTGTGGGAAGCTATCTGGGGTATCTGAGATATGCAACAGACCAGTTGCTTCTATGTCACAGACTTCCATTATTTTTGTTGCATAAAACATAATACGGGCACAAAAATAGTCAAAAACATCTTTAATACTAAGAAAGCTACTGGTAATGTGCTGCATGTCTGTCCTATAGGAGTAGTGTGTACACACCAGTAGTGTGCTGCCTCACAGTGGACTACTGGAGCTGCTCAGATTATTTTAGTGCAAATGCAAAGTTCTGTGACATGCATCTGGTTTGGATATTAAAGGCCATAAAATGTATAAACATGTAAAGTTCAGGTTAGGCATCACAAAGCTCTTGTTCCTGTAGTTCTTTCTTTTTCAAATAAAATAATAGAAACCTGGACTCATGAGGCCTGAAGCTGAGCATCACGAAAACTGACAGGATGAATGTGTCATACGGGAGCAAACAGACAGGACGTTAACACAGAAAAAGTCTGCACTGAAGTTATAGTAAACACAAAAAAAACCTCAGAGAGCGACAGGAAGTACACGGCGACGTTATTGGAAAATGTGCTTTACTTCCACCCAGTTTCTAAAGTAACACAGCCGCCATCAACATGATGGGAACGCTCAACTTGAAATCAACAACGTGCCAAATCTTTCACATCAAGTTTGAAAATGCAGCAAAATAACAAACAAAAAAAAGACACTTTAGGCATGTTTGTCTATTTATAGACACTGACTGGACACATTCTACGTGACATGAGAACGTTTACTTTGATATTGTAAGTGCTGAATAAAGTAATTCATATTATGTACACACTTTGATGGATGTCTGTTCAGCAGTATGAGGGGGACACAGCTTAGAGAACTACCATGAATGATGCAAAGACTGTTGTCAACATAACTCAATGTAGTGAGACAGTCTGTCCTCTAGCATGCACTGTTAAACGTTTACACATCAGGTCTTTAATCCAAGCTTTCAGATTCGGAGCCTGTATTGTGCTTTCAGTTTTGCGTTTGTTTGCCGCGTCATGTTTTGGATCCAAATCTCTCAGAGTCTTGATTGCAGATCAGTGAGCTGTGGTTGTGGCTTTGTTGGACCGTAGATCCCGAACACAACAAGCGGGTGGATGTTTGGATGATTAAGCTCGTTGAATCGGTGACAGAAGCCATTAAAGAGAGGACTGTGTGACCGTGCAAACCTGTGATTATATGCCTTTTCACAAATTCTGGAGCGAAGGGGTAGCATAGTTTGCTTTGTTTCTTGCATTACAAATACAGACTGCTGACTAACACATCACCTCTCACACAGGTGCAGAACATATGTGCATGTTGGCAGTCAACTGTCCACCAGCTAGTCTTATCGAGGAGTTCAAGTGCAACTTTTAACAGTAACAAAAAGTCTTTATCTGCACCAATTCTTTGAGGTTGGCTTGGTGTGTCAGGACCCTAAGGCGGCCCAAATGTAGGCCACAGGACGGTGGGGGGGGATGTGTATTGCGAAGCACATTACTGTCGGTCCATCTGTCTCTATACACTCCAACCCCCCCAAACCATGGCCTTCCTGTCCCGATCTCAGTCTAAAGGATTACTGCCCAGCACTAGTCTGGGTCTAATCTGCCTTTAAGCTGGTCTGAGCAGCTCTCTCCCTCCCTTCCTCTCGGTCGTCCTCCTGAAGCTCGGCCTGCAGCTTAACCCAGACGTCGGCGTCTCCGCCACACAGAGCCTGAAGGAACAGCTCCGTGTGTTCTTTTAGCCGGTTTAGGTCGCTCTGGGTGCGCCGGTTCTGCCGGTGCAGCTCCTTGGTGCGCAGTGCAATATCGAGCAGGCCAGATTTGCTCAGGATGTTGTATGTGTTGCAGAAGCGCTTCCTCTTTGCATCGACACCACTGTCACTGTGTTTACTTTCTCCCGATGAGCCAGTGGCTTGAGTAACAGACAAGGAGGTGGAGATCTCTGCCTGACTGACAACAGATGAAGGCCTCTCACTGGCAGGGCTGCTGCTGGCACTGGGTTCTGTTGTGGGGAGAGCGAGTCGGCTCTGGTCCAGAGGAGACGTGGTGTTGGGTGTAGCGGTTGAGCCAGAGTTACTAGCACCGCCACTCAGGTTTCTCTTCTGCTTCGGTCTCTGACAGTGTTCCCGGTCGTTGGAGCTCAAACTGCTGCTACCCCTCTCTGACCCAGAAGAGGAGGAGGAGTGCAAAGAAGACGAGGTGGAGGAAGATGAGGAAGCAGTTCCTCTCCCTGAGGAACTCGAGCTGTCCCCGGGATGTGGGGCGATCTTGGGGTAGGATTTCAGGATTGGAAGATACTTCTTAGGGCGCCTGTGTCTAGAGGAGGCCTCTTTGGAGGCTGGGGAAGCTTGATGGGAGACCACAGGCTGAAGAAAGACCACCTGAGGCTGCTGGACCACCGGCTGAACCACCTCCACTGTGGGACTAAACCTCCAGGGCTTCAGAGCAGGAGAAGTATCTCGAGGCTGCAAAGGCAAAGAAGTCAAAATTCAGAATTACATAATCATCAGATAGAGTTTCACTGTTTCACTTTCTCTCATCCGTAATACAGATGCCTGGTCACCCACATGTTCAAAGGAGGGTCAGATGACATGCAGTCCATTCATTTAGACAAACTGCAGATACATGTTACACCTCATTGTGTCTGCCATATTGAGTTTTAACTAGCACCAATGTGAAACACAATAAATCAGGTTAATATCATTAATTTGAGCTATTTCTATTTACTGTTGTTGTTGGTCAGCAAGTAGTGCTGACCCTGTGTGAATGGTCACAGTCTTTTTTTGGCAACACATTCCAGGCAGCTGGGATTACACTGCAACTTTTACTGTTGTGACCGGCCTGTATGACCGCCTGAAGTTAAAAAGATTGAGGGCTGAACCTGAGTGGAAGCATTAATTCACCCATACAGATAATGTTGTACGCTGAGGTTTATGTTACAGAGTTATGGCTTTGCTGTGCAGCAGTGTACCTGCTTGAGGAGGACGTTGTTCATGATGATCATGGGAGAGAGGTTAGAGTAAGAGCCTCCCACCACAGCCAGCTGGGAGGATGGGGGCCCCGAGCCAGAAGTATGCGGCCACTTGTGTGCAACAGGTCGGGATGAATCCTCAGAGTCCGTGTTGTCCATTGTGCTCATGTGCTCCGAGCTTGCATCTATAGACCAGGAAGAAGTGTTAACGGGGTTCAAGTCAGAGACACTTTTACAATCTAAGCACATAAAACAGATTTTCGAGAGCAAGGCCGGACCTGAGAACCCAGAGTCTCTCTCTGATTCTGCCCGGGTTCCTCCAGACTTCATAAGGCGAGGTCTGTTTGCTGCCCTCGAGTGACTATCCGCCTTCCTCTTGGTGCTCATCTCCTTTCCTGCTGTAAGTTAGAGACAATGTCATTTGGCTCTGACAAGCTCTCACAGCAACTATACCAGCAATGACAGAACACCAGCAACATGGAAACAATGACAGAACACCAGCAATATGTAAATAATATGTAAAAACGTAAAAGCCGTGAGCTTAAACGTTCAGCTTGAGGTGGGCAGCATATCTGTATCTTGGTATGGTGCATGCTTGTTATTTAAATATAGTATAAACGTCACTTCCTGGTCTTACAGGTTGCATTAACATGACACTTTTCTGACTTTATTGGACAGTTTAGTACGTTACCGGTTAGTGTAATACAAACTAAAAGGAGATAATATTAATATCAGGTTAACGTTACCTGGTTTAAATATAATTTTCCAACATACTGTATACATATTTGGTACCATCAACACATATATCAACGTTATACTTTCGATATATGACGGCTAATATGATTAGCTTACTAGCTAAACGCAAGTAAACAACACTTATAACGTTAGCACTTTGGCTAGCTACGTTAACGTCACGCGCTAAAGCAAACTCTGTTTACATTAGAGCGTCAACAGACACAAAGTACAGTTAGAACCGTGTGCAAAAACACAAATAAACGTTCGAGAAACAACAAAAAAAGAATAAGCGGAAGTACCGTGTTCTGTTCCAAAGACGCTGACTTCAACGCTGAGGGGTAACGTCACGAGCTGGCAGCCAGCGACGTCGAGCAGAAGTCGGGTGTTCACTGTACACCGCACGAGACACGCCGCCCCCCCTTTCCGCTCAGACACGTGCGGCGCGCGGTGGCGGCAGCAGCCGTTAACCGTTGCAGTTTAATTGTCCTCAGTGAGCGTTAAAAACGGAAAAGAGGAGCAACCGACAGCCTTTCACTCGCCTACCGACAGTTGTTCCTGGGCGGCGTAAAATAAATCAAGGGACGGGGGGGGTGTTAGTTACAGACACTCGGCCATATTTGGGAGGTTAGGGGCGTGGTCTTGTCTGGAGTAGTGGCTACGTCACATACATTTCTAGGCCTCTGATTGGCCGACGTGGCAAAGCAAGCACAAAAACGTGACCACTGCCAAACGTGTGGCAAATTAAGGGACATTAATTGTGCTTACAGTAGACATACAGTGCACACGCATCTTGAATGAACGGTCTGGGAAGTGACGTCGAGCGTAATGTGCGGCTAACCTAAGCAGGGCAGGTCTTCTCTGCAGAGTAAGTCTTCTTTACGCCATGTTGGAAGAAGTAAACACAACGCTGCCACCTAGAACAAAAAGCCTTCTCACGTGCAGGCATGCACTAGGGAGGCTATGTGACTTTTTGCTCATACTGCACGTTTTCATACCTGCATTAACACAAATGCAGGATGAGTTGGCATAGTTGTGAGCCTACATGCCTGGTAGGGAAGACAGGACAACCTCTACTAAACAGTAAGAGTAGCTTCCTGTCACATGCTGCAAGACAATGCTTTCACAAAGTTAGAAAGTAGATTACCTGATGGCACTTAATCTATATGTATATTTCTTTTTCGTCACTTCACAAGGATCCTACCTGTTATGTAAGACAACTTACAATCAATCCACACCTCGATCATCTCAGAGGAAAAGCTCTGTGTCTCACATCCTAATGGTCTACCAATGCAAACGTATAGATAACACAGAGGCTCCTTGTAATCAGCATTTTATTTAACGAACTTATATAAATGTGCTATGTCCCGAAATAACACTTTACAGAAAGTAACACACATGATTCACAGGTGACGAAAGTCACACTTATGAAGTCGTGGAGGTTTCTGCCGGTGAACACTTAAAGATGGAGGTCTTTATCCTTTCCCCTGGTAACTGATAAGCTTACAGCATTCCACCCGTCATGGTCTATTCTGAATGTGTTGTATCATAGTCTGAAGCCTCCCACAAAAGCAACTTGATTTAAAGAAATATATTTCTATAACAGACAGATTTTTGCCTGTTAAAACCAGCAGATAGAGCCAAAGGAGTTTACAGATATTGTTGTTTGATTGGATAATTAATTAAAATAATTACTAGAATGTCATGGACACAATGGAACGTCTCATGTCCGATTGGATGAGGAAAGATATACAGAAGATGAAGAGTCACAGAGACGTCCCTCCGAAGTCACTCATTATGGATCGCCATGTGAATCAGTGAAGAGTTATCTTTTTCTGAGGGAACTGGCACCTGAAAAGACAAAAATAGACATCAAAGACATTCATATTGGTACTTCAGAGTGTGTTTGAAATACATCCGTGTCCATCCTTTTAACCAGCAAGCAGCAGAGCATTTGGTGTCAATTATCAACGTTATTCATGAGCTACTATTCCATTTTGCTGGAGCTTATTGTTGTATTTACCCCTTAAAATCATTCAATCAGATCGAAACATTGGAGAAACAATGAAAAGTACCCGTTTCATGTTTAACAGCTATTACGTAACATTTCTCTTATCCAGGTGTTTTTTGGATATTCCATTCATTGTAAGTGAGTTGAATTGATTTTTTCACTGACAGATGAGCTTCCTGAATTTGTACGTTTCCGATTCCCAAATTGCAAGTGTTCTCAGGTTATGAGACCCACTAAAATGAAATCTCAGAACTACAAATTAATTCCCAAATGATCATTTTGACGCTTAAATCGATTGAAGGACAGGCGTACATGGGGTCAACGTTTAGCGGGGCTGATTTAAGGGTTGGATGGATTCCTTTCTAACTCTGTTTGTGCTGATACAATGCCCCCTCACTCTGCCTCTTACTAGAGGAGATGGAGATTCCTCGTCAAATAACAGAGAAACAACAGACATGAACACCTTTATGTGAAAAGAGTGAACACACAGACAAACAAAACACCAAACTCACTGAACATCCACCTCTTGGACTGATATTTCTGATATTTCTCTGAATTTCTTGGACCAAAAAAGGTCACTGGATGCTACATCACAAAAAGGCCTTTTACTCTTGTTCACAAGGTCGATTTGGCTGCTTTTTGGATTTATTCCTTGTTCAATTCACATATCGTCAGCTGCAGAATGTGACATAGAAAATATCCTGAGCCCCCCCACCAACTCATCCCTGCGTTGTCCTTTCTGTCTTCTTTTCCTGTTATTTTTCCTTATACGTGAATCTGGCCGTCCTTGGTTGAAACTATCAGCGGCTTTGGATGATTATTAGATTGTGTAGCAAACGCTCCGTGGCTTCACAGAGAAGCACGAGCTCATTATAAATGGCCGGTGGATTACAGGCCTGCCAAAACGAAGAGCAACACAGCAGACAATACATTGTGATATTGTTCAACCTCATCTGTCCCTGGCAGTCTCACAGTGTGGAGGAAAGGAATCAGTGATGAATGTAGCCGTAAATGTCCAGACATAATAAGGAGTGTGTGCGTGTGTGTGTTTGTGCCGCAGGAGGGCGATCCATCTCTTACTTGCGACAGCCGTTTGCTGTCTTCTTGTGTTTCCTCCTCCGAGGTCTGTTCTTGATAGACTTGCTGCTGCTGATGCTGTGGAAGAAGTCCAAAGTGCAGTGACGATATTGACGTGTTCAAGTCTGATGGATAAAATGTTCATCCACTGACCTTTTATTATTCAGCTGATTCTGACGGAGTCTAAAAACAGAAAACACAAAGAATTGTCAGTTAGCTGTATTATAAAAATCTCAATTTGCATCTGTTGTGTTTTAGAAAGAGTTACCTGCATTCACACCTCTGATGCGCCACAAACCTGAGTTCCACATGCATAGATATCATGGGATGAATCCTCATCACCTGAGAAACAAAGGAAAGGGAACACTGACTATAGGGCCATATATGTAATATTTGAACACCTCTTTTGGTGTTTCTGATCAATCATGTCTGATGAGAGCTCTTTCTACACCTGCAGAGTGGTGTTGCTTTCAAGGGAGGCCTGGCATTCCAGGTTCTCACCCCCACAGCAGCCAGAGCAGCGCCACAGCGGGACACAAGCAGGCATGTAGATGAACTCCACCTCTCCGGGGTACACCTGCGCCACGTCCACCAACTGCTCCATGGGCCGGCACATGCTCTTTGCAATCACCTCACGAAACGCCATCACTACGAGACAAGCCGAGTCTTTAGATCAATTTGCGAGAGGTGGAGATGCCGATTCAGTGGGACAGCCCCTTACCTCTTGAGTGACCATCTTCTGGAGGGTGTGAAATCTGCAAAATACAGAAAAATAATAAGATACAATTGACATCAGTGATCAACGCTTTAAATATATTTAATAAAGGCATTAATATCAACGCCAAACATGGTTGTTATGTTACAGCACTTGCATACAAGGGAACTGATACAAGTGAGAGATGAAATGGTTTCAAATATAAGATTTTGGATAATTTCTAATAGCAGAGCGCCCTCTTGTGTCAGAGAAAAGGGACTGCACACACATTGATCCAGTGAAAACATTGATGCAGCATGGTTTCAGGAGTGTACCACTGTGTTGCTGTTTAAGCAGTAAAATGAGCCATCAGCAAAAAAAAAAAACGCACTTGATTTCTCAATCTGATGTAATACTAGAAGGTTTATTATCACAAGAAAGCAAAAACCTTAAAAGAATGCAAAAAATAACAGCAAAGAATAGTTGCTGCGTTTACTCGTGGGAGTTTTACACACAATAAACACGAATTAAAACAAAGGCGGCACTGAACAGTTTCCTGACTCAGCATGGAGTTGTCCAAGTTCTCAGCCTCCAAACTCACAATGACAATGCTCCGGATTTTTGATCTCCAAATTAAGCAGAAACACAAAGTTGATCTTGGCTCTCTTCTTCTTTTCAATGTCAACAATCTCTTTCTGCCTCCTCACCTCTCCTCTCGCTCGCTCACTCTGTGAACATCGATGGGAACATTGTCTTCTAAATGTCACACACAGGGAATGCTTTCGCCGTTTAGACAACAGTGGGTTTTTATTGTGGGATTTAAAAAAAATGTTTGCTGGAAATGAGTTTGTGCCAAAGAGAAAAATGCACAATGTCGTCCAACGATAGAACCAGATGCATTACAGCAGCTGTAATTAGAATAAAACATGCAAACACATCACAGTGTGATTGAAGACGCAAGATTATTGGACGCGATGAACTAAAACTGGTGGTTTGCTAAAAAAGGAAAAATATGGAAAATAATTCCATAATTCAAAACTTATTTTTCTGTCCTCTAATTTTGGAACTACCACAAAACTTCCACACAAAGGCACAATGGGTTATTATCATACTGAAGACATTTGCAAACCATTTCAAACCAGAACCACCAGTTGTTGGCATTTCCCCAGTTATTAATGTGGGGGTCATTTGGGATTTAGAAAATGGCAACGCTAAAAGTAAATGTGCTTTTCCTGATTCTGGAGGCTAAATTCACATTTTCCTCATATTAACTCGTTCTCATGTGTGGCAACTGGAGCCAAAACTACAACTTTAATCATTTTAGCACTGACATTGTGCCCTTCATGCAGTATTGCAATGCAAGCATTTCCATTCATGATCTGTTACGTCACTTCAAATACTTGTAAAACACAGCATTGTGGAAGGATGAAATATACTCTGGAATAAAACAAATATACATTTCACAATATCTTGTGACTTTTAACAGCAAACACTTCTCACATCAGCACTGTGAGAAGCTTCCTGCACTATTAAAAACATTTCTTGTTCTTCCACAGTCCTTTAAAGACCAGCTTGCTACTCAAGTCTAATCTCCTCACATAAACTGCAAACCATATTCACACCGTGCAGTCGGTTCCCTGCTGGGAGACACTGAACGTATCTGTCTTGCCCGGAGTCAGATGTTCTTACACAGAGAAGGAGCACATGTGCAAAACCAGTAAGACACCCTCATCACGACCATGGGAGCAGGACCTGGAGCTGCAGAGTCTCCAAACCACAGCTGCTGTTCCATGACAGGCAGCATTATTCTGGCCGAGCTCCGGTGCTTGGTTTACTGTTTCCTCAGTCAAAGTCACTCCTCGATCTGAACCTGGATCAATAACATGCAGCAGCTGCATATATGTGCCACATGACCAACTGTGAACATGGCAAACCCTCCATGCAGATATTATCTTCACGGTGGGACACAGCCAGACAAAATACAGATAGTGTGTAAGCAGACTGCAGTGTGGAACAGATGTGTCCTCTCACACTGAGAAAGATAGTCTGCCATTTAAAAGTGACTCCTGTTAGCTTCACGGTGTCACCTGAGGTGCTGAGTCAAATTTGGAGTCTAGGAGAAAAGACAGCCTTCTCCTATAAAAACCTCAAAGCTGTCTTCAGCACGCTGAATATTTTTTTATTTCAAATTCAATTTTACTTTGCTAAATATAATAATGCGAATATTTCACGAATAAATTGCACAACCATTACCAAAACACCTTAAACTTAGAAAAAGTGCAATGTCCTAATAAAACAAAAAAACACAAACAGCGCATGTTTTGAGTTTGTTTGGATTACCTGTGCAGGTGCCAGCTGCAGCAGAAGAACCGAGAAGAGGTGCGAGATTCCGATGAGACTTTGCATTGTGCCAAAGACGAGTTACCTCCGACTCGTCTCCGGTCGGTCGGTGAGAAGTGACAAAGCCAAAATAACAGCGTCGTGAAGCGGCTTCGGTTCTTTTGAGCGGCGCGTTGTCCCGCTGTGCGCGAGCAACATGGGATGGAGAGCACGCGCGGGACAAACCCTTGAATACAGCTGATTATGAATAGGAGACACAGAGAGAGGCTGGGATGAGTTACCACAGTGTGTGTGTGTGTGTCTCTCTCTCTCTCTCTCTCTGGTAATAATTAATGCAGCCATAATAATACATAATCATCATAACAAGCAATATAACAGCCTGAACAATAATAAACAAAACGTTAAACAATTGTAATGGGAAACGTATTCATGATAAATTAACCTAAAGCTAAAGCTATAAATTTGTATCTACACAGGTATATACAGGTATACCCGCTGGAGGGGGGAGGTCGGGGCCTCAGAAACAAGTTAGAGTGATGCCACTCTGCACATGCGCAGTAGGATTCTCTCACTGCCTGTGGAAATGGAGCAGGACCAGTTTACCTCAGAAGTTTGTCCTGAAAAAAAATCTCTATTTTTTTTGCTATTAAAATGAAGAATCAGGTGTTTCATTTTATTCGTACGCTAAACAAACAATCATAAAAACACGACTCACCACTCATAAAAGGTTGACATTTTGAAGATAGATGGTTTAAACAAGACATCGACGTGTATACAGAAATGAATGAAAAACAATGGCTGACAGGAGCAGTGGGGGAAAAACACGAACTGCCTGCACGCAAAAAGACGTAATATACCAGTAATGTTTTGTCGTTAAGAAGCTTTAAACAGACAAACACTATCTTTCAAGTCTTGGCACAAACGCAGTAGACCTGAGGTTATCGACACTGATGCTGCAGAATGAGCATGATGTTGAGTTATTCCTGATTTTGGCACATAAATACACAATGGTGTGTTTACTTCTGGTAACATGCCTGTTATCATCAGTTTATGTCAGTACTAGCGCAATAAACAACAGCTATATATAACGTTAGCCTTCCTCTTACACAATACTATGGCTTCTCCTGGTTTGTAGATGCTTTCAGTTACAAATAATTCAGATTGCCAATTATGTTGTCAAAATGAGTTAGGTGCTAGCAGCCATCTCATAATTCCTGTTTGCTCATTCTGCAGGTCATGAATCACAAGCACATATCTGCTCCTATGTTTACCAGGAGGGCCCGGCTGTGTCTTCACAGCCAGTGTGATTTACAGGATAATTGGGCTGGTGTGATTTTTGAAAAACAGCTTCAAAGGAGGAGAAAACTCAGACGGATGGTGCCTCTCCTCTCAACACGTAGACTGTGATGCTGCACCAGCTTGCTGCTCACGTGAGAAAAGTAATATCAATGACACAAAATAATTCCTGGCAAAACCAGAGAGTTCAAGGTGAGTTTGCACTCCGAAATCTATCTGAACGATCTCTACATTCAGTTCACAACACAGATATAATCGTGATTTAACGTCAGGATTACATCTGTGAACACGGAGTGATCGTCCTGATGGATTTGGGGCGTGTGAGCTCCTTTTGAACTTCCTGGTCTTCCAACAAACGGGTTCGGCAGGGCTCAGCACACCCACTGTCCGGGGGTTTCCCCCTTCCCGCTCAGACTCCCAGTCTGACAGCCAGAGGTCAGACTGCTGCTTCCTGTCTCTGGGAACCACACTGATGCTCCAGTCCCAGTCCCCATTAGAGGAGGGAGGATGGGGTTTCCCTCAGCTGGAGCAGAGGCAGCAGGTGGGACTATATGGCATATCCTCAGGCTGTGGTTTTCTTGTCGGAAAAAAGGATAGTTTGAGTAAGTGTACGCGTGGTAACTCATACAAACATTGGCCTGCTGACAGGGAGGAGGTCTGGACTCCTTGTGTCAACGCCTTTAACATCAACCATCAAAAGAGTAACAAAGCTCTTCTTTTCCTCTCCTAAATCCATCTGGAGTACAATGTTTCATCAGATGCATCTTCTTTTTGACCCTACATCCCATGGGAACAGATGACACAAATCACAAAAACCTTGTGCAATGAGAAAATGTTTCCAACAATCATATGAGTGCTTCGAGGAGGCAGATGCAAACCTCCCAACATTCATCTACAGCCTGATCTTCAGCTCTCCTATGCTGTGTTCAGGCCTATTTTAATGCCTGTGAGCAGAATCCAAACTCTTCTCGGATTTCCCCCACTTTTTTGCCAGTCTTGGGCTTGCAGGTGCATTGTGGGTAACGCTACTGGTTCCCAAGCCCACAGTGACCAGACGGACCAACACTGAGGGATGAATGTGACCCAAAAGGTCAAACAGATGCAACTCCATTCTGGGACGGTAACAGTGCGTTGGGGGTTTCTTGAATATGTTTAGCTGAACAAGGAAATACACCGTTCCATTAATACGAGACGCTCACCTCGTAAAGCTCGTGGATAGAGCTCAGTGAATTAAGAATAGATGAGGAAAAGTCAGGGAAGTTTATAAATAGATAAATGAATGGATGCATTTCCTTGTGTTGACTGTATTTTCAGCCAGAAGGATGCTGGCAACCGATCCCGCGTTTCCTCCTACGCGTTGTTAAGACATGCAGAAGAGGGAACGACATTTCTCTCAGATTCTGAGCAAATTCATAGCTCGGAGATTCAAACCGGAGAGAAAAGTAATAACTGAGTTGAGCAGCACCTGTGGCGATACTGTAGGGACAAATTTGTTTTTGTAGGGAATCTGTGGCAGAGCGACACATCGTCGTAAATCAGTCTGCTTGTTTTCTGGCTTTTGGAAATACATATCCGTTTTTAAGACTTCAGAGTTCAGGCTGGTGTCTATAAGCTGGCTTCCCACAAAGATGTGAAATAAAATATTTAAATTACAATTTTTTTATTTTAAACACACAGGACAGAAAGGACAGAAAATGCACGTCTGATTGGATTCTGAGTATTTATTTGTTGTAATAGTCGAAGGTTACAGAGCGAGACTGCATTGTTTGGAAGATGTTTTAAAGCCTGTAAACAACAACAACAACAACACACTACTACGGTGGACACACACAGGTGGTTATAATTATTGTGGATGTGTTCAGGTCAGGACTGATTGACATCCAGGCCGCCAATGTAAATAAGAATGCTTTTAATGACTTGCCTGGTTAAATAAAGTTTAAATAAACAGAGAAAACATCTGTCACATGTGCTACCAATTAAAGATGAAAAGTCATTGTTATTAGCTGGAATAACAGAACAGCTGTGTGAGTGTACAGGGCTGTTATTGAGGTCAACAGCCACTTTACACTGCCGTATAATAAATACTTGAACGTGTTTTTGGGGGGGAAGGGGCTAGCAACATTTTCAGCTGTTTGGCTGACAAATGGATGATTAACGGCAACGCTCAACTTGTAATCATCTGGAACATTTCTGCTGAACACGATTCTTCAGTCAAACTGCCAACAAAGTGGAGTGAGAGTGAGCACGTACGGGTTCAGTCTTGCTCAATGAGACTTCAAATGAAACTGAAGTCAAACATGCATGCAGCACAGGGATTCTAACACTGTAATCCTTGCAGAATATCAATGTAAACGCCTAAAATCCCAATATTTGTTCTGTCTGGTGGGCTCAGAAACCAGCTCACCGGATCATCAAACAGCCCACAGTCACAGTGACGACGAGACTTAAAAACATCTAGAGCTGTTTGCGTGTTCAACACATTGACAGGCCTTGTTGAGATGTTACATTTAAGAGGACTGAGCTGTTATATATAACGTAGAGTAAAGGATGAGTACATTATCTGAATGATCACATTCTACTTCTCCGTGGAGAAGGCTCTCTTCATTAGTGGAGGAGGCGTCTTTCCTGCTTCGTACAGAGATTCAGGAGGAGGGGAGCTCAAGCAGCACCAGTCTGGGATGCGGCCCGTCTGGTTGTAGTAGTCTCTGGACACGGACCTGCTGCCCAGGATGTCCTGCAGCGCCCCGAAGATGGCGCCTGTTGAGCAGAGAACAGTATGAATACACATACAGGGCTTTTCCAAATGATACGAGAGGCCACATACAAATAATCTCGTCTCATAAAATCTCATATCTGACCTCCGAGCCAGGCAGTGCAGTTGGGCTTGGCAGGGGGAGCGTGTATACGCAAGCTCTTGCTGGCCAGCACGCTGCTGTACTTGGGTTTCTCCACCAGGAGGCGTATCTCTGCCAGCAGACGGTGCAGGAAACCCGGCAGCATGGTCGTGCCTCCGATCACCACCAGGTTCTCTGAGAGCACCTTGCGTGTGTCAATGGGACACTAGAGGAAAACACAGGCACCTGGTTAGATCACTCACATGGGTTTCACCCTGACCTGACAGATTACAGGGAAACATGTTATCAGTCATCTGTGTGTCCACAGGTGTCCACAGTCCTCCGGTAGGAGGAAAGCAGACGTTCTACCACTACAGGACCGCACTTTTCGGTTATCATGTGCAATCTAAAACTAAATGAGATGGACGAAAGATGATTAAAGTGACTGTTCATAAACATAACACCTTGCCCCACAAACATGCTGAGTCTCACAGACTGGAGAACTTTTCTCTACCTTCACCAGAGCGTCAAGTATCAGAGAGGCCACACTCTTCTCTTCATTGTCCTGTTCAAACAGGATCTCCATCAGAGAATCCCTGGAGGACAGAAAAGAGACACTCTAATGAGGGACAACTCTGTGTCAGACACTTAAAGACACAGTGAAGAAAACAAGCAAGTTAAAAGACAAATGTATTGTCCCACAGATGGACGGTACAGCAGAGAGACAAGATTCTAGAAAGACATTAACACCTGAAGGACTGTGACAAAGGGAAACACTTCGATGAACTACCTGATTGATCCTTTGACGTGCAGGATTTTCTCACCATCCAGAGGATAATCAACATCTGGAGGAGGGGCCGGACGCTACAAACACATTCACAAGAATAAAAAGCACAGCAAGGCTTTTACAGGCCGAGTATAACTAAGCTGTCAAGCATACAAACCAACATGCAAACAAAAAGTCACTCACTTCAGCTGTGCCATCCAGGTTAAATTTGGCTTCCTGGATCTTGAGGCCTCTCTGCAGGTCACTGACAAAGCATGTTCTGACTGCAGGAAACAAACAATTAAACATCCAAACTAAAACCATGTACATTCATAACAAAGGGTGAACATTTTACCAGTGTCCTGAATGAATTAAAAGGTTATAGGAAGCACATTAGTCCTTAATGAAAGCTTTTATTACATTATTGATGAGGGCTCTTTTGCAGCACAAACCAAGTAAATTACATAAATGCATCGTGATGGGATAACAGGGATAATATTCCGGTGGAGGGACGGTAACGAAGGAAGCAGTCACAGTCTCAGTAAGAGTTTGTATTTGTTGTGTCGTTGGCTTTTGGGAATGCTGCCTTTGATGGAAATAATTAAAATCTTGATCCATCAGCCTCAAGGGAGCAAAGCGAGGGGTTTGGATTTAAAACACGAAAACAACTTCATCAAAACCTACCCTTGATATCTTCCACAGTGTCCTCTGGGATGGTCCCTGAGGAGAAGATGAAAAAGACTCACTCTGCTGCAGCTGTAGATCTCACAGCTCAACACTATATTACAGCTGGATTCAAGTGTGGAGAGAAAACTCTGAAATGGACTGTGTGCATATGTATCATTCAAAAAATGAGATGGGGACTCACTCAAACAGAAACATGTTCTTCTGATGAATAATAAATCAAAGCCATTATATTTTTGCATTTTTAAACAAATCAGTCCATATCAGAGTTACAACGTTATCTATTTAAAAAGGAGAAAGAGACACGATGTTTAGTTTCTTTCTGTTATTACCAATGGCAGCTGGTACACTCTGCCCGGTGGTGGTGTCTGTGTCCACAGTGCATTCCACAAGAAGTCCATCTAATTCTCTATCATAAACACAGACACATACGCCGTTATGAGAGGAAGAAGTAGCACATCTTCAAAAAAAGTTCCACTTCATTGTCACACGATTTGCAATCAACATGGAACAAAGCGTAAAATAAAAGTGTTCTTTTTACAGACAAGTGTGCACAAAGTAGTACAGCAACATGCAGAGTCACACACTTTCCTTAAATATGCTACTTACTTATGGATGGCTTTCCCTCCCAAAGGCAAAGCCTCCCAAGCTGGCAGAATAGGAGTGCACTCATACACCTGTGTCCACAGTTAAGGCGGCAAAATATAAAGTTTATACACAATAAAATGAACCTAAAGGATTTTGTTCTAGGATTTATTTTCCTCTTCAAAATAACTTGTCATTTCCCGATGCTTCCTGTCTTTGTGTGTCCCGTACCTAACAGAGATTAGCCTGATATCAATCTTCTCTCCTAATGACGGGTAAGAAGGCAAACAAACCCATATCCTACAGAGTGGGAATATTGCTTTAAACGGTCAGAGATTACAGGAAAAGGGATACAGGTAGCACCAGCGTCTCCGTGTGGCCACAGTCCATCACCAGAGCAGAGTTGAGACCCAAAGTCATGATGGCCATGAGGTGACTTGGTGCAAACACCACAGACGGCACCTAGAAAACACCAAAATAACAACAAATTTGTGATATGCATGAACACTTTCCAAACATGCTCTGCAGCTTCTATAAAAGACGGATCTGCTTGGTTTTCGTACCTCAAACTGTTTGAAGAAAACCTTGGTGAGCGTGTCTCTGAAGTGAGACGGGCAGAGGATGGACTCGATGATGACCACTCTTCTGTCGCGAGGATTCACCAGCAGGTGCCTGATCGAAAACAAACGGGAAGACACACATTGACTTGATGAGGCTGGACCACTCCATCAGCTAAAAGCAGAATCTGTTCTGTAATGTTTATTGCAGTAGAGTCTCACCTGAAGTACAGCAAATGGATAAACTCTTTGAGGATGACATAGAGCTCTTCTGTGTTGATGTTGTACTGAACCACTTTGATGGCCTGAAAGTGAGATAACCACATTTACATATGTTTTGCAATACCCAAACATCTTTCCAGATGATTACACTCAGCAAAGCACAGCAGCGTCTCACCTGCTGCTGTCCCGGTTTCCGGATCTCGCTCGGAATTATGAACCTGGGCCCCGTTTCCCCTGCAAAGCCACATCTGCAAGAAACGGACGCAGTCAGCTGGAGGGCTTCAGGAGAAAGTTGAGATTCATACACGTAATACATTCTACAATACAGATAAGTCTAAGGACTGCATCAAAGACTTGGCTCAAAGGGCAACATGATCATTTTAGTAAGTTGCATAAAAAACCCAGTGCAGCTGTGTCAAATGATGTGGGACAGTAACTGTAGACAAAGAGATCTTTATTTAAAGAAAACCGCCCTCTTGATCTTCATGTGACTCGCCTCAGGACAGTTTCTCGTCTTAATAATAAAATACATTTGCCTACAATTCCTGCAAGATTACATCAATTGTGTAGCATTGAAGCCAAATATACTGCGAGCAAAGAAATATTTCTGGTATAACATGTGCTCATTGTAAATAACCTAAATGCTGGAGAGATGTGTAAGATATCATGATAGGTGACATGACGTTTGGTTTCAGACAGCTTTCAGGTGATTAACAAAAACTATTTAGGTCACTCGAACAACAGTCAACATGGCATTGTCTTTATCGCACAACGGACAAAAGACAGGGACCTTGTCTAGTCTGACTTCTGGGTTAAATTACCTCATTGTGTCAAATATATACGTTAGCATATTATGCTAACACGACATGATAACGGCTCGTACTCACTTTGTGTACGCTGCTCCTAAGTCAATAACGATCGCAGTCTTCTCTCCTCCACTGCCCAACCCATCAAATAAGGGCATTTTATTTAGTTTGTTTAATAATAATGTCAGTGCTAAGTGTTGGGCAGTGGCAAATTCGCATCGTATCAAAAAGGAGGAGGAGAAAAACCAAAACGCTGTTGACTTCCGGGTTGCGTAGGGTTGGGTCCTTCAAAAAACGGGCTGACGTCACGTGAATTGCCTGATCAAAAATATGCTCAAAACAAACATTTCAGATGAATCAACGAAATGCAGACTTTTTAAATCCATAAAGTAAAACTCAAACAAACTTAAGAAATAGTATATTCAAAGCATATCAGATAACATAATTTTACTGTTTTATATGTCAGATATATTATTGTGCTGTGTTACATTGTGTATTGTATACAAATGTCTTCTTTGAACCATTGAAAAACCATGTGATGTACAGGCTGGTAAAATTTAAGATGTAATACAATTTAATTGAATGAAAATGAATAATACATGGATAGAAGTGATAAAAACGTTTCTTAAAAACGTATATTGATTATCTCTTAGAACTATTGACAATACACAGATGTAAACCATGGATGGTGATGGTGCCACCTCACTGGAGCACCAGAGGGGGTGACTGGGACTTTTTCTGTGTGCCCCAACCATATTTCATAGTCTACAGGCGAAACCCAACTCTGAGTACACTCCAGCTTTGCCGGGCTGTCCATGAAATGTTTAAATATGAAGGATATCTCTGTCCCCACAGTAGTCATAAATATCAGTTGGAAAAACAAGCAAATAATTAAACAATCTATTATTCAGTTACCATACCACATTGCCATATCATTAACTGTCAGTGTGTCACCTACTTCCTATAGTAAGTGCTCATGTACACACATGCTGGATTTCTGCTCTATTTAGGAATAACTGTGCTAACTGAAGCGGTCACAGAGAATGAATCAATGAAACAAAACAATTATTTATTTCTATAAGTAGCCTATTTTCTCATTTTCATAATGGAATGTTAGTGTTGGATTAGCATTATATAGAATACAATGTATCCCAATATTTTAATTTCTGCACTACAGATTCTATTTTTTACTTGCCAAATTTTTATTTGTATACTTATTTAATGAGCATTGTTGGAGGGAGCCTGAGATCTAAGATTTTATTTTCTTTCCAAAGACTTGCCTTCTGTGTAATTGATGTGCCATGACGATGAAGAACTTCAAACATGCTTTCTAACCTAATGTATGCATTAAAGCTATTTTAAACCTCAAAAGTAATCTGCGCCTGTTGTAACAGAGTTGGTGAAATTTGAGCAATAAAAAGTTGAATGTTATATTTTCAAGAAACATGACAGTTCTCTTCTTCTCTGGTCCCCGCTGACCTTTAACTTGAGGTTAGGGAGCTGTCCATTCAGCACCACCAGGAGCCTCAGACGACTCTTTGGGAAAGACAACGACAAAAGGAACCAATGATGATTATACAACAGGGAATAGATGCTTATATAAAGCCGATTTCAAAGACGACAATTTGCCTAAATTCTGCAGATTTTAAACATTTGGTGGCAGCACTTCTGTTCTGAAGCAGGCGGACGTACGTAGAGAAGACTTCCAGTCAGTGACGCCAAGCTGCACAACAACAAGCCTCTCCTTCAGCTTTTCCACACTTGACTCTCCTGCATTTGTGTCCGTACGAACTGACTCTTTTCGTGTGTTTGTTTTTTTTGCACACTGCAAGAGAAACTCTGCGTCCTCCAGGCACAGCGATCCGTCATGAACTCTGGAAGGTATTTATTTTACGCGACTTAAATTTTTACCAATATGCATTTCGCTCTCACAGCCACAGTGTGATGGATGATGCGATTTAAGGGAATGCATTGTAGTCTCTGCGAGGCTGTGATTAGCCCCAGTGCGATCATTCCGCAGCGTGAATATGTTTGCGGTGGAAATGCTCGAGCCATTATGTTGACAGGCGGTGGACTGCATGGGCATACTGTCTGTTCTCTGTATTGATCACAGGGGAGGTGCGCAGACAGAGAAGTGGGTTGCGTTGTGACATTGTTGGACTGGGCTGGATGATCATTTCTCTCAGACGTTTGTCTGACTCAGACAACATGAAAGCGGTGTCACCATGTGAACACCAGGCGTGTCAGCGACCGCTTGTTAGGTGATCATCGCTGTCGCGTCACGTCAAGCAACAAATTGCGCCACGCACAACTGTTTGCTTCGTTTTCCGATCCAATTCAGCCTTTGACAATGCGCGTGCATGTTTGAAAATTTCCGCTTTGCAGGTTTGTGTGATTCAAACAGTCACGGATCCATCTGTAGAGGATAGAAAACCTGGTGCTATTTATAGGTGAATTGCGGAGGGGGTGCTAAGGATTGCTGTGTCAGATTCTCTCCCTCTGTGCGTGTGCCCAACATTTCCTTCTGGTAACACCAAATGAGCAGTTAGTGTGATGAAATAGGGAATTGTATGTGAATTATTCAAAAACTGTGCAACCACGGCATGAAAGCAAAGGCATGTAGACATGCACAGTAAATCCTGTTCTCTGTGGTTATCACAGGCTGTGTCAAGTTCTATACACTTTGCATTCTGACCCTTTCATCTGCAGCTGCACAACTTTCTTATTCTCACCTATCTTTCTTCCCACCACCATCTCTGCTTTGTCTCTCTGTCCATGTGTCTGCTGGGTGTTGAAGTTGCAGGCAGAGACTGTTCACACCTCAGTTGAGCCTATTAGCATTCATCATTTGTGTCCACTCTCAGCAGGCACTGAGACGAGACCGAGATGCTGATGTCTGGGAGGCTCCATCGCCTCCTGCTGGCTGGGACCTGTCTCTGTGTCTGTGGGACCCCTGTCCACCTCCCAAACTGCCCGCCCACACAGGACAGCTCAGTTACAACTGTTGGGACAATGCACACAACAGATGTAAAGTCTGAACCCTCAGACACAGAGCTTGGAACTGGCCTGATATTGAATGTAGGTGCAGTAGGAGGGGCTGGCCCACATGGACGACCTGAGGGGATGGATCCAGTGACGCAGACGGAAAACGGGGACAGCTTTGGTGGAAGATCTGGGCCGAGTGAGGCCGACGGAGAGGCATGGAGCCAAAGCAGCGGGGTAAAGACGTTTGGGAGCTCATCTGAGATGGGAGACGATCAAGGACAGACGGAGGCAGCTGCGGTGCTGTCTGTTGATCCCGACGTCAGACAGGAGGACATAGCTGTCGACAATCAGCCTGTGTTAAGTCCTACAGGTGGGAGAAAGCTGTTGGACACAGCAGTGAGTACAGCGAGAGATGGATTTTTAGCCTCCTCATCAGAGGGCCCACAGCTGAGCATCACAGCCAGGGAGGCCAAAGACCAAGGTGAGGAGGACCAGACAAAACTAGACCCAGAAACAAGCTTGCCATCCACTACAGAACCTCCAAATCCTGGCGCACCGATCCAGACACTAGCCTCCCACAGCTCCATCCCTCCCACGGTCTTTGTCTCCCCTCGGACCTCCACACTTTTGTCGATTTGGGGCCATGATGAAACGATGGCCTCCCTCCCAGACCCCTTGTTACCTGAAATTGGACCAAACCTGATGCCCAGAGAGGATGGAGAAAGCCTGTGGACGGAGGCGGCTCGGCCCAGTGGAGGTAAGTCAGAACAATTAGAAGCGTAATTAATGTTGATGGGAAATGTACCTTTTTTTTCTATAATCCCTTATTCAACATGTCCCAACTTAAAGCACACAGAATCCCTGGTGTAAGGTAATGCTCGGCAGTCATTGTCACCCTGGAAGACTTTCTTCCACAACATATTATATATATATATATATATATATATATATATATATATATATATATATATATGTATATTCTGGCTCGCTGGAGTTTGCACGGTTTCAGGAGGCTTCATTAAAAATGAGGCGGAAATGAAAACGACACATCTGCAGAGATTGCCTTTGATGATTGGCAAAGAAAAGACGCCCGCTTTTCCACGCTCCACTTTGAACCCCAGCTGGCAGTCTAATTACTTTCTATTCCTGACTCCAGCCTGTAAAAAAAAAAAAAGAAAGAAAAGGAAGTAAAACAGAGAACACACACAACTGCTATGGGCTGGTGGAGTGGTGCGTTATACAAGTCGTGGGAGGATTCAACCCCTTCTTCTCTCTATCTATATATTCCCCCTCAAACTGCCTCGCCTTCTTTCCCACCCTTCACACTCCCCATCCAGACTATTGTAAAGAAACAGGCAGATTATTATTCAGAGGCAGAGGGAAATGGATTAAAGAAGTCTGTCTGAGCCAATATGTATTCCCGCTGTCCATTCGGGGATTGTCTGTTTGATGAAGCTTCCTCCCAATAGAAAGGAAGCTGACAAAAAAAAACAACTGAATTCCCAAAACAGCATTATATAACAGGATTGTAAGCATTTTCAGCCAACGTTAGAAATGCTTTGGACGAAAGGAAACGCCTGAGAGACATGCAGGCAGTTTCCCCGGTGACAGCCCCCTCTGTGGTCGCCTCTTATCTAGAAAGAACCATTTTTCAAACAATCCTCCTTTCATTGTGTCTTAGCTGCACCGTGAACTCGGCTCTGAGAGAGTGCAAGTGCTTCTAATAAGAAAACTGCATGTCACAAGAGGTACCTCTTTGAAAAAGCTGTACACTGCTATATGTGTGCTGAATACAGTTTCTGCTTTGCAACAGAAGAAGTCTTTTATTTTAGCTGTCGACAGAGTTGGGTGCTAAGAAACCTTCATTAATTTGCTCTCATTTACTTGACTGAACCTAGCACGACCACACACACTTTCAGACTGCAGTATTTCACCAAACAATTCTGCCCTTTTGTAACTTAAATACCACACGCTACACATGCTGACCCTCACTCGGTCTCTGTGTTTGACACAATCACAGTGGACACTGCGGTCCCACCGTCTCAGGATGAGGCCACAGAGGGCACCATGTCGTCTGAGGCACTCCCTCTCATCTTCGAGCCGTTTGAAGACGTCACATCAGAAGCGGTGGCGGTCACACGGGTGCCCGGTCCCTCGCACGCCCCATCCCTGCTGATGCTAGACTGGACGTCACCTTGGCAGACGTCTGGCGGGGAGCTCCTGGAGCCAATCGGCTCCTCGGGTCCGTCTGTGTCACAGCTGCAAGGCGGAGCTGAGGATCAGTCTGAGAGAGGTGATGTGGCATGAACCAGAATGATGAATCTCAATGTCAACACGAGGCTCTCAGAGAATTAACTCCTCCAACGTTCACGCTTTGCACGTCTTAAATCACTAAAACATGCAACACAAGTTGACCTGAAGTCTCAGCTGAGCTGGGAGTTTCAGTTGCACACAGTGGAGTGACATTGTCTCTCGCTCTCTCTCGCTCTCTCTCTCTCTCTCTCTCGCTCTCTCTCGCTCGCTCTCTCTCTCTCTCTCGCTCTCTCTCGCTCTCTCTCTCTCTCTCTTTGGGACCGTGTGATTTGCGACGTAAAGGTGCTGCGAGGACACCGAACCTCGAGGAGCGCTTGCCCACCGCCGGCCCCTCCTCCTCCTCATCCTTCCAGCATGCTATGACAACGGTAACCATGGCAACCCATCATCCGGAGCACAAATCCAGATCAGGTTTGGAGGAGATGGAGTCTGAGGGTGAGGAGAGTTTTATTGATCTTGAATCATAAATGTGATATTTTCTTGGCTGGCTGAATAGATTTTATTTTTATTTTGTATTCCCGGCAGAGGAGCCAGATGAAGACGATGAGATCTCTGAGGAATCGGTGGAGGACGAGAGCGAGGAGGACCTAACAGAAACACCTAAAACATCGTCAACGCGGCCCCCGTACAGCCTCATCCCCCCGCCCCCCGTCTGGGTTCAACGCAACCAGGGGTTGAGTAAGCGAACGTGGTTTCTGAATCATCTCCCTAGAATTCAACACAGTGAATCATATAATAAGAGAATAAGAGGGAAACAGTGGTAAACCTGTGGCTCTTTTCTTCCAGTGAGGAGCTGGGTAGAGCTGATCAGAGAAAAGGTAAGACCGCCCCCTGCTGCCCTCAACATGTCAGCTTCCTTTGCTCCCTGACTGAATGATGTTTTGGATGAAGCCGGCTACATTCTCTATTCTCATCCGTTGGGAGTATAAGAAAGATTGCTTGGATTAGTCTTGTTGACGACTCCGCTCCGCTTTGAAGTCGGTGTTTTCTACCTCGACAGGCGGGTTATGTGTCTGGGATGTTGGCCCCCGTGGGCATCGGCATCACCGGGGCCTTGCTCATCGTCGGCGCCCTCTACAGCATCCGCATGATTTACCGCAAGAGGAGGAACAGCTTCAAACACCAGAGGAGGAAGGTCCGGCAGCCAGAGGTCAGTATAGCCCGCTTCTATTTATCACATATCACTTATTCCACTTGTTAAGTTCATTCTTCCTCCCCAGCAACCTCGAGAGCCCGGGACCAGCCTTCAGGACCAGGCCATGCTGCTGGCCGACAGCTCCGAGGACGAATTCTGACGAGGCCCCCTGGGGCCCCTTTCGTCCGTGACCAATGGCCGATGCTCCCGTAACGGAGGCTCTGCAAACACCCCCCATCGCAATGACTACCGCATCTCCAATCACCGGGCTGTCTGGTCTGTGACTCATCTGATCCAGAGTGTGACTCAGTGGCCTGTAGAGCACAATCGGCACTCACGGTCAGCTTTGAATGCCCTCTCTTACGAAAGCACCAATGTGAGCACTTTTCTGAACGTCGTCAGGTGATGTCGACTCTGTTAGGAAGAGCTGGCGTGATGCACTTTGACATAAAAATGAGCAGGGTTTTGGCAGGATGGAAGTGTGGAGGGAAACGTGTGGGACAGCAGTTTTCTGTCAAGTAATAAAAAATAAAAAAGGGCTGGAGAAGAGTTACATTACATAAACAATGTAAATATATATGTACTGTATATGTAGCTGACGTCAGTCGTTTCAGTGTAAATAAAGTTTTATTTCTTGCCACACATCTAGGATATTTAAAGAAACATTTTTGCTTTCTTGCCGAGTTAGAAAGAAACCATCTAAATTACTCCTTCGTTTAAATGTGACTTTTGCGGAAATGTAAATGTTGTATTCAAAGGCATTCGTTTATTTAAGTTACTGTGAGACGCACATACAAAATACCATGAATCTATAAAAGTATGTAGCATAAAACAGATTGTGATGTACAATATAACTGATAGAAGTCATTCTTTTGCCACTTTCTTCTTTTTTTAAAGTGCATGACTCGTAGGTCTATTCATACACTCTGCCCGTAGCAGAGACGTCTAATGAATGAACGGTTTCTGTTGGCTGGAAAAGCACAAACATTGAAGACAAGAAGTTCATATGTTCACAAGTGGATGACATTTTTTTTGCACAATCGTGACGTTTGTGCTTTAATCCGGTTCAGACGAGGACAGATACAGAAGACAAGACTCCTCACGGGAATCACATATGTGACGTGTATATGTAGTCAAATCCAGTTGTTACGTTTTAAGGAAAAAGAGGAGATTATGTCATAAAAAGGTCTGTAGTTCAGACAGAAAAGATGCAAAAAATATCTGAAAGCTGCTCTTTGAGCCATGTTTGTAACACCAACGTCTTCAATACAAAGTCTTTGTTCAAAGGAAATATGTCTTCTGTAACTTCACAAGCCATCTGATAAGCGTCATGTACATATGCCTGTTTATTTGCAATAACACTGGTTTAGAGTACGTGTGGGTGTAAAATAGTGGACATTTTTTTGTCTCTTTATGTAGATATGAAAACGTGATCAAATAAACAATTCTCTCAGAGGTCTGATTGTGACTCGTTCTTATAACATTCTGCTTTAAATGAAGACCACTCCAGACAGCAGACACGATAACTCAGTTTACAGCATTAAAAAAATCAAATAATTTATTTCTGTGTTCTTTTTCCACATTAAATAAAAGCTATCGGACATTTCCAGATCAAAATCAAGAGAGGGGACGGGGAAGAGGAACAGGGGAAACAGACATGTGACATGCAGAAAAATCTTTTGCGCTCCACTTTGTGGTTGTTTGACGGGACCACAGCTTTCTTTTTGTGGTGCAGCGTGACAGCCAAAACAGCTGGTTTGTCTGACCAGCAAACTGGTTTCTGGGAGAGTTTATAGTTGTGAAACTAGAATTGTAGGATGGCAGATGTCGCCCCAGGTGAGGACAGAGAAGCAAGGTTGATTGTTATAATACACCAACTGCATATCACAGCGGACGTCCAGGAGGAGGAAAGAAACTGCCTCCGACATCTGCGAACACTGAACTGGCGTGTGAAGTCAAGACTTATTCCAAATGCATCGCCAGAGAGAGCTGTGCAACACCGCAGGCCGTGGCTACGAATTGATATCGACGACAAAGCCCTTCAGTCTGTGATCATAAGCTAAACGGAGCCCTTCGGCTCTTTGTGACAGGCTGTAATGCCCACAAGGAACTGCCAGTTTCACAGGAGTTAAACCAACAAAAAAAAAAAAAATTTAACAGACACATTTCCGTCAAAATCTAAAACGCCTCCTCATACATTGTGACAGCTGGTTTGAAGACGGGTTCACTCTGTAAGGTGTTACCGATCCTGTCCTTTCATCCATCAGTAGTCACCGTGTTCAAGAAGAAAAAGGCCGGACAGTGAGGGGGACACGGAGGAGACAAGTGTCCAAACACAGGGGCAGAAGATTTAAACCTCCAAAATAAACCAGGGGGAGTTTACACGGGGTGATAACTTACATTTAAACAGCATCAGATGAGCAGTAAAAGTCGGTGATGGTGTAGAGCAGGTTTTTGCCCATTTCGAAACGCTCAAAATACTTGTTACGACTCTGGATGGGCTGAAGTAGCACAGAAATTAAAAATCAAATCTGACAAAAATCAACCCAAACCGCCCCCACCCGCCTTCCCAACAGATAATTCAACCAAAAAAAAATAAACATGCTCTCATTATATCCAAGGAATAGAACACTCGTCTACAAATCTGAAAAAAAAAAAAGAATAGGTCTTCTGATCCTTTGTTCCACATGCATGCACGCACGCACGCACACACACACACACACACACACACACACACACACTGTTATGAAGGTGGCAACTCTGTGGACATCTACTCTCTCTTTCAGTCCTGGGCTCCAGGGAGGAGACACCTCAGCTGGTCTTCAACCCACAACATGAACGTCGTGGTGTCACTCATGAGACAGTGAATCATTAAAACATCCGACGACCATCAACGTTTGCTGCAGACTTTTGTTTGATAAAAGCATGCAGATGTCCAATTGCATCATTTGAAGTTGACATAAAATTGCATTAACAACCCGTGATGGAGGTTGTTTTTTGTGGATTTGACTTTAAAAAGATCAAAGCTGCTTTAAGGGTTTATTAACTTGTCTCCTGCCCGTTCTGTCATAGCGAGCACTAAAAAATGAAGTGTGTGTTTTGTTACTTCCGGTCGTCCTCATTAGGGCCGGAACAAATCACGGCACATCAAAAGGCTATGCTGTTTTTCCTGTGCGGGGGCCTCTGAAGGTAGAGAAATAAAGGTCTAACAGATCAACACCATTGTCAGAACTAACAGGGACACATTCACACGGACACATACACACTGCAGCAATTTCCAAAGAAGTTCATCTGACCTTTGTTCATATTACTTTTAAGAAAAAGGAGAAAACAAAAGCGGTTGAAGCAAAATGAGCGTGGATTGGAACGTCCGGGTGCATCCGAGACGTCTGGAGATCTGAAGATGTTTTAGCGAGGTTGGTTGTGCATCGAGTTTAGGGCACCGGGCAAGTGCATCGTGGGCTCAGCTGCTTATGAGCAGCGTGAGGTTATACAGGTGTATATTTGACAATCTAAACAAAAACAATAAAATATAATCTGCTGAGAATACTTCGTCTGTCGTCCTTTTTTTTTTCCCCACCAAGAGACAAACACAGACACCATACTCAAACAGGACTCCAGCATTACGCAACACTTCGCCTCCGGTCTGGTGCCGAGGCTTCGGCGTGAAGCCCGTTAGCAAGCTCGTCTGATGGATCGAGTGGCACTTGCATCGAGGAGAACAGACGAATAATCAAAAAAGAAATAATAAAAGGAGTAAGGAGGCAAGGAGTCTCTTTAAACGAATCAATTATCTCCTTTTTGGGGGATTTTGCAGCAGCTGGCAGTGCATTCGGGGGAAATAAACAAGTTCTGATCTGCAGAAAATAGGAAGAACAAAATCGAACTGCTGGCACATACTGTCGGGGTTTGATGATGAGAGATTTAGTGAAGGACACTGAAGTAACAAGGCGGTGCTAATGGAGTGATTTGTTTCTGCTCTGCACCAATATGATAACACCAAACACAGGAAAGGGGGTTTCGGAGGGTTAGCCTCAGACCGGGGACACACACACACACACACACATGCACACACACTATAGCTTCACCCTCCCCCCCCCCAACTCACAAGGTTAAAAAGAAACACAAAAATAAACTCCACAAATATTTTCTTCCCAGCAGTTTTTTTTTCTTTTCTTCTTTTACTGCCCCGCTTCCTTGTTTCACGTGTTGCTGTTTAGTTGAAGTCTGTTTTTGTCCCGTGTTCTGCAGGAGGACTTGGTGAGGAGCCCTCTCCTCTGGGGGGTCCATCCAAGCTTGATGGACCCTCCAGACACCCTCCGGGTCACAGAAAGTATCAGGGGCCCCTTCATGAGAAGATCAGGTGGGATGTCAGTCTGTTTCTGCCTAAACAACAGTTTTTCAGAGGTCAGGGACAAAAAAAAAAAAAGAGGGTTTGTATGTCTATGCATACACAGGTGTGTGTGCGTGTGTGTGTGTGTGTGTGTACACGAGTGAAATGACCAGGGCTGAGCTGAGGCTGTCAAGCCGATAGCGTACGAGGTGAACAGCACCCGCTGTCCCGTCCTCACCCATCCCCTCTTCGGCCCTCTAGCGGAGCCACAGTTTGAGCCGCAGCGCGTCCACTCCGTTCAGGTAGTATCTGAACAGCCGCTTGTCTCTGACAAAACCCAAGTTCTCGTACAGCTTCAGGGCTGATTTGTTGGTGATTTCAGTCTCCAATACAACCTGGGGACAGACAGACGGACATGTCAGTGCGTAGTTTCATACACGAGTGGACCGACTGATCCTTGTTACTTGGCACAAAAGATACAACTGCCTGTTGTGGACCCCAACAGCATGTTTCAGCCTATTGAAGGAAAATGTTACATGATTGGAAATTAGCCAAAAACTGCATGTAAGAAGCGGACATAGTCACCATGACGTCACCCATTGGTTTGTGGACTACAGCTGTGACGCCTCAAATACAGAATTGTGGCCGTCGCCATCTTGTTTTTTTTTTTTGGAACAAGAAGTGGCACAAGAGGGCGGAGCTAAGTACAATCGAACAATACATTTTTAGGACGACTTAAGTATTACAATTAACTTTCATGAACTGAAAACACACTGACAACTCCCAGACCAGACAACGCTGTGGTAGCAACCTGTCAATCGCAAGGTAGCCCCGTCCTAAAGCATACCATCATTTACTAAATGAACATCATGCTGTTTTGAAGAAGACTTGAAACCAGCGATCGAGACCATAAACTCATAAATCAAGAGAGAAGTCAAGAGTCTTTGTCACCGTTTTTGGTGAGAGTGCTTTTAAAGTTTTCAGACTTTTTGTTGTGTGCTACAGGGATATTTTAAAACTACATTATTTCAAGAATGCAAGATTTAAAAACAGGATTTAGGATCATTGAGCACTGAATGTACTCGTCCTTATATGGACTGAAAATGTGTTGACGCTGCCATCCTGACCTCCTTGTTAAGGAGATTTAAAATCTCAACGGAATTATGCTGGATGAATAAAAGGTTTAACAAATAAATTAAATAAAAAAGACAGTAAATGAGTTAAAGCACCCGACGTCTCAGATGCTATGTGCGCAGTTTGCAGGGTCAGCTGTCGGTCAAGAATAGCTTCAATGAACATACTAGCTGCTGATCACACCACAATGTCTCATGCGTGTTGAATAGACACACACAAAGTGCAAACGAGACAGTTTTGAAGTAGTTGAAATACACTTTAGTCTAAGCTCAGCTAGCTGTTTCCCCACTGCTGCCAGTCTGGATGCTACAGCGGTCTATCCGCATCATGGAGCAGACATTTTGACTGAAGAGCACAGGACACAACACTAACATTTCTGTGTTTCCTCAATGGAGGCTGGTGGCTTTGAAGAGAGCAGAGATGCTTATTAATGTCCCAGTCAGAAACGACCGTCACGGCAAGGTAAAGGGATAAAGATATTCTAAATATAGCGTACACTTAAAAATACATTGATGTTTTTTGGGGTGGGCCTTTCTTTTAGGTGTCTAAAATATGTTTTGCTGCTGCCGTCGTCCACAGTGGTGCATTGCTTTGCTTTCGTGCCTGTACTCCAGTCTGCCTCTCAAAGCTAAGGGTCGTGTCAAGTCAACTGTACACTGACTGACTATGGATCAGTACCTCATATAGACCCACTACCCAGTAGCTTTTTGTTTCCATTCACTGCTATCGAGAACATGGTTCGTTATTACGTCGTAATGCAGTCGCAAGAAGGATAGTTCAGCCATCTTTCTGGTTTGTGTGTCCGAGGAAGATCTGTGTGTGTGAGTGTGAGTCAGTATACGGATGTTCAGAGAGAAGCAGAGCGAGTGAAAAAGTCTGTAGAGAGAAAATACTGAGAGAAGCTGACAATCAATCCAAGGTTAGCAGCAAAATCAGATAAGTGGAGAGAGGACGGGGAGAGAGAACTGTTCCTTGCACGGAGGCCAACACCAAAACAAGGACTAAATGGACAAATGTATTTCAATCATTTAATGCGTTTGTATTTTATGTATCAACAGTATTTAATATCCTCTGGACTTACTAAAGCACGCTCTAAACGAGTCTATGCATCTCACCTCGTCACAGTCGCCCTCCACCATGGCATAGATGGCCTTCTTCACCAGATTAGTACCTGAAACAGAAGAGACCAAGTCAGTGACGGCACGAAAATTAACACAACACGAACTTTAAATAATAAAATAACGCTCGATGTCTGATAGTATAAAGTGAGTACACGTCTCTTCAGGTCCAAGTACAGTGTTAAACATCAACCCGGAGTGTATAACTTATCTAAATACTGCATTTGCATCAAGAGATTTGGTTGTCAGAGAAAGCACGAAAGACGCTGTTGCGAAACTTTGTCTCGGCTCCACATCGTGAAAGGAAAGACTTTTAGGTTTATTCTCTGTTATGTATAATCTCTTGACACTGTCACCCCAGGGCTTGCTAATAGGTGAATGCTGGGTTTTTGGACATTATAGAGTACCGTCTAGAACTGCTCTATATGAACCTCGAGAGAACTTCTGTTATGATTTGACGCTATATAAATAAATTGTTCTGTACGAGACACACGCAGCGTCCAGATCTCACCGATGCTTTTCCTTCTGTGTTTCGAGTCCACGGCCAGCATGGCTATGTAGCCGCGACGGAACATCTTCTTGTGCATGTCAAGCTTACATACGATGGCTCCGACACACTCCTGCTCCACCATGGCCTGTGACAGACACACACACAACACTTAGGTCCTGCGAGTGTCAACGGGAGAAGCCTACAGCTCCTCTACAGTCCCTGTCATCCTGCCAGTTCAGCTGGTTCTCCCCGGCTGACCTCTGACCTTTTTTTCAAGACACTTCCTCTTATGTGACATGGATCGGTCCAGAGAAACTGGAAGGGAGTTTACAACCTTGAGGTTTGGAGGATGAACACAGAAAGGACAGTGTTTGTCAAAGTGGAAACCCCTGACTGGACAATGTCGGTAGAAGAGGAAACACCGACTTACAGCACATTACTCTCAACTAAAACTGGAATGTAAGGGTTTAAAACCTTCGCATGCTGTACATGTGACCGGACAGAAGACCCTTACATGAACCACAAACGATATTGTCATGTCAGTTACATTTTACTAGATTTGACAGCTATTAATTCAGACTTAAATCCACAAAACTGATAAGGGTCAAGTCTTTGTGGTAGAAAAGTGGGTGTTAGCTGCTAACATATACAATACAACTTCAAAACCAATGTGCTGCCAGCCACACATTTACCTGTGTGTAATTAAGTTGCGTGTGTGTGTGTTCAGCAGTTTGGCTGCCTTGACAAACACTGATGGAAAGCAAAAAGCGGGTAGTCACACCCAGCCCCAATAATGTTATATGCACCCTCAGGTAACCACAGTCCATGAGCTATAGGAGGGTGGCTGGGTGTATTTTGACTACAGATGATGTGTGTTTGAGTGACTACAGGTATCGAGATGGTTTCAATGTCACACTCACCAGAAAGCAGAGCTGCGGCCAGTTGTGGATGAAGTACCTGTAGGTGTAAATTGAATAAGGCTCAGACAAGTCCTTGGTGATCAGTCTCATGATCCACGGCATCTGAAGCTCAGACTCGTAGCGGACATAGCGGATGCCGTGGCTGTCCTCTTCCGCTCGGCCCGGAGACCCGCTGAGGTCGAGCCGGGCCAGCTCTGCGGCCGGTGGCTGCAGGTCTGCGGGGCTCTGCTGTCCACCGGGCCCGGCGTCGTCCGGCGGCTCCGTGAGGTCGAACTCCTCGTCCCCTTTGTCCCCTGGGTGTCCGTGGGCCGCCTCAGTTATCGTGAAACCCGGCATCCCGTTCATGCTATCGTTAACTAAGGGAGAGTGACTGCCGTTTTTAGAGAAGGGGCCTTCGTGTTGGCATCGCTCATTGTAGTTTCTGGCGGTTTCTGGAGCCTCCTCATTGCTGCCGCTGCTGTCACAGCTGTCCACGGACGGTCTCGGATTGTCAGACCGGTTTCCTGCGTGCTGCTGGTGGCTGTCAGCGTCCCCTAACGGGCCGGACAAGCCGTTTAGCTGCTGCTGCTCTCGGGCTTGCATTTTGAGGTGCAGCGCCGCCGGGCTAGCTCGAGCTAGCATGTTTTTCTGCTTCTTATAATTAAGCGACCTGTTAACTTCGCTTACCGACTCCGACGTCTTCCCCGTACCGGCGGGTACACGGTCCTCCCTGTGACAGGCCGGCTCACCGTCGTGCCCAGCCGGCTCCGCGCTCCCAGCCCCGGGGAAAGGAGAAATATCAGCCGGGGATGCAGGCAGTGCGCTACTAGGCCCAGGCGGCACTGTGGCCATCCCACCGCATTAAGGTGGAGATTCACGCTTGAAAAACGTTTAACACTGAGCTCATCCACGAGGTGAAGGTGTATACAATCAATATACACGTTAGTTCACCGAATATCGCATAAATCCAAAGACATTTGAGGGTATAACGTATCCGCTCGCGACGTTTGTCGCTGCTTTCTCCTCAATTTCCCTGCTGCCGGAAAGTGCTGTCGCAGCAAACGCCATTGCAACAGCAGCCAGAAACGTTTTACGACAGTGGTGTAACGCGTGACATATGCAGTTTTTTTTGTTTTGTTGCAGACATCAGGGCCAATCTGCTGACTATTTAAATAAAGACAATAGCCTACCCCTCTTCAGTCGATTTTGTTTCATTAACTGCTTTTTACATTTTCTCTCAGTTGTATTAACAGACAAATACTGAGCAAGAATGTGAACAAAATATCAAAGATTAATATAAGAAGAGAAGAAAAACACAAATAAGAAAAATACACAGTATACATTGGAGCGGGGTCACGATTAGGATAAAAACATGTATATATATTTACGTTTATGTATAGCTTTTAATGTTCATCCCCACTCGACGTACTCGCTATTTGAAACCCTGAAAACAAATATGTGGTCTGTTTTTCTATTATACAGGACTTTACTAAGCACAATTGGTAAATTATTGATAAAGGGAGATACATGATTTACCGTCGTTCAATTCTGTTGGAAGACATTTTAATGCAGAGACTTTCTTCGAACAGTATGCTTTAATGTTATACACATTCGATTACATAATAGTGGACTGTAATGTGCAGCCCATGAGCCTATAGCCTGGTATATGCTGAACCACTTTAAATAGTGTAATTTTCTGATTTAAACGTGATTTAGAAAGTTGGGTGAAACCTTCGCAACCCTGTAAGTCAAGAGCTATTGACCTGTCTACTTTCTTACCAGCAGAGGACGCTCAATTGAGGATTTAGTTGGATCTATTTTATTTATTTTTTAACCTTTTGCATCAACACCGCAGTTTCTCCAGTAGATGTCACCAGTAGATTAGTTTCGTTGGTCTTTCTTTACCAGTTTGCTATTATCCAGGAAAGTACTTAAAAGTTTGTTTTTGAGCTATATGCGTTTATCTCGAGAAGCCGAATAAAGTTAAGATACTTAATTATTTCACTCCTCTACTTTCCGGAGGAAATGTTGTAGTTTTCACTTCACCACTTACTGTACCAGACTGAATTATCTGCAGAGTAACGTATAACACAGGCCTCAATAGTCGACATTTAAAACCCTGCGTTACATTTTCCAAATGATTTTAACACAGTGAATGAACAGAGACTGCACTAAAGTGTTAACGAGGTTTCTGACTAAATAAAATCACTGAAGTAACCCAAGATTCTTTTTTTCCTTGTTATGTAACAGCATGCATTTTATTTTGAAGGAACGGGAAAAAACAAACACAAATGTGCATGCTTAGTGTTTAGAAAGCTTTAATTCTGACAGACAGACTTGTTCAGTACATGTGGTGTGGTGCTGACCTCGGATGATGGAGCAGTGATGGATCCTCAAGTCTCCAGCGGCCTTAAAATGCTCGTAATCTCTCCGAAGTAAAAATAGATCACCTACTGAAAGATCATATTATAAAATGATAGAATGATCATAACATACTTTCATTCAAAAGATCCTTTTTAGGATCGAGTTACGTTTTATTCATTAAATTGTGCATTCAAATCTGACTGTTTATTTCAGACTAAAGAATGTTGTCATCGTAGTAAAGATAGAACTGGTGAGTCGTTGATCATATTCTGTTTTTATAAAACATGTAATGTGAGAATGGTATAAAATCTCTCAGTGCTTGTTTTCAGACACAGAAAAAGAAAGAAGTACTTTTTCTATTCATATTATTCAGTAATATATAAGGTTTAAAAAAAAGATATCGCCTTTGTCCTCTCACCGCTGACATCGAGAAACATAAACATGAAAAAAAGCATAAAAAATGTAAACAAATCTTTATTTATCAGGGATAAGTCTGTTTGTGCCCCTATAGCTACACACTGTTCCAACTTCTCTGAAATATTGGGAGCTTTCCTTCTAATAGAAAAACATGGAGTGAATATTTAGGATGAGATAAACAAAAACACAAAAAAAAACTGTCAACAAATACATTTTTCAAAGCACGCAACTCAAGTCAGACTCAAGCAGACTTCAAGTTTATCTGCCCATCGAAGGTGGCAGTGTTGCTCTATCATGTCTGTCAGCCTGTCCATACTCAGAAGGGGATTCCTGTTGGAAACGACATCATGTGAACTTTCAAGTCAAAATAGCAATGCATTATTTCCTATGCAAAGCAAGAGGAAACATTTATTGAGCTGTATGATGGATGGATGAATAGATATGGATGGCTAGATATAGACAGAGGGATAGATGTCTTGATTAAGGCTAAATTCCCCTCTCTCTGTCCTACATCCACCATAAACACACGTGTGCTTTACATGCGAAAATATAGAGTTCTATTTTGTTTGTAGATATATGTTACAGAAAAAAAGAAACGGAGAAATAAGACAGGGAGGGAGACGGCCCTTTGAAAGCTAAGCCTTGGGGCTGAGAACTCTCTGAAGAGCTGGAATCAGACATGCACAATCAGTTCCCCTCTTCAAATCTCCTTTACAGGCCTATCTACTTGAACAGGCTTCTCTTAATTACTTTCTCTATCACTTAGCGAGCCGTGCCTGGGACTAGCAGCAGCGGCGTCGTGCCAGAGACACTTGGCTGGTTTGAACCCATATTTAGATATCTTCTTTCCCACAATCCTGTCCCGTACCTTCCTCCCCCCCCCCCCTCCTCCTCCTCCTCCTCCTGCTTTCATTCTACGCTCTTGTCTCTCTGTGGCTCTCCCCATCCTGTCTATACCCTTTTCCAAATATCTCCAGGGCATAAGTTGCGTCATGTGACTGGTGTGCTTGTGATTACAGCAGTTGGCAACCACATTCATCTCTGAGGGAGAACCCGGAATAGCTTGAGAAATGAGAGCATGTAAAGAAGCATATGGTCAGTGTGGAGCTCAGGATAACCCAGGCTGACAATGACACCCAAACACCCTCCATCTTTGAATCTCTCTCCCCGTCTTCCTGTGTGTCTGAACTGGTCTCAGGAGCTGGAGGCCAAGCTTTGGATCTCCCCTCTCTCCTACTACTGCCTGTCTCGTTGGCTCGCTCTCTCTTCGCTCTGCTCATTTCCCTGTTTCCTCCTCCTCCTCCTCCTTCTTCGTCTTCTTTCTGTCTGCCGTCTGGTCCACTAGAGCTGTATTTAATTAGTTTCCGTTGAGTTAATTAGGGGCTAAAGTTAGGGGGTCGGACCAGAACAAAAGCGGGTCGGGCTGGACGGATGCAGGTGCCCCGGTGTGGATGCCAGATTCCACCGTTCAGAATAAGATGGCTGCAATACAATCTGGAGTGTTGAAGAGAGCGAGATAGACCCACTGGTGCATCGCAGGGGAGGAGGTTTTCCACCACATATGGGGTGACAGCTCCGTATAAACGCCCAGCCCGGCATCATTGTGCTTATTATCTGATACATTTCAACATCTTTTCTTCAAGAGGCCACCTTACATTCACACAATTTCATCTTTCATGTCTTTTCCCTCTCATACTACACTGGCACACATCACACAGAGCTGATCTAATGTATGGAGTGTGTGCAGGGTGTATTTGCCAGTCTCTTTCTCCGTTTCCATACAAGGTGCTGTGTTGTACATTCGCTCGCAGCACTCGGCCCCCTTCTTTCATCTGTGAGTGGCGGCTATACCCTCTCCTTTTGCTTTGTTGGTTGGCTGTGTAAAATGAAGAACATGTGAGGAGGACATCAAATGACCAATCCAGACAAGTGAAGTACATAAAATGGGCAATTCAAGCCTGTGAAGTGCACATCAGTTGTTTGAATGCATGTGATCATGTAAATGAAACGAATGAAAACAGAAGATGTGAGTGTAGAAGAGCTTCAGGCTGCAGCACTTTCAAGGTTACCTGTTTAGTCATTGTACTTTTTTGGCACATATTTACAATAATCTGAAACATATTAAAGTGGTCAAGTGGAGCTTTTTTTTCATAGATGTGCACAAAATATGCACCGAGATGCCGACTTGTGTGTAACTTTCATTGTAGAGAAGAGCGGAAAGACACACAATTTGACCTTTTCTTCTGTCCCGTGGCGATGAAGAGGGACCAGATGAAGTGATATGGGAGGAGAGAGGGAGGGAGAGGACAGGGAAGAGAGGGCATCTCTGGCATGCCTCAGTGTGTGAGGGTCCTGGGGCCCTTTAGACAGGCGCCAGCCCAGCAGGGAAGCAGAGACAATCAAGCAGCACCAGATTCAATGCACAGAGATGGATGGAGATGAGGAGACGGAGAGGGGGTCGCTGGGACAAAGTGCACAGTTGAGGAGTGGTGGAGGACACGACAAGGAGAAGAGCAGACGTGTCCAGGTAGAGATGGAAAGAGCTGCATAATAAAAAGAGATGAAAGGAGGTGGATGGAGAGGGAGAAAGCAACAGCAGATCAAGAGGAGGTGAGAGGAGAAGGAGTAAAAAGAAAAAAGGAAGAAAAGAGAAAGATAGCATGTATTCACGCTGTAACAGTCTTTATCACCAGCCCAGATCGTGGCGTACGAACAGTGATCCAAGTCAACCATCTGCTGAGGCTAGATAAGCCTGGGAGAGCTGGGCATTGAGCTGTCACTCAGGGAGGAGCGCAGAAAAAGAAAGAGAGGAGGGGAGAGAGAAACAGAGGAGAAATAAAGACAGAACGGGACGGGGAGAGCGATGGAGAGGGAGGGAGGGGTCTGCGCAAGGTAGGAACATTCAAAGGAGAAGATTTGCGCAGACTGGAGAGCATCCGTCTCGTTGGGGAAAGACTTAACGTCAAATAGACGTCCAGCCCTGTCCTGCCTGATCTGGAAATAATCCTTCATTTAATGAGAAGAACAATAAAACAAGGCTATATATTGGGTTTTATTTTTTGTCAACCCACACACACACACACACATTCTCACACATCCACCACTCACATCATCGCTCCTAATCACACCATGACATGAGGCTGTGTGTTGTTCATTTTCTGTCACTAACACACACACACACACACACACATGTAGATTCATACATGTCACCACAGCCAGTTGTAAGCACAAAATCAGGCTGTTTTCATTTTCTTAAAATAACTCTTTAATTCACAACACACACGTTGTCTCAGTTGATTCGACACCTCCACTGGTGGCGAGGATCCCCAGAGTGGAAGATGGGTTACTAGTTGATTAAGCCTCTATATGTGCAGGTGATTAAGTTAAATCCCACTTACACATACCCCACTAAACCACTTACTGCATATCTATGAATTATATTATTATTATTAGAGTGTGAGGAAGAGAGAGGAAGTGGAAAAACTATCGATATTGTGCGATTTGTGTCACTATTCGCCAGATTTTGTGTTTTTAAGATGCACATTCTACATTTTTGGTTGTGTGTTTGTGTTTGTAGCGTGATATTGTGGTAGTACGGGGGCATGAATTAAGGCCGGGAGGGGGGTCAGGCCCGGGGAGTGGGGGTTAGGAGGGGATTAGCCGAGGCCAGTTGGATCATTTTACAGCCGGAGGACCCCCCCTCACCCTTTGCAGTCTCCTGGACAATGAGGATTAAACTCCTCTTGTTCCTCAACTCCAAAAAACGGCAGGATGACAAAGACACTATTCCTCCTGGGTCCCCTGGCTGTGGCCGGGAGCTGAGCTGAGCTGAGGAGGGAGGGAAGGAGGGAAGGAGTGAAGAGGAGGAGGGAGGGAGGCAGGAGGAGGCAGGGGGTCCATCATAAAATGAATCCCTTCACAGTTTCCTCTGGGTGCAAAGTGAGATATGAGGCAGACATGTCGAATGAAACGCTACAGTCATCTAAGGGCACAGCGATAAAAGCAAATATTAAACTAATGGAGCTCATCATTAGTGCCTCTATGAAGCGGATCGAGGGGGTTGTGCTCTCTGGTGATCAGCACGGAAGATTAATCAATACCAATAAAACTTCCCACATTCTACTATTTCAGTGCTCCAACCGTGGTCTTATGAGGCTATTTAAACTCACTTACCCATAATCCTCAGGGTTGAAACTACATTTATGAGCCTTCATTTGTAAAAGTGTTCAACATTGGAAGTGGTTTGAATTTTGGAAATGATGCCGCTTCACTCTCTTGCTGAGTCAGATGAGTAACACCTCTAAAGCTGTAAATAACCGGCACGTTGGGGTGTGACGGAAGGTTTTGTGACTGTACCCCAACGTGTTATTTTTACAGATAAACAAATGAGACATAATGGTTAAGCTTTATGCTAAGCTATATGGTGACCAAACAAATTCCCGACAAATATCTGTAAAACGATGAAATATCTCGGTTTTCACCACAGCTACATTGATGATAACATTATACTTGTCTTCATAGATGTTTATTATGTTCTGTCCTCCTCTCTCCTCGGTTCTGTTGTGCTCCTCGCCCTCCTCCTCGGTTCTTTCTCTCCTCTCTTTACGTTCCCATATTGACTCCTGTAAGAAATTTGAGTAAAAAACTGTAGTTAGTAGATATAATAAAAGTGTTTAATAATTCATAATTAATAATTCATAGTTAGTCATAATCATAAGGGTTTTGAGAATGCATAATTAAGATAAACATAAGCATAAACATACATGCAGAAGCATGAAGCTTCTGCCAAGTTGCAGAAGTTTAACTTTCATACTGAAGGATTATTATAGAAGGGGTTAAAACGTAACTGACGGTCATTGAATGTGTTAGACTCAGGGGCAGACAGCCGAATACACTCCTGGAAGTTAGCCAATAGGAATCGAGATAAATGGAGAGGAGGTGTTATCGAACAGATGTGGGAGGTTTAATTTAAGCCTTTTTCCTCTCTCGTGTCATGGCTCTCGGAGGACGGACGTGTTTTTCACCTGAGAAGCTGAGTTGAGGTTTTTTGCAAATGGGGTTTTATTGTTTTAATATGTCATAGGAGTGTACACTCCAATGTATAACTGTAATCGTGCTTACATCAGTGGAATTAAATTCCTTATAATTGTAAACCAGTTTTGGTAGCGTTATTATCGCAGCGTGTGTGTCGACGGCACAAAGCCGGCCACATGGCAGTCACATGTGCTCTGGCCTTCTCTCTTGTTGTGAGGTAAAATTCTTCCATAACAAATTTGGCGAACCCCAGATGGGACAGTCTTGCCGGCCTCGCTGTGTGTGCTGACGGCGACGTTAGTCAAGCAGACAATCCTGGGCCCACAATATCGGTCGGCAGAGCCGTTTCATGAAATCTGTGAGTTAGCTACTAGGAATCTTAGAGGAATCTCTGCTTGGCTAAGCGCTGCTAACGGCTAGCTCCGTTGCCGGTGGGTACGTTCCAACAGAGGGAGGCCATGTCCACTGAGGTAAGTACGATTTACTGTCTGAAGTATGATGAACTTAAGGGATTAGTCAAGAGTATAAGGATCCTAAGAATTAATTAAAGACGGACAGCGCTGTGTATGTAAGTAAATCACCACATTGGAATCAAACAAGCTGTGGTACGGGCGATACTGCTTTGCTCATGCTGGGAGTCTCCTTCGGCCCAACATAAGTATTGTTAGGCCTGCAGATAGCTAGTTTAAAGCAGGTATGTGACTTGGCGGACTGAAATATCTTGGCATTCCGACTTAGGGGTGCGAGCCTTTGTTGTGTGGCCCAAGAATCTTCGGGCTTTGAGCATACGCTGCTTAGTGAGCTAGGCTAGCGGGAGTTAGCTTCTGAGGCCGCAGGCTTCAGGAAAGACACACTCGCTTGTTTTGGCTGTGAATGTATAATTAGTGGATCGTGTGGGTGATTCAGAGACGTAGAATAAGGGCTTTGGTGAAACTAGACAGACTGGGTGAGTGGTTGTGGCGCTGGCAGTGAGTAACTCGCGTTTCATATACGTAACAGTGAGCTCAGGTCCGGCGGAGCTAAAGCCCGTTAACCGGAGGTTTAAGGGTTAATAATAACAATAATACGTGTGACTAGTCTGTGTTTTAGCAGCGTGGAAATACGTTTAAAATGATGACTAAATAAGTCCAATAATACGTGTGACTAGTCTGTGTTTTAGCAGCGTGGAAATACGTTTAAAATGATTGCTATTGCATGACCGCGCTGTGGGGAGCTAACGCTAGCTACGTGTAGCTCCGGCGTTGCGGCACTCTGTATGTAAAATAAGTGCTTATAAAATAAAATAACGGCTGGATTGAGAGAGGAGACAGAAGGCGTATGAGTGGAATTAAAGTGTGGGATTTTGGTGATACTTGTGTGTGCGTACGCTTTATTCGAAGCTCCGTTTTTTCGTTAGCATTGCGGATAGCATATCTGTAAAAAAAGCCGGTTTCATGACAACTTCCGGTTTGGCGCAGAACAACTTCCGGTTCGGCGCAGACGGCAAGGCAAGTTTATTTGTATAGCACATTTCAAAGTGCTTCACATAAAACCATTAAAAGCATCAAAACATAAGGCAAAAGAAAAGGAGATTTAAAAACAATTAAAGATTCATTGTCTAAGAGCTGTGAGCTTATATCCTGACCTTAGTTTTAATTAAGCATTATAACTTTAGTCGTTGACTTTGGTTTTAGTTCAGCATTTTAACAAAGATTAATGGTTTCAGTTGTGTTCCTTCAATTCTTGAACTTAATTGTGATTCATTCTTGTGCAGACCAGAGTGTAAGTGCAGTTCAACAGTTTGACTTGCCTTGGTATTTCTGATTGAATATCTTGAACACAGTTATTGATTTTAAAGTTGAATTTAATATTTAATTGATTAATTATTCATTGTTTTTTTAATTTCATTTTACTTCCAATTTTAAACCTTTCGAATTCTGATTTGGAACTGGATTGTGATTGTGATTCTGATTTAGATGTTGAGTTTGATTTCGGAATTCTAGCTTCAATTTTGGATTCGAGATTCCTTCACATATCCAGTATTGACTAATTTTGGTACATTTACTAATTGACACAGTTCCTAAGAATCAATTTTGACACGGACGGCGCAACATATTTGAGAGATCGTTGACCTCTCTTACACTACAGACGTATGCTAACATTTACTGCTGAACTTTTGGCAGTTCTGTGTTTGTATTAGTCAAGGTGAGTGGCTGAGTGGGTCCAGATCTGGGAAGTGGAGCAGCGGATCCCAGTTTTGGAGTCAGCGGCCACACGCCATACAGCACAGAGGGTGAGTTGATTTTGATTCATGTGATGACAAGCATGCACATTTAATACACACATTTGAATACTCCTAGGCTGCATAATGTTCACATTAAAGAAGCAGAGGAAGGAAGCAGGAGAACTGGTAAGAAAACTAAGATGTGGAGTAAGGGAAGTAGGAGAACTGGTGGGAAGACTAAAATGTGAAGTAAGAGAAGTAGAATGCATCAGAAAAGATTTGCAACAGCAGATAGAGGAAAGACGAGCAGAAAGTAAAGAAGACGAGGATATAAAGAGAATGCAGCGGCGACTGCTGAAACTGCAAGTAGCAGAGGTCGACAGAGAATTAAATAGAAAAGTTCAGGCCAAGAAACAGATGATAGCAGCAGAAGCCCAGCAGCAACAAAATCCAGCAGTACCAGCCCCCACAGTGGTGTACAATCAGCCCCCACCACGATGCAGAAGTGGTGCATCCAACAGAGGGAGAGGTAACGATAAAGGGGGGCATGGGGGTCTTGTAAGTAAAGGAGTGTGCTACGTATGTGGGAGAGAAGGTCATTGGGTGAGGGATTGCCCTCATAAAAGAGCAGGAGGACCGATCAGTGCACCACCACAACATGCTCCGTTCCCACCACAACATCAGCAGCACCTACGACCAGGTCCAGCTGGACCTCCTCCCATGAGACATCAACAGATGCCCATGCTGTCACCAGGACCATGGGGAGGTTCAGGGTATAGCCAAGATACATAGATGGTTGCCATGTGATCCCTTACAGCAGAGATATCGAGGTGAAGGGGGGATATGGTAAGGTGTCAAACATTTATGGTAAGGTGTCAAACATTTTTTGTAGATCCACATTTAGAATCGTTTTCAGTAAAGGTGCTACTCACAAATTTTGAGATTTAATAACGTCATGATAAACCACAACTAGACTTGCTAACTCTAGAAATTGAGAAATATACGGGAGCTCTAACTAACATGAGCCGAGTGTTGTTTCCTCAGGTGACAAACGCAGAAGCAGCAGCTGACGAAAGGAAGCAGGCTGATGTGTCACCAGGCAGTCTGGTGTGGATAAAAGTCCACAAACGCAAGTGGAGTGAACCAAGGTGGACCGGTCCATGGGAGGTAGTATTGGCAACTTGACACCACCTCACTCACTGTGCAGCAGCGAAGGTAACAAGTGTGACACTCGCAGAGACAGGAGTGAACATCAGACAGGAAAATTTGAAGTTAAAGACACCTCAAAAGAGGGTTTAGACAGTACTGACAATGACGTTTCCCCCACAGTTTAAGCGAGGCTTTCCATTGGGAGACTCTAGCTTCAGTAGGTTATGGAAGTCTGTAATTATTTTATTCCTGAGTTGAGTAGCTTCCCTCTTAGTATGTGGAATTAACCACAGACAGGAACCAGAACACATGCATGACTACATCAGGATTCGACATTTAGCCTCAGTAGCTAATCAAACCGATCTTAGACCACGTAGAGAGGCTTATCTGACGACACTCACCTATGAAAATGTAACTCTCACTCTTACGTTCAAAGAAGGTACAACATCAACGGTCCAGTTCGACTTCTGTGAAGTCGTTTCCGGTCCCAGGTATGAACACATCTACGGGTGGATGTCCAAAACCGTGTGCATCATAACTGACGAGTGTGGGCCTGCCACACATAAGTATGGGAAGCTGTTATCATATTATGCCTGTGATGTGTACAAAGGGGGTGGGTAGATGTAATCCTTTAAGACTTACCTAAATTGACTGACTGAGGACTTTACGTAATACAGGGAAAGGCCACTGATAGTCCTGCCCCACAAGGGCTCATTAGGATTATTGTTAAGCCTGTAAAAAGACCAGGTTCGACATACGACTGACGCAGAGAATGAGGTAAGGGGTGGAAACCGGAATGGCAGATGGGAATTTATGATGGGTACAATAGACGGCTTCAAGTCAGTAGTACAGATTGTATTGTGTGATCAGGACCGAGCAACCCCTAGCAACACCAGTTCCTTCAAGATTCAGACTCATAAGTCCTGAATTTAGTTGTATTTTAACTCTGTTTACTGATGACACTTTGCCTCTCCATCACACTTGTCGGAGGCTACCCTGGCATTACCCACCTGTAGAATATAATACCCCACCTCTGTTCAAGGTTACAGAGGGTCCATTTGATTGTATAGTCTCAGATACAGCTAAGGGGCCCAATGTAGGCAGTATTATTGCAAATTATTGCAAATTGTAGCCACAGTCACAACGCTAGCGACTATCTATATAACAGTGTGTTAAGACAGACAGCACCTAGAGCTGATTTATGGTGATGGTGTGGAGGAAGAACCATATATCCAATCCTGCCTAAAGATTGGACAGGTGCATTGGTGCAACTTATATTGTCATTCTATATCTTGCCTGTCACTGATGCAACTTATGGAGAACTCATCTCTCCACGCCCACATGCTAACAGAAGATCCAAAAGAGATGCCGGCGGCCCGAAGGGGGCCTTTGATGACCAAGTGTACATAAGATGTCATAAGACTGCCAAGGGGGGTGTCTAATGACTTTCAAGCCAGAAATCAAATAGCAGCAGATTTAGAATCTGTTTTCTCTCAGAGGGTGATGATTAATAAAAATGTCGATTGGATCAACTACATTTACTATAACCAACAGCGTTTAGTAAACTTCACCAGTGACGCCATATCAGGACTGCATGCACAGCTGGCGAAGACTAGTTTAATGACCTTGCAGAACAGAATGGCATTAGAGATGATTTAGCAGAGAAAAGTGGCGTGTGCCAGATGTTTGGGTCTGCGTGCTGTACTTTCATTCCAAATAACACAGCTCCTGATGGATCGGTGACCAGGGCTCTGGAGGGACTGACAGCACTCAGCCAAGAGCTAGCAGACAACTCTGGTGTCACGAATCCATTCACCGACTGGTTGGGAAGTATGCTTAGCCAGTGAAAACATACATTTTTGGCAATCGTAATTATTCTGTGTGCTGTCATCATAAGCCTCCGAGTTGTCTGTGGATGGGGGTTCCCCTGCATCCGTGGACCTCTACAGGGGTTTATTGCTTCACCGATGAGCCAGACACCAGTCCAGGCAACCAGTTATGTGACGAGGATGAGGACGAATTGGAGCTTCTGATGGCCACAGTCTAGATGAGGCCACCAGAGGGACTTCACGAGCGGTTCCTGACCATCCTCTCGGAGATCCTGAAGGACCTGATAGAGGCCCAGATGGACTTCTAAAACATCCAGTGAGATGTTGGAAGTTTGGAAAATAGACGGATTGTTTTGGATGAGTATTTGGAGATTAAATTTTTTGTTTAATTGGGTTATAAAGGGATTTTAGGGTGGAAAAGATTAAGAAATGTAATTTTGTCACGTGTAAAAGAACAGTCAAGGCTTCTCAGTATGTGTTCTCTAGCCTACAGGCTGTATCCTGATCCTGCCAGCCCCAAGACGTGGAAGGCAGTGACCTTCAACGCACTCTATCTTGAAACGAACTGAACAGAAATACTTGAAATGATATCTGTGTGCATGAATTCTTTGCCTCGGTTTAGATAGATAGGGAGCCTTTCCCTGGATTGAGTAGGGGGGAGGTCTCCAGGGACATTTGAATAACTAACTACATTTGAGTAGCTAACTCACAGTGAACTGTGAGTTAGGGGGGAATTGTAAGAAATTTGAGTAAAAAACTGTAGTTAGTAGATATAATAAAAGTGTTTAATAATTCATAATTAATAATTCATAGTTAGTCATAATCATAAGGGTTTTGAGAATGCATAATTAAGATAAACATAAGCATAAACATACATGCAGAAGCATGAAGCTTCTGCCAAGTTGCAGAAGTTTAACTTTCATACTGAAGGATTATTATAGAAGGGGTTAAAACGTAACTGACGGTCATTGAATGTGTTAGACTCAGGGGCAGACAGCCGAATACACTCCTGGAAGTTAGCCAATAGGAATCGAGATAAATGGAGAGGAGGTGTTATCGAACAGATGTGGGAGGTTTAATTTAAGCCTTTTTCCTCTCTCGTGTCATGGCTCTCGGAGGACGGACGTGTTTTTCACCTGAGAAGCTGAGTTGAGGTTTTTTGCAAATGGGGTTTTATTGTTTTAATATGTCATAGGAGTGTACACTCCAATGTATAACTGTAATCGTGCTTACATCAGTGGAATTAAATTCCTTATAATTGTAAACCAGTTTTGGTAGCGTTATTATCGCAGCGTGTGTGTCGACGGCACAAAGCCGGCCACATGGCAGTCACATGTGCTCTGGCCTTCTCTCTTGTTGTGAGGTAAAATTCTTCCATAACACTCCCACATTTTGTTTTTCTCAGATTAAGACCAGTGGACTTCTGTTTCTTTTGTCCTGCTCTTTTATTGTCCCTCTCACTTGGATGTTGAACAGTAAATTTGATCCTCAGCATCACAACATAAAAAATGTACCTTTGTCTTCTACCCCTATAAGCGACAGTATTTGTTACAGTAATTGTAGTTTTGAGGCAAACCATATACAATGCACCACACGTCTGAACAGTGATTTGTCTGTATAAGTGTCAATCAAAGAGTTGTTGTAAAGGCTGTTGCTATGATGCTTGCAGCTCTTACTGGCAGAACCAGTCGGTTAGCTGTCACGCCGAAGAGACACTCAGTCCTCTCTAGAGAGCTCCAGGAGGCTTAGTTTTTCCACTGTAAAGTACCCGGCAATGAATATGCTGTATTCAGTACATTTTCGTTTGCGCACAGTGGAAATGCAGATTTAAAAGATCATATTAAGACGGCCAAACATAACGTGCGGTATATGGTCTTGTTCGGTCAAAGCTAAGCTAACCGTCACCTGGCTGATCCGCAAACTACTCCTTCAAAATTGCATTGTATGGCACAAATAGCGACCACAATGTCCCACTTGGGCACAAGCGGCACAAAATGTACCTCAAGCATTGTGAATTGAAATTGATAAATCCTGTGTAAAAGCTCCGTGTTGAGCAGTGTGTGATCATAGCCCGAGGCATGGTGACTATGAGGCGAAGTGTCCACCCGAAGACATAGTGGGCTCAGCATGTGGCAGAGTTTCAGGCTTAGAGAAGGAGATGATTTTGGTTTTCCTCAATGGTTGAAACTGCAATTACTGTAACAAATACTGTTGCTTATAGGGGTAGAAGACAAAGGTACATTTTTAATGTTGTGATGCTGAGGATCACATTTACTGGTCAACATCCAAGTGAGAGGGACAATAAAAGAGCAGGACAAAAGAAACAGAAGTCCACTGGTCTTAATCTCAGAAAAAAGAAATGTGGGAGTCAATATAGGACCGTAAAGAGAGGAGAGAAAGAACCGAGGAGCACAACAGAACCAGGGGGAGTTAGAGGAGAGAGGAGAGCAGAGGAGGGGCCTTTCATACAGAAAAAAGCTCTCTTTTTTCTAGAAAAAAAAGAGCAAAAGAAAAGCTTCTTCTCGCCTCCTGGACGCAGTGTCAAACCCAATCAGTGTCGGGTCTGGCAGCGCTGCTCGTCTCCCAGGCACCGGCTCACAATGGAGGCGAGCCTCGGCCGCCACACCTCTCACTACCAATCTGCATCCTGCAGGACAGGCCTGAGAGCAGGGGGCCGTGCCGGAGGACAACAATGCACCTCAAAATGTTCAAATTCTCATAAAAACTCCTTGTGTGCTGAGAATTGGATTAACTAGTAAAAGTAAAAACACTGCTCAAGTAGCTTTAGATCAGTTCATGATGATTTGGACAGTTAATGTCAGTTTTTTAAAAAGTGTGGCTCAGGATAAACTGCTGGGTGTAGGTGGGGGTTATTGTTCTTAAAGAATTCCAACACAGGTGGAAAGAATGGGACTTAGTGTCAGGGTGCATATATGTAAAGCCAAACACAAACATGGATAAACTGCTCGGCGATTACAACGACCAACAATCCCTGAGCTGTGGAGTCGCGGGCTAATAAACGTGAGCAACAAGGCTTGATCCGTAAAAACCTCGCCACTCAAAAAAAAAAAAATGTCTATCTTGAACAGACTCCCCCCTAAATCGCATTGTTGAGCAAATCCTGTATTAAAAGGAAAGAGTTGCTCTGCATTTATACTCCTGAAGACTTAAGTTAAGCCAGTGCCTCTGCCACTCCGCAGCGCGGGCTTCATCGAGTCTGAGTAAATCCGTCCCTCAATGGCGATTGGCTGAAGCCGAGGGGGCCATCTTTTTCACACGCTTCCTCACTCGCCGCCACCCCCACCCTCCCATCCACCTCCTCTCTGCTAGTGTTTACCCGTCACCAAACAATGGCTGGTTACTGGCAATTAAACAGCATTTCCCGAGGAATCCGTGGCACTGGTCTAATGGCATTACTGTTGGATGATTCAATCCTTGAACAGTCAACAGGATTTTGCCTCTCACCAGGAAAATACTGCTTCATCGAATTACCCGTATTACATAGATTTACCCAAAGCTTATGATTCAGGGTTCACAGATTACTGCTCTTCTAAAGATGGCGGGAGAAAGGAGTGATAGGCCGGGAGAGTGATGACTCCCAACGCCACAAAGCCAGGCGCTGCTCTCACTGGCACACTCTCCCCCCCCCCCCAAAAAGGATAAAGCACAACAAGGATTTACCCAAAAACCTTTGTAGATTTAGACAGGATTATTAATTTACCTGAATGCTAAGACTTCTATCCTTTTGTTGTTCTTTGCTTGTCTGACTTGGACTTCAATGCTAGATGACGCAAGTCTTGAAAGATGGTTTGCAACAACAACATTTACAGTCACACACGCACACCCAAACGTATAGGAGCCAAACTGCACATTGTGCCCTTTGACCTTCCATGGGTCGAGTCGGCCCGGGCGGCTCGGGGAACCAGGAAGATCGGCCAAGTCCATTATCTCACAATGAAGGGCTAATTACTGGGCCGGCAAGCCTCAAATCACACGGCAGCAGACTGCCTGTCTCTGTCCTCCGTTCACCCAACATCTTAATTGCTCTTTTATTCTCTCTCTGCTTTTGCCGTGCCTCTCTCCCCGACTCGCTCCCACTCTCGCCTCAGCCATTTCACACATAAAAGCAAGATGCTAATTGCCTGCTATGGAAATATTGGGCCTGTGATGAGCCAGGCAGAGGGTTTGGCTGGCCTGTGTTTTTCCCTGGCTGTATGAGGGAGTGTTGAGCCAGCATGTTCGGGGCGTAAGAATAGGAAACTGCGGTCGTAGGCGGTGAAAGGAAATCCATTTTTCTGTCATTCACAGGCAGGGCTGTAAGTACACTGTGCTCCAGTGGCAATTTGTCAGACTGCTATGTTGGCGAAATGTTTACAGAAAATCCGCTTGAACAAAATTACAGGAAAATTTGTTCAGTTCCTTTTAGGCAGAGTTTGATTGCGATCATTAGCATTGACAGAGATTGTAATTATTTTGCCCCCTTACAGTTTAAATATCGGGACCACCAGTCTGGACTACTAACTGGCAACCTGAGTTAAAAAGGAAAAGAAAAGCGGTGAGATCAAAGGCACAAAACAGATTGAAGCACATGACTGGTTGATGAATATTTTATCTGAGATTATGTGAGTTTGTTCTCCTCCCTGACCCTGACTCATCATCATTCTGGAGGTAATTTACTAATAATGGCCGCACATAATCATCACACAAGACAACAAGGATCAGTCTTAATAGACTCCGCCTTGAGATAAATGAGACCCAGTGGTGGAATTTGCTTCTGATTCTGCTCTTTATGCGCCGTCTAACCTGCGCATTTTCTGAAAAATGTGTACTTTTACAAAAGTCATTTTTAAATGTTTTAACATGGCTAACTTTAACCCACCTGTGACTTTAGCCTTTTCCTTCTTCAGGAAAGCAAGTCAAAATCCTCTCGCAATACAATTCACTCAAGTGTGCGTGTGCTGTACTTTCAAATTGAATCCATTACCGATGAAACGAAACACAGCGAGCGGACGACTTAAATTCTGTGGCGCTTCTCAGAACCAAGGTTACAAAGTGTTTCACAGGAAGAAGAGAGAGTAAAGAGGGTGAGACAAGAGACAGAAGACATCATATAAAACAAAGAGGAATAAGTGTTTAATGACAAAGTTATAAAATCAAGAAAAGGCCAAAAAAGCTAAATTAGTTTAAGGAGGTGCTGATTTGGCCTCTCTGACACTTAGCAGGTGCAACCTTGTCCTCTAGAATGACTCTTTTTTCGATTAAAGTCCCTCCTTTGTAACCTTTTGCTTTTTTTCCATACACTTCAGATGTTAGCAGGTTATTCCAGTAACTTTTCTTCTTTCAGAGTCACCTGCCATTTGACCTCGGCCTTGTCCCGGTACCAAACCAAAGCTTTTTGAGAACCATGGCGGATATTAAAATGCTCTTTCAAACACTTTCTCTTTGCAGTGGTTCCCCCAAGCGCTTTGTTCAAGATGTTGGAAGAGACGGAGAAGGGAAAGAGCCGATGGGAGCAGTGGAGTGTTTGGGCAGTGCAGCGATTGGTGGTGGGGAGTTTTGGGGGGCCAGGAAGGGTGCAGGTCGGCTGTTCAAAGGCTGGCTTTTTGCATTGTTGGTCAGTTGGGGATTAAGGTCCTCTGTGCAGCAGAATAGCCCCTCTAATTAAAAAGGATAAGAAGGCAGAAAAATAGCGAGAGGCACGGGAGGAAGCAAAGAGAGAGGGAGAGGGGAGAGCAAATTTGCAGAGAAAAGAATGAAAAGAAAAACTGTTTTCAGTGTCACTCCTGCAGCCGGGCCCATCGATTCAGACTGGATTAACTTTACACTCCTCCTCCCTCTTTCTCTCTGTCACTCTCTCCCAATCTCCGTCCTTCATTCTTTCTTTCGGGCAATTTCCAAACTTTGTTCTCCACATGCCCTTTATTAACTTGAAAGTATACAGTTAAACAATGCATTCAAAGCATTCACATGGGCCTCCAAAAAGCTACATATATGTATGTTGTCTCTCGTAATCTCTTCACAAAAGATTAGCTGCAGTTACAGACTATGTCAGAGTAGGTTGTTTCAAAAATACTTTTCAGCTATTTTCTGCGAACTAACTACTAAACCAGATCATTTTTCCTTCGGTTGCAGGTTTGCAATGAGTGAATTTGTATGCAAGATGACATTTTGCTGTATGAACCAGGCCACTTACACCAATGTGTGTGTGTGTGTGTGTGTGTGTGTGTGTGTGTGTGTGTGTGTGTGTGTGTGTGTGTGTGTGTGTGTGTGTGTGTGTGTGTGTGTGTTTGTGTGCTCCTCAGTATTTGCCGGCATCAGAATGTGAATAGAGAGGCTGTGTGCTGTGCCCCAGATGCTGGCTGACAGTAGGTGGGCTGTTTGCCATGGGGGTGCCAGGTTGTGTTTTTGTTTGGCCCTCCTCTGTCCCGCCTGCCTCCCTCCCCTTGACCGGTGGGGGGTCCAGGGCTCCCGGGGCTGGTCCCTGCTGACCAATACCCAGGTATGAAGCCTCTCAGTTTGGCTAACACTTGCCACAGGCCATGGGAGGTTAACGAGGTACCAGCAGGGACAAGACATTCAACCCTCCCCTGGGCAAACCACAAGTGGTGGATGTATCTCAATGAAGGGCATGAATATGATATGATGTGTAGGCCATGCAGCAGTGGGTGAAGACGGGGTTAAATGGTGATAATATTACAGGTTATAAAAAACATTACACGAACATAGCTATCAGAGAAATAGTGTTTTGGAAATTTTGCAGGGCCAAATTTTCAAATTTATTTGGATGGAATTGTTGCAATCACTGGCTTCGCTTGAGGGGGTGAAGTAAGTCATAGCATGTTCCCAGCGTGCTAGCAGTTAGCTCACAACTAGTCCTCATGTCAACAAGCCCCGAGCACCGTCTATTTTGCAAAAGACACACTGATGAGTTTCTCTGTGCCACTTTCTGACAATACCAGGCCTTTAACATGACGTTTTGAGAAAATGACAGCCGTCTATGTTTCTGATTTGTTCCTCAATAAAACAGCAACACCAGCTGTCTGAAGCTCATGCATATCCTCTGATATCACAGAAGTTCAACATCCAAGGACGCTCATTTCGGTTTGTTGTAGAATCATCGATACATGTATCGCTTCCTCCGCCGAGTCTATTAATAAATCCATCAATGAGCTCATCAGTGAGTTCTACGGTGCAGATGGCAACATAAAAAAGAAGCAAGCAGTCATGATGTCCAGCACGGTTTACTGTGTGTGTTTGTGTGTGTCGGTGTGTAACAGATGGGGCTGGTTGAGCGAGCCATGTCATTGATTTGATCTTGAGATGGACAGCTAAAGTGAACTGAAATGGTTGGTGCAAGAAAACCGTGGCTCCAACAATAAACTATAGAGCACTTACATCATAAGATAAGTGTGTGTCTCGCAAGACCCCAAACTTAAATCGTTTAAATGTTTTAAATGAATTAAAAGGATTATGGAAATAACAAAGACCTATAATAATGACTAGTAAATAAAATGTCGGCTACTAGCAGCAAACACTGAAAATAAGAAACCAGATACTCTTGATTAGGTTTGTTCCAAATATGAATTTAGAAGACGAATGAAGAGATACAATCTCACAGAAAGGATTCTTCTGATTTGTGTCATCGTTTATGGTCTGTAACCATATTAACCACTCCTATAAGCAAACAAAGAGCTGCTGGAGGAGAGAGGAGGCAGCACATCGCACTCTCCTCATGCCAGCCAGTATTATCCAGCACACCGAGAGAGAGCGAGAGAGAGAGAGAGAGAGAGAGAGAGAGGGGTATCTCAGTCCCACGATTCTTAGCCTTCAATTCGTCTCCCTAACAGCAGGAGAAACCGTGACTTCGTCAATTGGCCCGGAGACAGGGGGAGGGCATATTGCCACAGACATTAACAAGCGGCTTCACCTTTTTTACAACCACGGCCCCGTTTAGCTGAAACGCTCCCCAGGGCTATTAGATATTTTCCGATGAATTATATATCAGAGCTGAAGATGAAAGGGCTCTGCGTGAGTGAGCCAAGAACATAGCTGTGGGACAACAAGGGGACCAGATATAGGCTGTTTGTTTTATCGCTGAGGGGGAAACTCCACTTAAAGAAGCATGAAACAATTTCAGTCCACTAATGACAAAAATGCAACAGTAAAACATGTCTTTACCCTTTATATCAATTTGAATCTGTATCGATAATGCTGACTTTATATAATTGCACTAAATCATATAACAATAGGCTACTGTCAATGGGTCTCTATACAATAGAGTCCATATTGTCTTAAAAAGGTTGTATTGATTTCAGTCTTGTCTAACAAGCCAGCAGCCTCACAGTCTGTTCATCTGGCATGTAGACTCCTAATTAGTTCTCTAACCTGCTGCTTGTTTGGGAGCATCAATCAAAACTGTCAGTCCGGGCTGCAGAAGCCAAAGTTTTGTCGAAATAGGAGGAAACCAATTTTTTTTTTTTTTTTTTAATGAATTGAATGCAAAATGCAGCATGTCCCTCTGGACACAAATGTAAGGGGTGTAACAGGTGTAACGGGTGTAATGGGTGTAATGGGTGTAATGGGTGGGGGTGACAGAGAAATGAGTGGTTCATGGTGTAACCCAGCAAATTTAATCAGCAACGCATAGCTTATAATTTAGGCTGCTGCCCCAGGCAAAAAACATTGATTTTCATGCACTGGTCAATTTTGAGATTTTAGGCGAATTTGCATCTGTAACATGTCTCCTTTCAGACGAGTAAGAAAACATCCCAAAAATACATTTAGGGATATGTTTAGCTTACTCAAGTTAGCATTCGATAAAGCCTGATTTTCATATAAACCACACGTCAGAAAACTTAAAAATATAATTGTCTTATTAATCAGATGGGGAAGTTTCATATCTATTTGTTACATGTATACCCTATTCACCTCGTGTCTTCTAAATGTGTGTAGTACAGTAGGCCTACATATCTTTAAAGTGACTTTTATTTCATTTCTGAGCCATGAATCAGTGGCACTTACACCAAGTTTCATTCTATATTCTGAAGGTTTTCACAGAGCGGCTTGTTCATATATCGCAGCGTGATTTATTCAACATTTTAATCCTAAAAACATGGCAAAAATTGTTTTTTATGGCTGTTATTTTCTGATTAAAGGAGTGATACAAAGAGATATCCAAAATCCCCTAAAAAAACGTTTGACTCTAATATGTCAACAAAATAAAACAAGGATTTTGAACCTGGCTTTATCCAATGTTCAGATTTATAATCTGGAAATGCTAATTAACACATAACAAAGAAATTGTACTATTAATCAACTGGGGAAGTTTCATGGTGATATATATATATATATATATATATATGTTACTCTATGTGTCTCCGTAGAGGAACTAGAAGTGGTGGTGTACATTCTCCCCCCTTTAAATCTCCTTTACACAGAATCAAACCGTGACAGATCCCCGAGAAGTTATTTTCACCTCTCTCTACAAAACAGTGTTTCCGTTTTGCTTGCTCAGCTCATTTTGACAATCAAGCTGCGGCTCAAATCTTCTGATTCTCACTCTGAACTCGGGTCTGTTTGGTTATATAGGCCACTATTTGATCGTCGCTAAGCTCCATGCAGGTGCTCGGCTCTGATTGGCTGCTCTTGATCAACGCACCAAAACTGCCACGTGTATAAATAAAACATGTAGCGTAAAGATGTAATGAGAAGTGTGTGATATTTTTAAATGATTAAGAAATGGCATGCAGGGCGATCAGTGGTGCTTTTGGAGCTGATGTTGTCACCATCAGGCGACTTTACTCCAGCTGCTGCATCCTTTCACACCTCTGCCCATCACATTTCCTCTCATTTTCATTGGTTGCAAAAAAAAGAAATCCCTCGCAGTCTCTCTCTCTCTCTCTCGATAAATACTGAGAATCTCTTCGTATTATCCGCATCCAACAAGCTTAGTCGGGAGGGAATAATCAGAGCCGCTTGATATGCACTCTGCTCTGCCGAGAGAGGCGTTTTTAAAAAGAAAAAAACAGCAGCTGAAGTAAGTGACTTATTTACCTTTCGCTGTTAAAGCAGGGTGATATGTTTTGTTTAAATGTATTTCAGCGAAGTAAGAAGTTGTTAATCGACGGTGAAAGTCACCAGGAGCTGCGTGCGATGGACATGCAGATAGCCTACAGGGAGATAATTGGATAGGCGTGTTTTAAAAGAAACTTTTCTCCCTGTCGCCTCTGTGGGCTGCATGCTCGGAGCAAAGAGGCATTCAACCGATTAATAGCAGGCCGGTGGAGCAGACCACGACTCCGGATAATACACTCCAACTGCTGGATGGTTGACTGTAGACTGTGGATGTATTCAGGCATGGAGGGCTGACACAAAGTCAAGTTGTAGGCTGAGGGAATAAAAAAAATCTTAAATCACACATGAATTTAAAGGTTCCACATTTATATTGAAATACAGCCTTTCATGTAAAAATGCTATTTTAGAAAATAAAGTTCAAAATTGAAAAATAAAGTAAAGTAAAGTAAAATACAATAATGGTAACAATGCATGTGTCAGTTTGGGAAAGTGAGTTGTAGGGTTAGTTGTGCTGGGGTTGGGGGGTTGGGGGGGGGGGGGGGGGGGGGTCGGCTGTCTGGCAGTCAGCTGGTCTGATAAATACAATGCCAGTCTTTGTTTTATTTTCGTGACGCAGAAAATTAAAGAGGCCTGAATGCGGAGTCGTGGCTGGCGTCCTGTAATCAGGCCAGCGCGTGCCGTCCGGATTATCTCGTTAATTTCTTACAGAAAGAAGAAGAGGAAGAAAAAAAAAATTCTCTCGGAGCCAATAATAATTAATGACTGGGCAGGGTATTTATTATTGAACGGGTGTGGAGCAAGTGACAGATTGAGTATAGGAGTGGCCGTTATTGGCTCTATAAAAACGAGGAGTCCGGCTAACGAGAGAGGCACCCTGGGGTCCTGGGAACTTTATTCTAGGTAGGAGTTAATGTTACGAGAGGCATGCGGAATATACACCAATGGACTAATTAGCTGCTTTACAACAAAAAGAAAATATGACAGTTTATTAAACATGTGTTTCTCTTACCAGGCTAATATATTAAATATTTATAATTCATAGTCTATTTTCTAGATTAATTAAAATGTTCCATATGCATATTTAATGTCCTGATGTTTCTTGAAGATAAAAAGGTACACGTGTTTCACAAACTATGTATTCTGTAGTGACTCTATTATACTATTTATTTTATTCATTGCCGAGTATCCTTGTCAATATAATGTAGGGCTACATTGTTTCGCTTTATTTTGTCATTGCAAAATACTGAATAATTTCAAAGAATTGTTCTGTGCTATTTTAATGTGAAGTTAATATATACCTCGTTTGTGGTCCTTTGAAATATTACTATTTTTTGTACAATTTGAGGCTGTTTTAAGACTGTTTTTAATGCACAATACTCGGAGACACATTTAGTGGGCCATGTCCTTGTTTGTTTAGATTAAGATTAAGTGCTCCTCTCTAATCAACACGTTTGGATCGTCTCACCTTCCAAATCTAATTACCGGGAGCAATTCATTAGGGAAGGAGGGGAATCGCCGCGAGGAGTGTCAATATTTTTGTCAGAATTCACTTTGGGGAATGCCTCCATGTTTCTAATTATTTGCTAAAGTTGTCCTTCGTATTTTAATTTCGGTACATTTGAATGTACAAGGGTTTCAGTGAAAACAAACAATGGGCCCGATATATAGAAATGAAGAAGCTCAGTTGTATTTGAATACGGGCTCAGTTTGCAGTATTGGCTTCTTTGTTTGTTCCCTAAAGTCTTTTGTTATCAGCATTACTTATCGGTCAACAGTGGGCTTTGTTTCTGCAAATGGCCCCCCAATCAGCTGTCTATTTAGCTTCGCCTAACCTGTGGGTATATGCTAATTGAGAGCCGGGTTGGGGCCCAAAGAGTGTGCGCATTTTAACGACAATGTTTTGTTTTGGTGGTAGGAGAGGAGGAGAGGAGTGTGTTTGTGGGGGTGGTAAGGGGCGGAGTTATAGTAGCAGTTAGTGTGTGTGTGTGTGTGTGTGGTGGGGGTGATGGCGTAAACGCCTGTCAGCCAGACAGAGCATCCTCAGTCCAGCAGGGACAGCTGGGGGTCTCCACTCGCCTTTAAGAGCCCTGCGATTTCGAGGACGCCCACTTCTTTAAACCCGCCGTGGTGCGTAAAGGGCTGCGCGTAAAACTCCGCGGACTTTCGACGAATATCATCAACCTTAAAAACACCTTCCTGTTCTGTGTCCTGCTCCAGGTTGATCCGGACGAGCTGAAACACCAAACGGAGACGAGAGAGGATTAAAAAAAACAAACACACACATTTTTTTCTGCCCTATTTTTCTCGTTTCTTCGTCCGGCCGCCAGCATGATGTCCTATCTGAAGCAGCCGCCGTACACGGTGAACGGGCTGAGCTTATCCTCAGGAGTGGACATGCTGCATCCCTCAGTGGGATACCACGGTAATATACGCCACGATTTATTAGAAATACATAAAAAAATACCACGTTGCATGATTTGCAGTACAATGATCAACATATAGTATTTGTATTAACAACTGGCTGGTGAACGACCGTTTAAGTATCGTTCATGAATCAAATAATCAAGTTACAGAAGCATTTTTAAATGACGCTGCCTTTGAAGTCAAACTGTGATATTTAAGGTCTTATTTTTCATTGTGTTTTTTTTCCAGGAGCCCCTCGCAAACAGAGGAGAGAGAGAACGACCTTCACTCGGGCCCAGCTCGATCTGCTGGAGAATCTGTTCAACAAGACCCGGTACCCGGACATCTTCATGAGAGAGGAGATGGCCTTGAAGATCAACCTGCCTGAATCCAGAGTGCAGGTGAGCCTCCAACACAAACCGTCTGTTGATGGAAGCTCGATAATTGGTCATTTAACTGTACGAGAGGCTCCACTTCAGGGCGAAGTGTCCGCGTCATTGTTGGAGAAGTGCTTGAAAACAGTCACTTTGTCCTTTCCTGCGTTTGAATCATACTATCAATAGATAAGTTAGAAATGTACTTTATGAATAACCCTATTTTAAATGAACGGATAAGAAACGTGTAAATATATTGGAGTTTGGAAAAATTACATGATTTTCTGGGATAGTTATTTTCAATGTGGCTTTGTGATCACATGAATGTAACTTTTTTTTTGAAGTATCTTTGAAAGCGAAACAGTAACAGGGACAGAGGTTGTTTCATATCTAAATTAAATTCATTTAAACGCATTTTTTTCCAGGTGTGGTTCAAAAACCGACGGGCCAAACATCGCCAACAGGCCCAGCAAACCCAAAGTGGAGCGCAGAACAAGGCGGTCAGCAAGCCGGTGAAGAAGAAAAGCTCTCCGGTCAGAGAGGCCAGCTCAGAGAGCGGAGCCAGCGGGCAGTTCACGCCGCCCTCGAGCACCTCGCTCCCGGCCGTGAGCAGCAGCAGCAGCGCGGCACCGGTGTCTATCTGGAGCCCGGCCTCCATCTCCCCGCTCTCCGACCCGCTGTCTACCTCCTCCTCCTGCATGCAGCGCTCTTATCCCATGACCTACAGCCAGGCGTCGGGCTACAACCAGGGCTACACGGGCTCCTCGTCCTACTTCACCGGGATGGACTGCGGCTCCTACCTTTCTCCTATGCACCACCAGCTCTCCGCCGCGGGCTCCGCCATGAGTCCCATGGGGAGCAACGGGGTCTCCGGCCACCTGAGCAACGCGTCGTCCCTCTCCTCGTCGGCGTACGGGGCGGCGGGGCTGGGCTTCAGCAGCGCTGCAGAGTGCCTGGACTACAAGGACCAAACGGCCTCCTCGTGGAAGCTCAATTTCAACGCGGACTGTTTGGATTACAAAGACCAAGCAGCGTGGAAATTCCAAGTGTTGTGAGGGGAGAGAAATTTAAAAAAAATGGACAATTCCCCCCCCCCCCCCCCCCCCCAAGCTGCAGGCAATTTAAATACCCACGGTTGGGAGCAGCAAGTGCGGCGTTTTTTTTTCTTCTTCTTTTTTCCCACCACTTCGGGCCCCAACTTCTACCTCGGGCAGAGCAGAGCAGGACTGCCAGCCGGTTGTCTCACTTGTTGGGTTAACTTATTGAACATTCAGACTGACTTCTCCCCAACTTTGATCAAGGACACGGAACAAATGTGTTGACCAAAAGGAAAAAAAGGATCAAAAGAGCGAAAGATCCAGTGAGCCTAACTTGGTCGAGTGTGAGGAATAGGTCAGGTTTTTTTTCTAAGCTCCTTAAAGACTCCCTTCTCTTGTCTTTTTTATTTTGTTGGCACGCTGAAGGGCCCCTTTGATCAAAGCGTTGCGCATGAGTGTGTGTGTGTGTGTGTTAGAGATAATGTGTGTGTGTGTGTGTGTGTGTGTGTGTGAGAGAGAGAGAAAAAGCAGCTCTGACATGAACCTGGATGCACTATTAATTTATGAGAAATGTTTAAAACTAGTTATAAGAGACAATCAGTCTGTTTGCGTGTGTGCGCATCAACGTCCCTTGTGTGTGTTTTTGAATTATTTTCCCCATGTGTTAGATTTGTTTGAAAAAAACAACGTGATTCTTTGTACCACCTGTATGCAATTTTACTTCTTCGCACCACAAACCCAGCTGTGAATTTGATAGATTTATTTCCATGTCTCGAGTGTTTAAACGATAAATTATTATGAGGACATGTTAGTTGAATGACATAAGGGAGTGCAGAGTGGATCAAGCCAGCAGCAAGCAAGGTCCATTGGAGCTGTAAAGGCCACAAACACACTAAATAACAATAAAGACCCCTTGACCTGACCCAACACTGTGTAAATCCATCTAAATCTCCTGTTTCTTCATGTTTTTACCACCTGCTTCTGCACACACAACAACACAACACGTAAACATGCCTGGAAAATTAGGACGCCTCATTTATGCACATATTTATCATATTTTACTCTTTTTGATTTGCCATTATATTAAAGTGTCAGTAAAAGTAATCCTTGTGATGATCACCAACATGTCGTTTTGATGCCCTTCTTCTTTTTATTTCTACTACATGAGTCCTTGATTTCTGTCCAGGCGGAGGAATGTGAATTATGTGAGAGCTATGTTAATCCCGTCTCAGAAAGAAGGATAATCCAACATTTTTATTGACGGCTGCTCTTTGGTTCAGGGCGAACCGCTGGCCAGTTCACACGGAGAAATGTGAAATGAGCTCTGCACTGAAGAGCGCAGGAACAAACTTGAATGTAAAGTTACACAGCAGAGAAAACTGCATACAAAGTGGGCGTTAAGGCTTCAAACAACAACTAAATTTATGATCCATATATAAAAGTGGGTAAAACTGAATTAACCTACAGAAAATAAAAAACAACACTAAATCATTGCTCTATTGATTTATATATACGTGACTATTATCAAAATCATATTCGGCCTCAAATGTTGAAGCCTTTGCTCTTCGTCCTGAGCTCGATCAAAATCAATGCGCATCCATCTGTTGCAGGGATTGTGATTAGTCCTGCATTACGGATTTGTGTGGACATAAAGCCAGGAAGCCTCTTTGGGGTTTTAGGGAGAGCATGTGAGCCTGGCAGGTCCGGGGGCTCGTGCATGGCTTAAGGAGGAAGAAGAAGAAGAAGAAGAAGAAGAAGAAGAAGAAGAAGAGTTAGAAGAAGAAAGGCTTGTGCTATCGGCCTAATTATGATGTGACAGGAGACGTCAGAGAGGCTTCTAATAACTCTGCCGTTGACGTCCTTTGTTGTCCTTTTGACCCCCAATTAGCAGCGAATTACACCCACAATTACAGAGCGACAAACAACTGACTGTCAGCGTACAGTCTGGTAAATATCACTGTAAATGTAACCTGACATTTTGAATTTATTTATTGGTCATGTGTTTTTAATTAAGGATTTAGAGCGGGCACAATCTTTAGATCATGAAATAATCTTGACCTAAATAAAGACAAGATTAATGAACAAATAAATAAATACATCAAAAACAATAAAACGGCTGCAAATGTGAGGAAGAACATAATTCATCTGAAAATAATGATATAATTGAGTCAAATCCATGCCCATAAAGATTAGTGCTCTTCATCATAGTTATATATCTATATATATATATATATATATATATATATATATATATATATATATATATATATATATATATATATATATATATATATACATATATATGTATATATAACTTGCTCATAAATAAACTGAACTCATATGTTTTGTTACATTTGCTGTATTTGTCCTGCTCACAGTCACATTGAAAGCTTCAACAGGTTCAATAAATGTCAGCAGAGAGTAGTAAGTCAGTCTTCCTGCAGCAGGAGGACCCGGGGCCCCCGAGTATCCATTCGGTTTTAATTAAGCACAAGCGGCACTGAAGGGGACATATGGGTCCGGCAGACGCGCTTCATTCATCCTCTCATCGCATTTAAGGATGTTGAACAATAAAAAAAAAGAGAGCCTCGGAAGCCTCTTCGTGGCTGAAGCGACCGCACATTTTGTCGACCGTCGCCCCCCGAGGCAGGGCTTTGCCCCAGCGACACCACTTCACCGCGGCCGGGGATTTCCAGGTTTCCCCGCCGGCGGAGAGGATCCGACCGACGCTGGAGGGGCGTCTCGAGCGGCGACGGGCCTCAAAACCAACAACACTTTACTCCAGTTTCACGGTGACAGAAACGTAACGCAATCAGATAAATATTGAGATTAGAATATAGAGAATCTGAAATAACACGCACGCAGAGCCACTTTATTATGGGGGGCTAAAACCAGAGGCAGTGCTGTAGGCCTAGATATCCATACGGTGTGTTTTACATTGTACCCTTTCTTTAATCTCCCATTGTAAAATATTCAAATATCATTATTAAATTACCTTGGAGTTTATTTTGAGATACAAAGCCCTTCATAGCATATTCATAGCCAAATAACATACATTGACTGCTATATCAGTGTACTGAGATACGGTTATGGTCCTTTTGGTTCAGTCTATATTAGCAGCTTTTAAGTTATTCAATTATTTATATTAGGCTATTTATTATTGATGAGTTTTTACTGTATTTTGCTTCCTACATATGTTCCCAAGTTGCTTCATAATCTACCGTTTCATCACTAGTTTTAAATAAAGAACAAATTGGATTTCAAAACATTTACTTTGTAAAGGAGGAATAGAGATACTATATTACATGACTAAACTTGGCAATATCTATTGCCAAAGATAGTCTCTATATGCAATAAGGTTATACTTATAATGATAATAACAACGATCTATGATTATTATTGTCTGGAATGTTTCATGATTTGGTCTATATCATTTCAAGTGCAGCCAATATGAGTTTTAGCAAAGCAATACTGCCTATTTTTCTTTTTGCCAAATCTTTTTACGACCCTAACTCACTATATCACTTATATTTGTGAAATAAAAAACTGGATAGAATCATAAAATGTCTAAAAGGTTTCACCTGTTTTGCATCTGAATCCACCTAAAGATACATCAGCGATGGCTGATTTAGATGTGAAAATATTTCAGATTGGCTTTGTATCATCTTCGTAGAAACACATCACGCAGCCTGTTGTCGCAGCTCAGTTTATGGACTGATTGTTTTTTTTTTGACTCAGACCAATATAACGGGCCGATTGGGAACAAATCAACATGCCAATTAATGTCTGCGAGAGGGAAGGCATGACGTGTAACATCAAGAAACATTTGTGATGAACAATTCATGATTTAAAGCAGCCTATCATAGTAATTTAAATAGACCATGCTGTTATGTGTTTCTGTACTATTCAGACTGGCGGTTGAGGAAAATGGTTAAAAGTACACATGCAGCCGTAACTCTTTATGACCTCCTCTGTGTTAAGCCACGTAATGGGACGAGTGATTTCATCTCGTGGATTACACACTTTTATGAGATTAAACTCAATTCTATCAGATGCACACGCTATAATGTTGCCACGTGATGTTTTAATGGGACTTAAAGCGGCGCAAAATGTTCTTTTAATTGGGATCCAGGAATGCCGTGGGGCTGCTGATGAAGGCAGCGCCGGCTCAAAGAGGAGCTCATTCGGTTCGAATGTAAAACACTGTTTTCACATTCGTAAATTGTTTCTTGAAAAGGAGGCACAGAGTTGACAAAGTGAAGTATAGAGCTCCAGGGGGAAGTGTTTGTTTTAAATGTTGCTGCCAAAAGAGCTCAGCAGGGGTGGAAGAAGTATTTAGATCCTTCAGAAGTACAACAATGTAAAAGTACTCTGTTGAAAGTAGATTCCTGCATTCAAAATTCTACTTCAGTATTAAGATGTGCTCAAAGTAACATAAGTGAAAGCACCTGTTCTGCAGTACAAATGGCCCCTGGGACTGATATGTGTACAGTACTGTGACTATTTGATATTTTGTCGAAATCTCGTTCTAAAATCTTGCATCGCATCTACATTGACGATATCAGATAAATATTCAGCCATGAGAATATTTTAGATACTACTAAGCTACGTTTTCTGTACTCACGCCTGATGACCGGCCACACTGGTGTGTCTGACAAAACATGAGTGAGAATTGGAGAGAGTGTCGGTGTTGCCACAGTTTGTTGTGTTGGAATGCGACGCCACAAGATGCACCGTAACAAACTGACCGGATCAAGCGAAAGCTGGGTCTCTGTGGTTCCTTTCATAATGTTAACAGACACTTATTACAATCAGCCTGTCAGTGGCAAACACGGCTCCATTGAAGGTGCATAATTACCTGATATTGTTACATGTGCAGCGTTCTCGCTCAATGGATCAATTCAAATAATTGTCCCAGTTGGTCACTTTGAATCAAAAACATTGGAAAATAGGATCCAGGTTGAAAATTACCAAATGCTTTGAACTAATTGCAACTACTTAGTATTGAGCTTAGCCGTTAAGTCCAGTCCTACTTAAGGGTCTGGCCCCCTCCAAAGGGTCGCACTATAAATCCGAGGGGTCTGGTGATGATCGATGGGAGATGAAAGAAGAAAAGACAAAAATGTGTTGGTAATGAATTGGTATTTTTTTGTTGGGGGGGGGGGGGGGGGGTTCTATCATCTTTGCTTTTGTCTGAAATATTGGCCAATTTGACATCTTTGGTGGAACTGCTAACTCAGATATCTGACACAAAGAAAACCATCAATGCACTGCTTTTGTGTCAAAAGAGAGACATTGTGTTTAATCCGTTTTTTTAGCTCATGTTTTTTATATACAATTGTAACCTGAAAAGTAACCGGTATAGAGCCGTCAGATACATGTACTGGAGTAAAAAGTATAATATTTCCCACTGACATTAAGTAATTTAAGAATATAAAGTAGCTTACAATGAAAATAGTCAAGTAAAATACAAGTAACTGAAAATGGTACTTGAATAAATGCACTTTCCACCACTGAGAGTCAATATAGTAATTCAATTAGGTGACGTATACAGTACATGGTTTTGATGATCAGATTTATACATTTTCACATTTGTTTTGAACAGTCCATTGCATCATCAAACAGGACACAAGTGCTACTGTATGAACATTTTCCTTGTATAACAAAGTCAACGTGACATTGCTGTTAACATATTAGATATATAAACCCCTGCTGGACAACATGAGTCTATATTGACTGTGAGTTTGTTGTTATTGTGCATAACATTAGGATCACGGGTCGTTTAGCATGATTATTACCAGGTTTGTTTGGCTCTTTTCCCAATTTACGTTAGAAATTGCTGCAGAAAATGCTTATTAGCTGGACCTCCTCCGTGCTTCTCCAATAACTAATAGCTGCTTGAGCCTTCTGTTGATGCAATTTTCGTTTTGCAAGCATGGCACACTGTATGCATATTTTTTATTTTCATGTAAGGAGAGGGACACGAAACACAAACGCATGTTTGTATCCAAGATGAAATGATCAAACGCTTCTCTGTGAGAGCATGTAGACATTGTGCACTGACGAAGGCCTCATGCTGAAATGTCTGCATTCCTTCTTTTTTAAGTCCTTTTTAATTTAATTAAGAGCTGTTTGGTTTCTCTTATCTTGTCATCTTATCTTGACTTAAAAAAAACCTTTATTTCACGATGAGCACGATCCCGCTCAAAAATCGTAACACTTGATCTCATTTGTATCATAATCTGTACATTAATCTCACCCAATAATAACTGAATTTATGTTGAATTAACTGATTTTCAAGACTTGAGCCTGTTACGAATGGATAAAAACCTCTTATGAAGGAAACATTAGTGAAATGTTAAATTACTTTCGAATGGGGCTATGATTTGAGCTGGGCGTCTCCCCCATATGGCCGGAGTTAAACATGTGTGCCAAAATATGAATAATGCTGAGATACTGTCATTTCAGGAAATACAACACACATACAGTATGTTGCGCGCACACACACACACACACACACACACACACACACACACACACACACACACACACACACACACACACACACACACACACACACACACACACACACACACACACACACACACACACACACACACACATAAAGCTGAAAGCTGATTGCAGGTTTAGAGAAAATCCCAGCATATGTAAAAAAAAAATAATAAAATTGCCATCATAGAATTAATGCTTTACATAAAGTTAATACCTATTAATATTTCTTTCTCTCTTTTTTGACCCAAAGACTCATTTTAGCTTCCGGACCTAATGACCCTGGATTATGTGGACAGTGGACCTCCAGCCAACAAAGCACTCTCATGAGAACAGACCATTAGCAGGGGAAAGAAATATCATAAATCTCCTTATAAGAGCAAAAGGGAGATGTTGTAATAACAGATTACGTGCATTTACTGTAATGGCCAAATTTACATCCATAAGCTGAAGCTAAAAGCTCTGCTCTCATACAGCAGTTGCTGTCGCTGATGACGCCGTCCGGACGGCGTCATCGCAGAAGCGTAGCTCCCAACCACCTCCGGGTAAACACCGTCAGCTCCGTCGGTAGTTTGCACTGTTAGCGCCGTTAGCTACGAGCCACCGGCTCAGCCGTCGCCACGTTGAGAAGCCGTTGACAGGAAACTGAAATGCTCCCAAAACTTAACAACTGTAAATAATGTAAAATAATTTCCACGAATGTTAACCCCAAAATCCAATGAAACAGTTGAACAGATCGGAGTATATTTCTCTCTATATATTGAAAGATATGTAACAAATAAATAATTAAAAAACTGTGATAATTCCTGAAAATAAGGTAAAATCAGGGCGAACAGCTAACTAAGTGTATAACTTGTTAAACACACGTCCACCTAAACTGCCAGACCTCTGCTCTACTGCAGTTGCAATACAGAGGTCAGAGGTCAAGGGGCCTTCCAATGAAAATCTCATGAAACAACAAACAGCTCCATTCATGTCAATCTTTACCGCAATTACAGACAAGTAGGACATGATTTCTAAAGATAAATCCTGATGACGACAGTATCTATTGCCTTCCTGCTCACTGTGTCTCTCTCTGGGCAGATGGAGGGGTAGTACAGTAGAGGAGGAAGGAAGCAGAGTTTGTTGACAGATGCCTCTCTATCCCTGCCCCGCCTTGCCTCTGCCCACCTGTTAAGGGCGGCGGTGAGGTCCTGGAGGGAAGCGTGTCTGTTGCGGAAGCACGGCGTGAGGAGGTGGCCGGGGATTGGTGGACTGGAGATGCTGACACGTGCTGTTCTGCGGAGATCTTCCTCCAGTCACAAGTGTTGTGACAGAACAGTATGCGCGTGTGTTGCATTCGGTGTTTCCTCTGCTCTGTGGTAATACGTTGTGTTTATGGGTTTGTGGATCGATCATATGTGTGTGTGTTAGTGTGTGTGTGTTTAGGGGAGCAGGAGGAGTGTGCACTCTTTGCACCCCCACAGCCGCCACACGCCTGGCCACCTGCTCTGGGATTACAGCGCATGCGGATTACACGCGTCACAATGGAGATACACAAACACAACTATGCCCTCGGCCAACAAAGGACACACACACACACACACACGCACACACACCGGACAGCATCGTGGCTAATCGCTTTTAGCATCTTCAATATTTTCATAGTTTGGGAAACAATGACTCTGGATGCAATGCACGACACGGCAGATTATATCGACGTTTATGTTGACTGATGCTTTTGATGAGTGGAGATTTTGACCTGTAGACCTTTTCTGTGGATTCATTATTGTACGTGTTTATTGAGGATTATTATTGCTTATTGCACCACTCTGGACTTGTTGTTTCAGTGAGTTTTATCGTGTGTGTGTGTGTGTGTGTGTGCATGTGTGTGTGACCCACAACAAATCAGCTTGTCCTACTTTTCAACCATAAAAACACGGTGACGTCAACACGCAGGAACCAAGAGAGCTCCTCAAAACAGAGCGTCACGATTAACAACAACAACAACACGGACAACGTAAACACAAACAACAATTCTTATTCACAACGAGGGCTGGGAGTATTTTATAAAAACTAGTGCGCTTATTCTTTTTGATTATATTGAAAAACAATGAAGAAAATAATCGATTTTGGTTTATTATTCTTGTATGGAAACAAATAGTTTTTCTTTAGTAGCAATACAAGAAATTCCAAAATCCTTCAAATTAATTCGCAGCCAAACAATTAGCGAAGCGATTAGCTTTCACATATTAGCAAACTCCGTAAGGCATCGCTAACATTACCTGCAGTGGAGGATGGCCGGCTGCCCCGTGTACGTGAATCGTCTTCTGTTTTCAGGCGTGCTCGTATGGACGGAATTCATTTCTTAAATGATGCTGAAAGGCCCGCGTGGACGTAGATCGTTTTCATTTTAAAACTTTGTTTCAAAACAGAAACGTATCAGTGTGGACGGAGCCCAGGTCTCCGTGTACTTTCTCCGGTGCTTCTCTTAGACACGAAAGGGTACCTTGGCGTCGGTATCAGGCTGTAATATGATAATATAACATTTGAAAGCGAACTACATAACTATCTCAGTCATTCTTTAATGTTGTTGTGAACAGGTAAACCTGCTGAGAGCTTTGACTCAGTTCCCTGCAATCATTTAAAGGGGCATTCCGTCTATTTTACACATCAGAGACAATTTCTATTTCATTTTTTTGCTCGTCACAGGGAGCACTACACATACGCCTGTAAAAACACCTCAATAATACCTTCTTTGGGACTGAAAATCCAATCAAAGAACACGATGGAAATAAACTGAGAAAATAAATGTATATAATAATTATAATGTTAAACTACAGAACTACACAGACTTCTCATTAACAAATCATTCAAAGCTGATTGGAAACTGAACACGTGTTTGGCTAATTTCAGTTTTATGAATTAAAAAAAATTCTGTGTTTTCCATATGACGTAAATGAAGTGTAATCTCTCACATACAACTCAGAAATATAAATGAGAAAATGTCACTCGTGATGAAACAAAAGAAGGCAACATAACGAGCATCATCGAGAGGCTTGAGGGTGCCGTCATTTCTTCGGATGTTAATCCAACAGTCATCACTGTGACATATGTCTGGATGATGTAATTCTGGGCTTCAGTGTCATCCAAATATATTTTAATGACATTTTTTTTAAGTGATCCCGATGCACAGCAAAAAAAAAAAAAAAAGGATGTCACATGAACTACTAGCTCTCTTTGTGTTCAGTGACATTCATAAAAGCATTTGACGTCTCACACTTGTTGTGTAAGAGGCCTTTGGGCCTCTGCTCGAGTGCTTAAAAACAGTCATGGTGGGATGTCGGGGGGGTGAAGATCTTCCCCCTCTTCCTCGCCTCCTTTTGCCCCACGGGGTCGGCGGGTTTGTTTTGCTAATGACCCCATCCCGTTATGACCTCATTGAGTTTGCGCTCAGTAATTGGTGGCACACTGACACACTGCGGTGTTGGGGGGAGGGGCTCACACGCCTAGAGGGGGGGCGATCCTATTGTAAACATTCCTCCCTGACAAATAAGGTATTGTTATTGATGATTAACGACAATGAGGGGTACTGTGTGTGTGTGTGTGTGTGTGTGCGTGTGTGTTTGGGCAGGGAAAAGGATAATGAGGATGATGTAGGTGATGAATGATGATGACAAGTGAGGTGTTACCACAGATTAGCCTCGGCATGGAGGGAAGTGGCAGTAATGAAGATAACTGATGATGACAGTAAATTGTTTGTCAGTGCTCTGTTAATGATGATACTCTCCACACCTTCCTTTGCTGAAGTGCCATTGTGCAAGGCACTGAGTCCCGAGTAGCTACAGGACAAGGGATCCATGTTTCCTTGTGTAATTCAGGCTGCAACCTTCGGATCTGAAAAATGAAGCTGACGCGTAAGAGCCTTGAAACTTACATTCTCTCCAATGGCCATCAGGGGGCGACTCCTCTGTTTGCTTAAATAAGTCAGATTGTGTGATGAGTAGATGACCCTACTTCTAACTTGATTTATTACCTCAGTAAACTTTGTAAACATGAGTTTATGGTATCAATCTCTAGTTTCAAGTCTTCTTCAATGCAGTTTAGAGTCAAATAGACATAAAGCAGAGTATGCTTTAGGGCGGGGCTACCTTGTGATTGACAGGTCGCTACCAAGCGTCTGGGAGTTGTCTGTGTTTTCATCTTCAACCCGTTCACAGTGTGTCGTCAGTTGATGAAAGTCAATTTTAACCTTTTTGGTCGCCCTAAAAATGTCGTATTCCACTCTCTCGTGTCTCTTCTGGTTGCAAAAAACCAACATGGCGACGTCCAAAATCCAAGATGGCGACAGCCAAAAAGCCAAACTTGAGGCTTCAAAACAAACATTGAGGCAATATACAAACTAATGGGTGAGGTCACAGTGCTTGGCTCCACTTCTTATACAGTAAATGTTTTTGAAGAAACCAGTTCTGTATGGAACAATTGTATAATCTGGATTAATGTGGAAAAATATGTATACAGTAGGTCTGAGGAGATTATATTTGGATGATATTATCGTTAGGAAGTCGGGTTTTGGGTACTTGTACTTTAGTTGAGCACTTGTATGAGGGTGTGGATGCATGGTGCTGCTGGTGGTTGAAGGTGGCTGGGTCCTCTTGGTGGGGAGTCTCTCCTGTCTTTTGAAGCACAGTCAACCTCTTCATAATCTGCAGCTCCTGCAGGGACTTTGTTTATTCATGTGTTTCTGGTTCAAGCTAAATCCTCGCAGTTGCTGCCGTAACTTTTTGGAGACTGATCGTGATGTCTCTGTTTGACCTCTTTTTCTGACCTCCAGGTCCTCGTTGGATCTGAGATTAAGTTGAGGTAAATGTGAGACTGGCTTTCTTTACACGTGGCCAGTCCATCTGAGTTGATGTTAAATAATGATGGTGGTGGTGTAGTTGGTGTTTATTTCCTCTAGCACACTGATGTATGCCTCTCCAGCTGATGCTAAACATGTCTCTCTCAACGGTCTCATAACCGAGCAGTTTGGTCCTCACTTGTACGTCCACTAAACTCCTCTCTTGAGTTTTACGATGGCCTTTCTGGCACGGCTGATACGATGATGTATTTCTTTGTTGATGTCAGCTCTGAAGGAGAGGAGGCTGCCAGCCGGGATAGAGCTCCGCACTTTGGCGATTGGAATCGTTGATGTGGATTGCAGTTGGACGAGCAGTGATTTGCGGTGGCAGCTGGTGGGAAACGTGTGTCTTCTTGAGGCTGAGAGGGCATAGATTATGAGAATATTATATATATATATATATATATAAGAACATAATAGTAAACATCTGTACTTGTGATTTAGTATTTTTACATTTGTGTATTGCTATTAAAAGAAGTATGTAAAATATCACAACACCACCACTGCACAGCCGGGAAATCTAAATAGCACTAATATGGTGGATATAGTTATTATCTATGACAGGAGTGAAACGCTCTCTTTCATCCTTCACCCTCTTTTCCCAGAACTTTAATTTGACTCGCGGATGGGGGCCTCCCTTGCATGGATGGAAGGTTAACTATTAGACTTGTAATATGGCACAAAATGATATCTTCATGGTCTGTGTGAGTGTGTGTGTGTGTGTGTGTGTGTGTGTGTGTGTGTGTTTAGGAGTTAAGTGGTTGCATATCTTCTGTGAGAAATGCCCGGGGTCATTCATGGATTTTTCTAATGCGTCCGTCTACATTATTCAAATGAATTCAAGGGGAAGTGTATAATCGTGTGTGTGTGTGTGTGTGTGTGTGCGCACTAATACATTCTTCTAAGGAAATGCACCATCGATTGTAAATCAAAAAAGTCACATGATAGCCATCAGTGTTAATTATCATCTGCTATGTGTAATAGGTAATTACACAGACATTACTATCATTAATTACAGAGCGTTTATAAATGAATTAGCATGTATTATGTCTCCCGTTGGTGTGTCTCTGTGCGTGTGCTCTGCGGCAATGAATTTGGCAGGTAAACAAAATGCTGTGCTGCTGTTACATCGCTTGTGTCATGCAGGTAAGCGCCACAGGAACCCTCCAAACAACAACAACAAACAATGAACAAGGGATGAAAAGTGCTTCTGCTTGTGTCTGGTTCATATCAGGAAAAAAAACATGTGCGCACATGCGCCCACAAATACCCACAAATGCAAACACACACACATGCCCTATCTTGCTTTTTTTTTTTACTTTTAGTGGATGGCAGCAAAAGTCAGCCATGCAAGCTCCCCTCCTCCTCTCCCCCTCCCCCCCTCTCATCCCACTATCACATCGGACAGGGTCTACTTATAGTACCACGCCAGAGAGCAGAGAATGGGGAGAGAAAGGGTATTATGACAGTGAGGAGAGAAAAGAGAGGGAGCGAGAGAAAAGAAGGGCAGACAGGGTATTATGAGAGAGAGGGATGAGAGCAGTGAAGGCATTTGGAGTCTTTATTCACCTTCCTAAGCCACGGGCTGCGCTCCCAATCCGATTGGTCGATACAGCCAGCCATGCAAATGAAATGCAAAGCAGAGAGACCCTGACTTCCCTTTGCCAATTTGTGGGGCCCGTTCTCTCTTCCTCTGCTGATGGCTTCCTCCTTTTATCAGTCTGTCTTCCTCTCAACGTGACGCCTTTCTTCCTCAGTATCGCATCCCGCCGCCTCCAACCTCAGATTCTCTCTCTGGAAGACAATGATTTGCCTCTTTTCCTGTGAGAGCTGAACTCTGCACTTCTCTAATGTTCAGCTCGAAGGATTTAATCCACGCTTTTTAAAATATTTCCTGGGAAACTCCAGTGGTGATTAAGCATATGCTCTTTTGCATGTGTGCAGCTCTGTTTGTGTGTGTGTGTGTGTGTGTGTGTGTGTGTGTGTCTGCGTGTGTGTGTGTGTGTCTCTGTCTGTGTGTGTGTGTGTGTGTGTGTGTGTGTGTGTCTGTGTGTGTGTGTGTGTCTCTGTCTGTGTGTGCAGAAGCATTTATACGTGTCCTCACGCTCTTTGCATAACGCTGGATTCGAGGCCATTAGTTTGCTCTTCCCTTGAAGTTTTCTTCAGCTGTGTCAGGTCTGACCCTGACTGGACTTCTACACATTATTTGTTCATATCAATACACTCCTCCTCCTTTTAGACATTTCATTTAATGTCCAGGATGGAGACCGTCCTCCACCCGGAGGAGGGTCTGTTGACACTAAACTCTTCCCAGGGGGGCAGAGTACCAGTAATGGGGGCTCTGGCTGCGTAAAGCCCTGGCTGTGAGATTTAGGTTACCGTTTATTTATTTTATTTATTTATTTTAAAGAGTCTAATCAGCTCCAGCAGTGTTTTTTTCTTCTCTTAACGGGATGGGACGGGGTGACAGGCTGATAGATGGGGCAGGACTGATGACAGCTTTTAAGTGCAGACAAATGCCACAGTCTGTCCCAGATTAAAAATGCCCACTACCGCTGTAATCCCTGTAGCGCTGCCAAATTGGTATTTCCTTCCTTCCCCTGAGCTGAGCAGCACTGAATGAGCAGAGACGGGGACAGGAAGAGAATGAGCATCACAGAGCGACTTGTGAGGACTGATCCGACTGAACTCCCTGGCCCTGTGGTTGGTTGGAGTGGACTGAATTTCTCTCTTAAATTCTTCAGCAGAAACACAGTTCATGCCAACAATATGTGACTAGGAATTAGTCGCAGGAATTTGTTGCGTCGGTGCGCACGGAAGGAAAAAAAGCATCATGCTCAGCTTCAGCTCTGCTGAGGAAATATGTGTAAAGAGAGAGATGTGGATGCACTTCTGAAAACTAAGAATTATAAGAAGGTGATAAATAGCACAAGAGAGGGAGAGAGATAAGAGAGACAAAAACAGTCAATCATCAGATAGATACAAATGCAAGAATGGAACAAAGTGGAGAGGGAAGTGGCCCATTGGTCAGCAAGCATCCTCTTAGACTGTTTATAATGCAAACACTGCCACCTGCAGGCTGCTCTGAAAAACACAACGGCTTCATAACACGACGAACAAACACGCACAGAAATCACACACACCTTCAAACACACACACAAAATCACAAAACATGACAGAAAATTGTCTGTCGGGGAGTCTCTCTTCAGAAGTTTATATTTTTTTAAACGGTGCTCCAAAATGGCTCAGTACGCTCTGAACTAACTGCTGATAATATAACACACAAATAAAAACTGCCTATAATGTAATAAAAATGTTGAATGCACAGCATGTAAGCCATTAATACGTTTTGTGGTATTGTTGCATCATGATTTTGGGGGCAATTCTTGCAATAAAAAAATGTAATTTAACATAAAATGTAATAACAAAACAAAAACAAAATAATCCACACGTAATCCACAGCTTGTGATAACTCCGCTAGAGCTCTTTCCCCAACCAGGTGAAGTCCTTATTGCACAAACCAGCACAGAAGCACTCCCTGGATTCCCACCTATCGGTGCCGGTTGTATTATTTACAATCAGAGCCAGACCGATAAATCGTCCAGATCGAGATATCAGCCAATATTAGCTTATTGCTGGTATGTCGGTATCAGTGTAAATGGCGGGCAATAAGAAACAAGAAGTTGCAGTACAGAAATACCGAACTGGGTTTGCGGTAACTTTTTAAAAAGAGACCAGAGACTTTCAAATGCTCCTTCCAAGCCTATAAAAAATAAACGAATGGATCCGTATAATTTTTGTTTATGTTGTAAAATTACATTATTGGATTAGAAAAAGATACATGTATGTGTTGATATCAGTATTGCTCTCAGATCCAGTGTTGGTGGAGTATAGTTACAATGCTTGGCCATGCTGAAACCTTTTGTCTGCAATGAGGGGTCACATGGACACTACAGATATCACGAATAAAAAATGTATCCATTTAACATTTGTTATTTACAAATATAATCACGTTGTATTCATTATCCATATCTAGATCAACTCAAGACATGTCATCTATTGAAATTACAGTTTTTGTGGAAGACATTTTAACATGTAGTAAGAAATGCAGGTGAACATAATGAAATGAGTGTAATGAAGGCTGAACTCCATGTTGCATGCTGACACACTGTCGAGGCTTACTGGGACACTTAGCAGACAACTACTGTTCCCACGATGACAAGTCAGTGTCTGCTGCAAAAATGTTCTGTTGTATTTATTGCCAAAATAATGATGGGCTTGTTTTCGATGACAACTGAGCAAACTCAATGCGCAAAAGAAAAATGGCTGAAAGCTCAATAAAAATAATCATATTTTATTGCGAAACCTGTATTTTCAAGGTAAAAAATTAACAGTCAAACCCAAGTTTTGTCTGTTTTATCTTCACTGCTGATCCAGACACAAATTTAAAGTGCCCAATCTCCCAATTTACCAAAAAACAAAACTTGCTGTTAGTGTAGCCATTTAACTAATGGCAAGTCAACCTGTACTGTATTCACCTGGGAATGTGTGTGTGTGTTATGCAGGTTTGTGATGGACAACGTGTGAGAAGCTACTCTACAGCTTCCTGACACGAGGGAGGAGGTCTAACATAACACACCTCAAGACACACACACTCACACCTCCTCATCAGCCTCTCCTTCCTCGTCCTCCCATCATCCCTCTCTTCATTGCACCCCCCCCCCCCTTCCCCTCCCGCCCCAACCAGTCCTGCCAAGCTGACAGCTCCAAGCTCCGTGGAAAATGAGTCTCGCTCGCATTACAATCGCGCAGGACAGATTCCATTAGCACTATCTGAAATTGAGCGCGGGGAGCAGAGAGCGGGAGGCAGCGGCGCGTGGCCTTATCAGAGGGAGAGGGTGAGTTCCGCCGACGTCACTAATCCACCGGGTGGGATTGAGCGCACACACACAGAGAGAGAGAAAGGCAACTTTGGAAAGACGCAGAATGCGCGCGCACACACACACACCCACATACACACACTCTCTCTTTCATATACTGAAGACAACAGGGACAAACAGAAAGATACCTCCTGGAAATGAAAGGCTCATAACACACACACACACACACACACACACACACACACACACACACACACACACACACACACACACACACACACACAGATGCCACAACCGCAACTCTCCCATTCTACAATGTAGTGAAAAGGAACCAAGATTTTCATTTCGCGAAAAGACATGATGAAACTGGTGGAAAACCGGCAACAGCTCAACTGTTACACAGCCTCTGAGCATGTGTGTGTGTGTGTGTGTGTGTGTGTGTGTGTGTGTGTGTGTGTGGAGAGCTGGCAGGTCTGTTCAGTGCTGCTGCTGGTGGGATTTGTAACATGTCAGTCCGTCGGTTTGAGATGAAACTGAGCCCCTCTCGCACTTGCTGTGTGATTTCTACCTCCCTGCATGTGTCCTCTCAGGCCCCGTCTACACGTACACAGATATTTTCTGGAACTGATATTTCGGCCTACATTTTTGGCCTCTCGTCCAACACACAGTTTTAGGTCACTAGAAAGGACATTATTTTTAAACAATTTTTAAAACCTCCGGTTACTTAATATCTGTGTGGACGTTTTGGTACAATGACGTCTTAACATAACAGATCGTTTCACTTTAACAACAACCGGCGAAGGCCGATCAAACGGACCAGAAGTAAATCCCATCGTTCTTCACCACCGCTCACAGAGCTTGATGTTTGCCATGGTTACCGTGTCTTTTGCATGAGGAAACTCGTCGTCCCCCCCCCCCCCCTTCTCAGAGTCTTCCTTGGCAGGATACTGTTCCTAAAAGGACACTGGGATGTCTGAGTATTTAGTATAACAAGACTCCCAATCAACGTTTTCTTGGGCTTTCATCGCCAATATTGTCCACTTCGTTGTCCGTCCACACATACGATTACATTTTTGTTTTTGCCATAACATCAACTATCAAATATGTAGAAATAACAAGCTATAGCTTTATTGTTTATTATTTGTTAACGCCGCCAAGGAGAACAAGCTCACTGCACATGCTCAGAATCATTTTCTCTGTTTTGTGACATAATGTTGACGTATTGTTGCCGTAGCCCGGCCAGCGTTTGGAGTCATTTATGCGTTCTAGTGGACGGAGATATTCTGTAAAACGAAGATCGGGTGGACACCATTTTACTTTAAAACGCAGAGGGAAATGTCTGTAGAAGTGAAGACATGGGCCTCAGTCTCTCCCCCTCTCTGCTCACACACAAACATCCTCACATGCATGCAAACACAATCTACATATAAGCCCACGCACACGTGTGCATTTTGCACCCCACATGAACACCCCCCCCCCCCCCTCCAGTGTCCTCATCCTCATAGTTATTAACCCCTGACACATAAATCCAAGGGTATGTGGGTGTGTGATATTAGCTGTGTGGGATGGGGTTAATCTTTATGTAGTGGGGATCTTTCACAGAAGATCACTCAATTTAAATAGAGCGGGAACGCTTTGATGTCTCCAGCCCTCCCTCCTTTTTTTTCGCTCTCAGTCTCTCATTCACCCCTCTAATTTGCTTCATGTCGCCCCCCCCCCCCTCTGTGCCCCAGTGATAAGGTGTAATGAGAAATGTTTTCAAAATGGCTCTCACCTACCATGCGGTGCTAATTGGGCGTGTGCTTGATACAGCCATAAGAGGGGAGTGCTCATCCTTGACTGTCGGAGGTGCTGAGGAGAGGGGAAGAGAAAAGAGAACACTTAGTTTTCCATGAGTGGATAGCAGAGAGGGAAATAAACATGCTTGCATCAACCGAGCTCCACCGAAAGCCCTGCCCCCCCCCCCCTCAAAGACACAAAGTAATGAGGGGAAATACCATCTTCATTAGTTGTCATTTACGGGGAATTACAACGATGCCTCCTCGGGGCTGTTATTGGTCACGCTGAGATTCAGGGAGGAAAAGAAGGAAGTTTGGGAAGATGTGGGAACAGAGGAGTGTTTGGCCTATATTCCAACACATGTTCTCACATCCAGTTCTTCAAATACCAGAGATCGGTGGCCCGAAGCTTAACGCTTTTAGGTTCCCCTCTGGCGTCAGTTTTGGACGTGACAGGGACGGCTTGTCGATGTCAGCTGACCGTCTAATAATAATAACGCCGGTGGGTTTACATAGGAGTTAGTTAGTTAGACGCCATGGGGCACGAACCAAATGTTTGTACTTCAACGGTTGAGAGTGAGACCAATTTGTATATTAATTTAGCAGCAGAGGGAGCACTTGGGAGCAAAATGGGGAACATGAAAAATGACAAATGAGCTCGGATTCAAAAGCAAAACACTAAATAAGTCAAACAGGAGCAGAAACTGAAAGAGAAATTAGAGAGTATGATTCAAGCATTATATGTCAACAAACATTGAATGTGAAATCAGAGCTGCAGACTTAAGGAATCACAAATACCACAGAAAAGATGAGTCACAACAGGTTGAATGCTAAATATCCACATTTCTCAGCTAAAAAAGAGGCAACAAACCATCAGGCTGGTATGATAACAGGCCAAATTCACAAATTGAAGCATAGCCATTCATTTGGTCTGCACAGGATATGACCGTAAGGAAGCAAATAGGAACAGAGATATGTTCAACAGGGACAAAAGGCATTCAGTAAGTAATTAACTTGTTAATTTGGTCATATTATCTGTTTGAATTCACTCGTTTCAGTAGCAAAACCAGCTAAACTGCATGAAGTTATACTACATCTGAATACTATATAAATACACTAACATGTAGTTCATGCTGAAACACAAAAAATATTGGTTAAATAGCAATTTGGAGAAACTTACCACAGTTTATTCATGTGAATACAAATTGCGAGAATCCAGGTCGGTCATCCGGGTCCTTACGTCCATGTCCAAAACTCGAAGAGGGGCGTGGCTTCCCACTGCGGCGTTCAACTGCGCCGGTTTTCACCAGAGTTGTAATCGTGCGTTTTCACATTGCGTTATTATTTATAATTCCTGCTGTGTCTCCCAGAACATTTGAATTACAATCTAAATTATTCAGTTATTGGAGGTTTTGCTTTTGTCAGGAAGTAAACTTGGCATTTATTTAATCGAGAAAATTTAATTAAATTAATACAATGTGAATGCAATTTGATCTGTGGTTCTAACAGCCAGGATAGTAAACAGCATTTTAGAAAAACTGAGGTCATGAGGTCTGCTTCACCCAATGTAAAAAACAATGACAAGACACCACAAAGAAAGTCTCATTTAAAAAAGAATATAGATTTGGATTTTTTTGTATCTAATAATTGTTAGTTGTTAAATCATACTTTATATAAAATCCCAACTGACGGTCTTAGTTCTAACTGCATCACACTGCCAGGAATACAATCCTAGTGGAGAAATACTGAATTCTTAATAATTAACCAAAGCGTATTCAAATGTAATCACATATCGCCTGAAATACAGGAATCATCCTTTAAAGTATACCCACCATGTGCAGGGTTTTGACTGTAAATCGAGGACACGACCTCAGCCTCTCCTTGCTCTAATGCTGTATTTGATATTTTAAGCTCAATTAAATCGTGTATATAAAAGTGAGAGGGATCTTGTGATTGGATAACACTGGAGTAAGTGAAGCATAGCATCAGCAGCAGTGAGGAAATGAGCTACATACGACAGGTGTTAGATGTCAAGTTCTCATCCGGGTTGGGCCTTCCCCTCCAAAACGGTGACGTGTGACGCCAGCCTCCACGGTGGCAGAGTGGGAGACCACTTGATGAGACACAAGACAGTCCGGATTACCAACCCACTGCCACAACATCACCTCCCTAACAGGATAACACAGCATAATAAACTCCATAAAATAATCAAACTTATTATAACTCTTAACCCGTTTAATACATTCTGCTCAGCTTACGTGCGCCGGCATTCTCTACGAGTCGAGGCACAAAAGAGAAAAGTCTTATAAGACTGGAGAACACAGGACAGCAGCTTGTGATGCCTTAATATTGGCTTTAATTGGATTTGTAAATTATGTGGCTAAATTAACACTTTCTATGGCTCACTGACTGAGTGAAATGTGTAGAAGGGAAGAAAAAGAAGTGAAAGTCTGAAAGTTAATTAATCGTCTGTGGCCCCCAGCTTAATTAAAGTTTCCCAGTGTTTGTAGTTAATGGGTGGATTGATGAAACAATGGCACAAACGCCGCTGTTACCTCCAGAGTGAGTCCGCAGAGAGGAAGATATCTGAGTCGTGGATTAACACTCACACACACGACTCAGATGCCTTCACATGCTCCTCACAAGCTAATACACGGTGTTTGTATGCACGCACAGAGACATATGCATGTACACTTACACGTACACACACACACACACACACAGTCCCCTTCAAACTTCCCAGTCACAGATACCCGTTACTCCCCATTGAGGGTTTCACATTAATTAGCTGGGATCAAAACCTACAAATCCCTCCGCTGATAATTGAACTGTATTGCTAAACCCTGCCTCCGTCATCTATGCTAGGTCCCATGACACACACACACACACACACACACACACACACACACACACACACACACACACACACACAGGGCCGGAAAGAGCTGCTGGGCCCCCATTAACCCCCAACTATAATGTTGTTCCTATAATGGTAATATGATTGAAACCAAATTAATTTAGGAACATACAGCATTTAAAACCAAAATCTTACATTCATCAAAAACAGTTGGCTTTGGACAGTTGCCTCTTCAAGACAAGCCCTCAAATGTACGGACTGGAGCAGGACTCACTTTAAAGCAGCAGCAGTGGTCTGAAAGCCGAAGTGTCTTAAACTTGCATTCTTTCTGCTGGCCATCAGGGGGCGACTCCTCTGGTTGCAAAAGAGGTCAGAAGTCTATGAGAAGATGACTCTACTTCTCTCTTGATGTATTACCTCAGTAAACATTGTAAACATGAGTTCATGGTCTCAATCTCCAGTTTCAAGTCTTCTTCAATACAACATGATGTTCATTTAAATGATGGTCCATTTAGAGTCAAACTGCCGTGTGATTGACAGGTCGCTACCACGACGCCGCCCGGTCTGGGAGTTGTCCATGTTTTCGTCTTACAACTTTAACCCTTAGGCAGTGTGTTTTCAGTTGATATTTAATAATTGTAACCTTTTGGCCTTTGGATCACCTAAAAATGTCTTATTCAGCGGTTACACTTAGCTCCACCCCCTCGTGTCACTTCTGGTTGCCAAAAGCCAAGATGGTGACAGTCAAAGTGCCGAACTCGAGGCTTCAGAACCGTAGTCCACAAACGACTGTGCGACGTCTACGATTGGGATATTTTTTACTTTGATGTGTTCTTCCCCATTAAAATATTTCTCTGAGCTAAAATGTTTAACCTTCCGGAGAAAAGTTTACCTTTCTGAGTTCATTGAAAACTGGAAAAAGGTTGTAATGATTATCGGAGCATTGAAGCAAACTATAACAAAATGCTACCAAATGTACTTTACTCACGAGTAAGGACACGTCACTTATTACACCCTATTATATGAAAATCTCATAACATCTTAACATAAACCAGAATTTACTCCTGTTCAAACTGTCTGTAGTTTCAGCTTTGGGTTTTCTCTCGCCCATGCTTTGGAATAAATTAACTGTATAGTGTGGCACTGACATACCCATGAAATGGGTTTCATAATCTTTGAAAGAGAAAGTAAAAGAAAGCCTCTTCCCCATGGTTCAACACGGAAATAATGTATGAACAAACTTCTGAGAAACGCCACTCTCGGCAGGTCTTCGGGAGCCTTTCAGCACAAATCCTGAATACTTTTTCAAAGAAACAAACTTACATCGTTTCAATTGCTGTTTCAAATCAGGCATTCTGTCAATTTTGAAGCGTCTTATCACGTTTGTGTGGTGATGAACATGACTGCCAAAACTGCTCTGTAAAACGGTTGATTATTTTAAAGAGATGATGCAACTCAGAGTAACCTCATCTTCCTGTGTGTGTGTGTGTGTGTCCTGCTGTCAGCTTCAGTGCTTGTAGAGAGCGCCCTCTGCTGGCAGCAACACATATGACATTCACTTCTTTACTTTTCTACTTAATACATACAATGAACTGTGTTCTGTGTAACAGGCACATTCTTGACTTCATGCTGATCTATTTCCTTTAGAAGAACTCAGACGTGACAAGAGAGCCAGACAAAATTCATTTTTAACAGGTTTATTGACATGTGTATAGCGATTGTCTGTGCACCGGACGATTACAGAAGAATATGACGTAAAATAATACAAAATGGCTGTACATAACACAGATGTATTAAAAGGGAATGCATTATCAACTGTGAGGTTTTACGCTGTATACGTGTCAGCCACTCGCTCACCTGTAGAAAGATGAGTTAATTAGATGAGGAGTTTGAGGTTTTGCCATTTGAAGTGACGCTCAATTGAAACATATATTTAAAAAAATAAAAAAGTTAGAGAAACTGTTAATGATGTAACTAGTGGTTTAAAACAACCTAAAATACTGTATCTGAAAAATACACCAATACTAAAAATCTAAAAAAACAAGGGAGAGGAAATTGCATATGGACACCTATAACGCAAAGAGGGTTTAAAGGAAGAATAAAATGAAGGAAACGTAAAGGAAAATGAGCTAAAATAAATACATCAGCTTATAAACGAGTAGCCAATGAGGGTGCTGCAACGGTTCTTCCATCCACATGCCAATGGTGTTACATTAATTGTTGTATACGTTCTCTTCAAAAGCAGGATTCACTGGATTTGGCGTGCAGCTGATCCAGATGTTTTCATAGCCTGTTTGTGCCCCTTTAATTAAGACCCGTATGTGACTGATGCTAGACCTGTGGCCATCTACCCGACAGTACGTCCTCTCAAATTTGGCATTTACATCAGATGATCACTCTCACACCTAGTTTATGTGTTTCTTTTTGCAGTTGTGAATCTTTTTGACTGAAGGTGTGTCCTACCAGGCTCCCGTCATGTCTCTCTAGCTATGAATCTGAAATCACTACTCCTGAGCTACAGTAATTATCAACGATCCACTATCGGGAGTTCATATCTTGTATTTAAACAGCTTTTATTCATTTCTTGAAACATCAGGCTGGCCTTCAGTCACTTTAAATGTTCCATGATCGGTCTGAGTACAAAATGCTTTCTGCAGTGAATTTGTTTGGTGGGAAACATTAGCATAGTAGTACAAAGTGGGATTGGACAGGTCTCATTCACAAATGTCACGCATCTATCAAGTATGAGGATTTTTTTTATTTTAGGCTCTCTCTCTCTCTCTCCCTCTATTTTTCTTTTTTCTTTCAGAGAGGTCTTCCAAAACAAAAGAAAGAAACTGAAATGCTGTCGTTTTACCAGCTGAGGGCTCGGAAGACATCTTGGTCTGCGACAAATGCTCTCAGCATGAATAACAGGTTGGCAATCAACCGTGCAAAGTTTTTCCGAGTACGTGTACGTGTAGTGTACATACTGTATGTGTACGTTCAGCACATGCAAGCTAGACACAATTTCCACGTGAGTGTGTATTATCAATTATACGTCTTCCACACTTTTGAGGCTATTATTGAAAATGATCTGACTTTTTCAAGCTAGTTCACCAAGCAACACCATAATATTCAGTTACAAAAATAGTATCACAATATAGACCATTCATTATGAGCACCAGGGAAGGCTAAATATAGCCTGAGTATTTGGCTACATTCATTGTCTGGGCAATGTTTTTACGGTAGCAGTGTGTTAAGTGTGTGTTTGTTGGACACAGTGTTGGCAATGTTTTCGCACTCACAAGCTCTCCTAGATCTACCACACGAGAACAATTCAGAAACATACGGAACCTGCTTACACTGAGCAACAACAGTTCACTAAAACCAATTATCAGTTAGAAAAATAGTTGCTGTTTTGTTTTTTTTAACACTGAACATCTAAAAGAATTCCTCCCGCTTCCCCCAAATAAACCCCTCCCCCTTTCCTAACAAAATAGTTTTCTTTAAACAACAACAAAAAGGTTATCTTTTGAGGTTATGCATACCACTCTAACACGGACCCTGTTCAGCAGAATTCAGCAACCAGAAGCGTGTTCAAAATAACGGCAGCGATGCAATTTCTTCTTTTACGACAGCTGCTGTGTTCTTCGGCAGCGTAAACATGCTCATTTCTGTCAGCACCTTTAGGCTATTGACGAGTATTTAATGAGTATTAAAATGAATGTCAGGTGCGTCCTCGCTGATTCAGATGCTCATCTTTAAATTCTAGTGCTTTGGTTACATCTCACACACACACACACAGAACACCACGTTTGGAAATAAAACAAATCGTGATATTGAACACGCCTCTGGTTGAGCCCTTAACCTGGAAACCATGTTCAGAGCGACCGCCGACCTCACGCGTGGCTAACCGTAGCACAACACCTAGCTTATCTACGGGACTGCTATTATTGCTGTAGAGTTATAAAATCCAGTTATGAAGTGGATTTTACCCAGTTTCACTCCCAGCCCGTGCTTATCCTCCGCCCGCTTGATAATCAGCATAAGATTTGTCCTTAAGAGGTGAACTATTTGACACAGCGTAGTGTAGCGGCCCCTCTCGTGCCTCAGAGATGATCAAAGAGTCTGCAGGTTTTCATTCCAACCTCATAGGACAAAAGGAGGCTCATTGACGTCTGATACATGAAGACAAAAGATGAAAACGTCTTATACTCACGTAAAGAAACACTAGTGAGAAGCACAAGCCTCTGATCTCACCTTGTAACCTCCCACACGTTGACCATGGGGAGTTAAACCTGCCTGCTGAGAACACGGCTATGAATATAAAGCAGCCGGTCATTGAGGGAGGAAGACGGGGACGTCGGGGTGCAAATCTATAAAGAGACTAGGCGTGAGAGGTGAAGGGGTTTTTTTTTTGCATAAGCTGAGACCGGATGGGTTACACTGTTTGATGAGTGGCAGCATTTCACAACAATTTACGGTGACGTGTTTGAGAAATCAAGAAGTGGTCGGATATCAGGCCGAGAAGTGCAAGAGGCGGCGTTTCACCGAGTTTAAGGACACACGGGCGCTGCAGGCGAGTAAGGCGCTGCAGGTGAACTGAGTAAAAAAGGCCGTTCCTTTCTTTTGTGCAAAAAGCTACTCGTCATTTCAGACATGGCTTCTGAGACACACAAATAAACGTGTTAAGATCCGTTTGTCATTTGATAATGGGGTGAAAATAATTGTTTTCAAAAGGGTCACGCAGCATCGGTTAAGCTCCTGTGTATGACTTGTTGTACTTGTGAGGACCCTCTCTTGCTCTTGAGCGAAATCAGCTGGCGTTTTGTTGGAATGAAAAACAGCAGAATCTTCCCTGACAAGAGGACCATTTAGAGTAAATGCTGTCCAGCTATTCTCCAGATCTTATACCAATCAACAAGCACTGAGGGACGAACGAGGGCAGGGATTCAGCTTTGGGCTACATCCAGTGCCAGCGTTGGACAGTGTTTGTTGTACACTCAGAATGTGTGGCGCACACCTGCTGTTAGAACGTGAAAACGACAGGCACTCCTCACCAATTACCTGTCCACACTGAACACTGATGAAGCTCAGGCATCCGGCTGTTACTGTGATAGTGGTTGTGTGTTGAGTAGCGCCTAGTCGATGGGGCCCTGGAAGATGAGCCGCGTCCAGCCGGGGGTGCTGAGGGCGGCGGAGCAGAAGGGGCAGACGGCTCTGAAGGCGTGCGTCCCGTGGGGCAGCGGGGTCTCGGCCCAGTACCTGGCTGTCCTCTCTGAGCAGACGTGGCCGCACGGCACAAAAGCGTGAGTGGGAGCTCCGGCGTCCACGTACACGGCCGGCTCACAGCCCAGCCACAGGGGCACGTAGGGACCCACGCTCCGGCACAGGGGACATTCTCGGCGGGTTGTGGAGCCCTCGCCCTCTCGCGGCTCCGCCACTCCCTCGGATCTCTGGCCCCAGTCGTGGCGTCCGTGGACATGGCCGCAAGTGAGGTAGACCCAAGGCTGACGCTCTTCAAGGCTGAAGCGACACATGAACAGCATCAGTATTTCATTTTATGTTTTTAAAATAATGTGGAGGCGTCTTTAAAAGGCAGGCTACTGGAGATGAAACAAGATGAATGCCATGACTGAAAATAAGTAGTTTGGAAACATACTCCCACCTGTGGCTGCGTGGCATGCTGGGGAAGGCCAGGGTGCTGAGGCCTACGGGACACTGGGGCCGGGACGCATTGAGCTCCTGGCGAAGTGCTTCCAGGTGACGCAGGGTGGGGGCGCGCATGAGCCCCTCACCTGTACGCCACAGCAGGGTGGCGCCGCACAGGTCGACCAGGGAACCGTCACGCAGTGCACTGCTCTCACCCTCCGCCTGAAAACGTTGACACGTTACTTTACAATCAAAAGAAAAACCTCAGTACCTTGATGGGGCAGCAACGTGGACGCTGGTGACTGACCAGTTTTCCCCGGCTGGGTCCAGAGCGAGTCTCGCGCAGGGCGTAAACATCCCCACAGACGGAGATCTCCCGCCACAGACCCTGCTTGGGGTCCTCTGGGAACCCCTCCGGGTGCATCACCAGCACCCCGTTGGTGGTCAGGCCGTCCATGTACCCATCAGGGTTTTTCCATTTGGTTGCTTTCTCCTGAGGTGGCCGAGACAATTCAAATGACATACAATACGAATACCAGAACTCGATTTTTACTTGGATCATCAGTCCGCTCACCCCTAAGAAGATGTTTTTGGAGGAGTCAAACCCCGCGGCGTAGATTCGCGCAGTGTAAGGTGGGTTGCGTTCACACACCACTCTGCAGGCAAAACGCGAGATGGTGCTCGGAGCGATGGAGGGGTCCTCCCCCTCCTTCCCCGCCCCGGATGTGTCCGTCACCACAAAGTCAATGGGACTCTCTGTGGAGCGTCCGATCTGCAGGGCACAGCACAGAGAGGTGTTCACTACGACTCATTGATATTCATGGGTCCATTACATCAAAACAAATGGCTTTTTAAATGATGTTCGTACACCATTATTAATAGTTTTAGACGCACACTAGCTTAAAGCGGGTTGTGGGATTTTCCACAACCTTAAACATTGTTTCCCGGTGATTGTGGCTTTTATCACCGTCTGTGAAAGATATGTCATCATTAGCAGGAAACTAAATAAATATGTGATGCTATTAAAAGAACTTTGTGTATAAAAATAGACTTCCTTGGCGAAGTCTTTACTCGTAATACTCAACGGTCACAGATCCCCGTGATGGCGTTACATAAGAGCGTATTTTTGGGAGACGCTTGCACGTGATCACAAATCTGGGATTATTTGTCCCGTGAAACAAGCCACTGTTGACCCTGTTCTTCTTGGTTTCCTCGGTGGTTACCTGGAACATGTCTGTGCTGTTGTCATGGCAGTACTCCACCACCACCGTCTGGTTGCGAGACAGAGTGAAGGAGATGCTGTGCTGCCCCCTGCTGTGGACAGCCTGCAACAACAACGGCAACGAGCTCAGTGGATCCACTCTTCTAGAAAAGTCTTTCATTTTGACAGAACATACATCAGACCGAATGACAATCAGATGTTCCTCCATTAATGATTCTTTTAACGTTACATGTGACAGCAGCATGAGACAATAACCTGATTGTGATAAAAAATCCTAACTTTTATTTTACTTCATCACCATCTTTCAATTACACAATCATGCATCCGTATGTAGGCAGATGCACGCACACACACACACACACGCATACACACACACACACACACACACACACACACACAAGTATATAGGACAGACAGCCTACATATAGCAGTTGTCATGCTTCGTCATTCTTCCTGTAGCTCATTTATAAAAGACAACAGGGAGTCACAGGAAGGAAACCAATGTTCTCAGATAAAACAGCACGCACACGCACACGCACACACACACGCACACGTAGGTACCTTGCTGTCCTGCGGTGTGTTGAGGATGTGCACGGCGCTGGGTTTGACCCCGTTGGCCTTGGCCCTTCGGTACAGAGCAAAGCGGCTTTTTCTGCGCCCGCGGTCTCCGCTTGGAAGGGAGCCATTGTACCTGGAGAAACGGACCCAATGTCAGCACATCAGACCCGACCAATCGAGACCAGAATCTCTGGACTAGAATACGGCTCAAGCTCACACGTGTTCATGCCAGTTCATCTCGCTTCACTGAGAGAGCCGAACACAGTTCTGTTGTTTGCATGCTGTATTTATGATCGGACATTTCTTCTGGGGAAACTGAAGCTATGAATAAAACGCCACCGATGGTGCCGAGATATCTGAAGAAATAACTGCAATTAGAGTGCAAGCTCCAATGATCTGGCGCATCTTTAGGGCGACATTATCAGAGATTCTTTGAGAAGAGCAGCGCACTCGGGCCACTGGTGAACTACCACTTGATCTCACTCAGCTTCCACTTGATGCTCACACTCACCGAAGCGGAGCTCGCTCTTCATCGAATCGCTTTCTTTTTTTTACAATAAAAAGCATTTTCAGCAGAACAGAATCATTTTCATGACACCCTCGCACACACGAAAAATGGTTTGCATTCGTCAACAGAAACAGACAATTCTGATTATTCTCATGAGAGCAGGAATATTCTGAACCTTGATCAGATCAGAGGGTTCTGATCCGCCTCACAGCGGGGGCTGAGGAAACCACTGCCTGCTTTCACAGTGTTTAGTATCAAAAAAGCTGAAACTGTGATTGATTCATCAAGCAGCCGCTCATAAGAAAATGAATCAATGATCATTTTAAAAAAGTGATTTACTTGTTAATACATAAAATGGAAATGCCAATAAGCGGCTCGTCACAGCTTCCTTCTTCATTTTACATCATTACAAATTGAAGACTTTTCTTTTCATTAATTGTCAACGATTCTTAAGTCATTTTTTATGCAAAATACAAGAACAAAATAATTGTTTTGCCAGTTTACTTTGTCTTTCATGATGTAAACTGAATATCTTTGGGTTTTGTACTGTTAATCAGATAAAAAAAGATATTTCTGAATGTGCATTCACTTTCTTCTGACAATAACAGGATTGGTTAATCAGTTAATTGCACAAATAACCGGCAGATAAATCCACAGTGAAAGTAAGTTGTAGGTCTGAAGATACATAGATGTAGCTATTGACAACTGTTTAAAACTGTGGTTTTGATAAATTATAACAAACTGGCATAATTGTGCTCTCAACATTGCAACAGCTGATCCGGCGGCTTGCAGCGAACGGTGCCGACACATCTCATGGTGTTTACATGAAGGGGAACCGGAGCTTTGGGCGCTACGCTTCCACAACAACGCTGTCGGTCGGGACAGGCGTTGTCAGCTGTAACCGCCATATGCGAGCAATGCAGAGTGGGACACTCACATGTACGAACATGCACTAAAAACAAGTGTAACCGTCGGGCTGTGTCAACAAAGAAAGGAGAGGCTCTGATTACAGCCCACACAGGGAGAGCAACTTCATTCTCTACTCATTACGCCAATAGATCTATTTAATGCTCTGAATATCAAATATAACACCTTTATTATCTATTCAAAACCTGAGTTAGAGCTCCGCATGCCACTCGGTATCTTTTGTTAGTTTGGAATTTCCCTCGGACAAAACTTAGAAAAAGGTTATGTGTTTACAAATCAAATACCAGATAAGACTGAATCTGAACATATGGCAGGAAATAAGATAGAAACCCAGTCAATCATCAACATTTCTGAGTTGTAACAAAGTGAAAATCCCAGCGGAGCACAAAACCGTTGCCTATATTTACCTCTCTTATATTACTATAATAGGTAATAAATGTAATCTTAATATATATGAATGTTTTTTGGTGGTTGCATGTGTGTGTAAGGGAAGTTTGTTGACATTATGCATTTTTAATGGGCTACACTTCCATGAAGGAAGCAAAAATCATTTTCTGTGGGGAACAACCCTGAGGCCAGAGCAGGGCAGGCAGTCAGCGGCATGTTGGTAAGAGCACCGGGTGTGTTGGCTTTAAAAAAAAAACTTCAAACAGGCCAGATTCTCTTGTGATAATCACAGTGGTACTTGCTCCCTCCATGAGCCTGCCCGGCAGTTTGAACTGGACCCCGGCTGACAAGAGACGGTCTGGGTCAGGAAAAGAAGACACACGAGGACAGGCTTCTGAGGGGTCTGGTTTAAAAGGCAGAGGATATGAAATGGGACCAAGGATAAGAGGGCACAGGAGAGAGAATCAGCTTATAAAAGAGAAAAGGTAGCCAGCGCTTTTGACAGAAACAGAGACAGAAAATGTGTCTGAAGCTATATCATGAGCAGTGGAGAAAGATAAACGAAGGGCAGGGTCCAGGGAGACAAGAGGGAGAGAGGAGGCTAGGAGACAAGAGGTAGAGAGGAGGCTAGGAGATAAGAGGGTAAAGGCCAGAGGAAGAGTAGCTCCACGAGATCTGCCCGGGCTGTTCTGGCCTGCGTCACGCATGTGCGCAGACCATAAAGCACAATATGAAATATTCACTCCTTCTGCCCCTCGACACGGAGTTTATTTTTGTTGAGGGGCCTGCCTCTGAGAAAGTCAGCACTCAGCAAAACACTGGGAGGCTGCCAGGGAAGGGACCGGGCGAGAGACGGAGGAATGCGATAGAGACGGCGTTAAGAGGGGTTAAGGGGGAGATAAAAAAGGTGTGCGGGGGTGATGAATGCAGAGAGGACAGGGAGGTGTTTGCATAGTGATGGGAGTGGGTTATGAGGGAGTGGAGCTTTGCCGGGCTGCTGGGCAGGGCGGCGCTGTACACGGTGTCCAGGCTAACTAAGGTAATGAGCGATGGCAGGCAGCCACTGCAAAGATCACACGGCCTGCAGTGAGGCCGGCATCGACCACACGGGGCATGTGATCGTCAAGCCTGACAGATGCAAAGTCAACCCACACTCGCACAAAGCAGGTCAGGCAAATAGGATATGTGACAGGAAGCAGTAGAAAGAACAGCCTGTTCTATCTGCTGTCAAAGTTACCTGTTGTATGTTCGGGGACAAACAAACTGGTCACGGTTCTGAACCCTAATACATCCAACTGATCCGTATATGGGATCACCTATGTAATAATGTTGACATTAATAGTGAATCGTCTACTACTCGAATGAGAATGTGACATTTCTAACAGCGACAATGGAACACGCTCTTCGAGTTACAGCTAAATCTATTTCCCCATAACACTTGGGGCTCATTTAAAACCACAGAGATGATACCTATCACAGCCTGTCAGCTTGTGGCAAACCTCAATCGCTACAGTTTTGAAATGAGCTAATACAAATGCTTTCTTAACCCCCTCAATGAGGCGCATTAAGCGGCGTGGCACCCACCGCAGAGCACGCTTGGTGTGTTCAAGTTGCCTGCCCCGAAAAAACCTCATAATGGGCATTAGACGATCCAATTCCTCACTCCCTGGTCTGGAGGATGTAAAAGGGCCGCTCTGTTCAGTCAGATGACGGCGAGGGCGACTAATCAGTATTCTGATGCGGGCGGACTACGGCCTCCTCACTCCATGTTCAGCCGGAGGGGAAGAGACAGGCCATTAGGTCAGTTATCTTTGGCATATACAGGAAGCTCTGCGGGGCAAGAGGGAGGCCTGTGTAAGCCTGGATATGACTGTGTGCGTGTGTGTGTTGTGGCATTTCTGCTCCCTGCAGACCCTGCACAGTGTGGAGCTGTATCGGGCTGGAAATGCTGTGGAAGCTGGTGGCTGTCATCAGCACATCCTGCCCACTGTGTGCTGGTGATGTAGAGAGAGGGCTTTTCTCCTCCTCCTCCTTTTTTTTCTTCTTTTTTAAATGGCATGGGTGGTCATCTGGCAGCGACGTTTTTATTTATTTATTACAGTAATAAAAGAGACTTTATGACTAAATAACATGAGCAGGATTCATGTATTTTTTTCCCAGACAATGAAATCATCGCCGGTCCTACTTTTTAGATCCCGCATAGTATGACATCATTGGGATTTTCAGCCCCCCACTACAACCATTAATGAAAAAAATGCGGCTACATCCGTAGTAGCCTGTGCTATGGCTACACCACATTTGATTTGTGCACCTTAAACACTCAAACGCACCATTACTTACTTGATGTGGAAAACAACACGACTACATAGTCTCTAGAGAAAATGTAGCCATTCGTGACATGAAGTTACTTTGTAACATTACTACACAGGCGGGTGGTGTGCGGCGGTATTGTGCAATAAATGAGGTATAAATGTGTTACTATGTTGCTGTCTTTAATAAGAGCAGTGGATTACATCTAAACTCGTCATCTGGTGGTTCATTGTGCTACATATTAAACCTTAATTCACCGCTGGAGCGTTTTCTCCGTCCTCACACAATTTATTTTACTACCGGTCTGGGTTTTTTAAGAGACTTACCCCAAAATGACCAATTCTCCGTATTTTACCGGGTCTTTAACGGGCACATCATCATCTCCGTCTTTTTTCGGTGAATTCATCAGACTGGACTGCTCCAGAAGAAGATAAAAACGCGTCCGACGGCAATAGTGGCGAGAGATAAAACAATGCTAACACACTCGAAACTGAAGGGAAGTGCTTTGGGTTGTAGTCTACCAAAGTTTGGGCACAGTTGGGCAAAGTTTTTCCAGACTTCTTGTTGTTTGTTTTATTGTTTTAATCCCGTGAAGGCGCATCTTTTCGTGGCTTTAATGCCAGCGTGTAGCAACATATCTGTTCACTAGCATTTGGATATAACAACGGCTAACGGCAGGGAGTGGGGCGTACCATGTTTTGTAGGGGTGGTCGTTCAAAAATGGATTTTAAAAAATAGTCGACAAAAATGACGTATGCGAGGAGACATGTTTCAAAGTTCAAGAATACCGTGTTAGTGATTATGAGAATAAAAGTGATTCATGATTCAATTTACAAAAATTCACTTTCAGCACGGACCCTCCTGTGGAACAAGAAATGGACGCAGCCCTGACGAGTCTGGCTCCCACTGATAGAATAAAATGAGGCATTTCGAAATCCAGAGGAAGTGCCCACGTACATCCCGTGGCATGCGGAGGTGTTACTGGCACATTTAAAGTTAAATACCAGGCGATTCGGTGGTATGTATGGCAGTCATAAGCTCAGATCGCGTGGGTCATTATGGAGTCTGACGTGTTGAGATGCTTTAGGGGGGGGGGGGGGGGGGGGGGGGGGGGTAGTGTAGCTGGGATGTGGGTCACCATTGCGCCCCAGACAATCTACCTTCTTATCTCCTTATCTGCATTTCATGTGGGAGTGGGGAGACAGATATAGGCCGGCTGGATCCCACACTTTCATCTCTCGCGCTGTCTCTCTCTCTCCCTCCCTCCCTTTCTCTCTCACACACACACATACATATACACATACATATACACATACACATACACATACACACACACACACACACACACACACACACACACACTGTGTTACTTACTCATACCGTGACCACATGAGGGCAGTGCATCTCAGTTGCAAAGTACAACTTTCTCCTATGAAGTTAGCCAACTGTAACTACTTGAGGTAATTTGTATGTCTAAACATCAGTTACACCTGTTCACCGAACCATTAACACCCACTGTTTTCTTTATTTGTTGGGGGTAACGCTTTGGTATTCAAATGTTTAGATTAATATGAATGAATGGGATGAAGACCTGCATGCCCATGTCACATATCTGACACACATTTTCCTCCAACAACCTGGTTTGCTGTTCATTGTTATTTAATGAGACAGAAAGCAAAGCCTTCACTGCAGGTCCTTTGGGACAGAACACAGATCTGGGGTGTCAGTAACCGAGTCTGTTCACAGTCTGCAAAGTGGCATGGCCTCGTTCAACTGGAACAGTGGGTAGCCTACCTTGTGATCTTGGCGGGTGGAGTAACATGTAATGGCTTGCATGCAGGGTAAAGCACACGCAGTGTTCTACATGACTCTGCGGGGGGGGGGGGGGGGGGCGTGCTGGCCCCTCGCTATCGGGTACGTCGGTGTCATTGAAACATGAAACATTTGCCTGGGCAAATTCACAGATGTTACCTGAGTGATATGATATCAGATTCAAAATGGTAACAGTGGAGCCCTCCCTCACACCCTGGTGCAGCTACAGAGAGGCCATTGAGGACACTGAAAGAGGCGATGACTCATGAATGATCTTCAGCATAAACCGAACAACCACACCCTCGACACATGAACGACAGCCCACTGAGTAACTCATGAACTAACTGGAGTGCTGACTCACCTCATGAGGGTATAGTACGCCAGTCAGACATTTAACCTCTCACATACTTTTCATCTCAAATGCAAAGTAGAAACTGGATGGACCAGATGTGTGTGTGTGTGTGTTTCTTTCCCACTCTGGGATTTGGGTCACACCCTCTTCTCTCTCTCTCTCTCCCTTCCCATGTTCCCCGTCTCTCTCTTTTCTTTCTGCCTGTCCCTGTCTGGCTGAATTTTAGCATTAAAGTAGAACATATTCGGTCTCCATCATGCAGGAGGAATCTTCGCTGCTCCCCTTAATTTGCGTGGATTATTTACTCAGTCTAACCAGGAATCTACAATGTAAAAAATGCTCAGAATGAATCAAATCCACATTTAGCTTTCCACTGCAGGTCATAAAACAGAGTGGATTCCTCAACCTGCTGAAGGAGACTTAGCAGGAAAGGTGTTTGTAATTACAGATTGGACGTTTTGTTCATCTTTCATGCTCAACCTCACTGCCATAAATAGGCAAGGAAACTGTTTATACAGAGGGCGTCTGTCCATGATGTCATCAGCTCTGTCATCTAGATCCTGGCGTAGTTAAAGTGATAAAGAGAAGCAGATGTAATTCATACAAAAATAATAGGACATGGCGGTTTTGATTGACAGCCACTTTGTTCGATGATGGCCTCATCAGCCAGACAAATTCTCCTGAGTTGATCACAGAGCGAGGTCTCGGCTGGCTTTCACGTCTCTGTGTGTTCCTATTTATATTCACAAAAGATACAATTCTGACATTTGCGGTACATTACAATTTCAAATCTCCATTTATGGCAGTTTGCATGCAAATGAGGGATCTAAACAGCCAAATTTGATGTGTGGTCCACTTTGTACCTCGCTGTTGTAGTAGCGAACAACCATGTTGCATCACACAAGTCATCTAGGAACCATATTTGGTGAGCAAATCCCAGATCCGATTGTATGCCTAATTGTGAACATGTGGAATGCATTACTTCTGCTGTCATTATGCAGCTTACGGCAGGCTGCATTTCAAGTCAAGCCAAACATTGTAGAGGTAGCTGCAAATCATTTATAAGTGCATGTTCATGCAGAATGTACACAAATAAGGACCTTTCTGGAGAAACTCTACTCTCGAATGTTCCTCATGACAGTGGATCCTCTGATATACCCAAATAGAGCCATATGTTCACTTATAACAACAAAATACTGAACACATACCGTAAAATGAATGAAAAGCAGACCTTTAGTACGCTCTCTCCTTAAACACGCTATATAACTGCACGATGCCGCTGATGCTTTTGTGTTTTGGCTTCGGAGCATGTTACACCAACAGACAGAGTTCATGATGGATGTGACGTCTGGATTGTTTCCATGATTTATACCCAGAACGCCTGTGCATCCTTGACGTAAAGACGCCTCTGGGCCGACTTCCTCGTCCTGGATTTAGTTGGCGCCGCTTTAAAAAGGTGGAAACAGATATTTGAGGTACGATAAGTAAGAGACGGCAGTCAAGACATTCGACTTAGACCCGCGTAGATGTGCCATAGCCATCTGCTGCTGAGTCTTTGTCAATGTTTCCATAGAGACAAGAGCAAACAAAGAAAAGGTATTTCTTTCATTTCATTTGGAAACCCCGTCTCCCGTTTGTAGTTGGTGCTCAGATGGACTGGTGAAGCGGAAGCTAAGACTCTTGGAAACCAAACAGAGCAACACAAGCTGTTAAATCACCTTAATGCAAAGAATAAAATCACATGATCTCTTATATGTTAGCATCACCGGGTGATGCGCAGTGCATGAGGCTGCGCATGTAACAAAAAGGCAGTGTCATACCTGTGAGGCACGAGGGCACAAATGCCTGCTGTGTGTGTGTGTGTGTGTGTGTGTGTGTGTGTGTGCGCGCGTGTGTGTGTGTGTGTGATAGACACCATACTCCCTCTACTTGAGGAGGCGGCAGACACCGACATAGGGCAGGCATGATACTGCAGATGGCTCAGCATATTCCCATTCCTGGACACAACAGGATCCACTTGGCTCCCCACAGGGAAGACTAATTGCATACACAAGCAGGTTTGTTGCAAAACACTGACAGTGAATGGCATTATAAACAGATTGTATACAGTGTACATACCAGCTTTACAGTATGTGCAGTTTAGTTTAAACACTACAGTTTTCTACTCTCTTTTGATCTCTTTGCTGTTGTTAGAAAGAAGAGGAAAGATCATGTGAGAAGCAGGAGATAATGACGTCATTCATTGACCTCGTAGAAGCCGCTTTTGAGCCAAATCACAGTCGGATGTGTGAAAGATTAACCGTTGTAGTCAGACAGTACACTTTATGGATTTCAATTTGAATGAATCATTGATTAAGTTCCATCGCAGTATACAAAAAATAACGGAATAAATGCAGCACTTGCAAGGCGAACCGTCATGAATCCAACACTCACAAACTGTAATTTACAGAGAAACAGGAAACATTGTCCCAGCGTGGGATATCTAACTGGCCTTTGAGCAGGACGACCGCAGCTCGGCTTAAACACTGACTAGTGAGCTGGGACGTTCTTCTCCGATTGCTTTCCGCACACGGAGTCCCTTCACAAATCATTGAGCACCACGGAGCACCCGCCAACAACCTGCCATACATGTACATGACCTGAGCACATAGGCTGCACACACAGCTGCTGGTGTGAGTGCCTCGCACGAAAGCAGGAGGCTGTGTGCGGTGGGTTATTTTTGGATATCGTGTTGTGTGTTGTTTAGAGATGAAAGTTGTGTTGGTGACTCTATTTCTGTGTAAGTGGGAGGTAGCCAACAGGCACCAGAGAGAGAGAGAGAGACACACATTTAGAGTAATTGGCTCCCTGTTCAGTCTGACAATATTCCACAGCAGACCCATTAATAATTACACAACGTGTGAAGGGCAGCCTTTGACCTGGGTTCAACAGATTCTTATTACCGCAGCTTTTAAAGAATGTGTGAAGGCACACTGACACTTGTTGATTCACAAGTGGAGTGATAAAGTTCACTCCACTCTTCTTGGCCAAACTCATATTAAAAACAGTCAGACTTTCTGCATCAAGACTGTATTACGTCTCCGTTTCGTCTGTCCAGGTAATTACAGTGCCGTATAACAGACGCATAATTTACTTCAACCCTGCATTCTTTTATTTCGACCTGAGCAGACACGTCTATTGTACTTCTCTCTGCTTATCCTGCTAATCTCTCTTTTCTATCTCAATAAGTCCATCTGTTGCTGTGGTGTGCCATGTGTTAGACAGGAAGGTTGCAGCATATGTCACTTCCTGTCATAAATGAAAGCCCAACTCAAAACTTACCCATCAGTTTAGGTTTTTCTCTTTAGAAAAAAGTATTTTTGTGATTCGAAAATCCTGTCGCTTCCTGTTATTTACACTGCAGTTCAAAGGTTTGGGGTCGCCTCCCACACAAGACTGATTTTTTACAGTCAGATGAGAGTACGACAAGTATAAGTTTGTCTTTCGTGCTTTTCGGTTGTAGAAATTCCTCTTTATAAATAGATGTAATTTTGTACGAAGTGAAAATCTGAGCACCAGGCCTGACAGTATTTTGTTCCACTGTTATGTGCAAACACAAGGTCCCTCCACCTGCTGCTTCTTTCACACACAAAATACAACACTTTCAATGCAGAGCCTCCATTAATTACATCTGTGAGACTGCATCATTACTGCAGCACACATCCCTCCCACTGCACAACCTCTCCGCCAAATGCAAACACAGGCCTCGGGCTCCCTGTAATTATTAGCACATTGTCCGCGGCGGAGGGGAAAGCACTGTGCGACAGATTCTGAGGAGCTTACAACTGCCTGGGAGCTGAATGTCGCTCCGCATGCTGCTTTTACGACACTGTTAAAACGGGCTCCATGACAACTGAGACACTCTCTGAGCTGTGGCTCCGGCCCATCCAGCCAGCCCCGAAGTGCCTTTGTGTGTGTCAACAGTGGATGTTGTTCGACCGGAAATGCCTGTGACGATAATCATTCAGTCAAAAGTATGGGAAACAATAGCAGTCCAATGATGAATCCAATCCTCAATGGCCACTTTTCTTATGAGCTTCTAATTTGGGAGACACATGTCATGGCCGCAGTCTTTATGTAGTTTATATATGCTATTTCTATAACAGATCATATTCATGCCAACAGTTACTGATACACCCAAAGGCTTCAGATTGTGATAATTGTCTCGAATTAATCTCCTTTAAAAGGAAAAGTTTTTAGTTTTAGAAATGCACTTTTCACTTTCTGGCAAAACAAAAGTGAGATGAGAAGCTTGATACAACTCTCATGTCTATCTGTTGAGTATGAAGCTACAGCCAGCTACCGGTTAGCTTAGCATAAAGACTGGAAACGGGGGGGGGAACAGCTAGCCTAGCTCTGTCCAAAGGTAACAATATCTGCCGACCTGAACCAGCCCCTCTGAAATGCCCTAATTAACATCCCTCTCTATATATAATGGTAATATATACAATCGTATAATATACCGCCTTAAGATGTTATATCTCGTTTAATTTGTGTAAAAACCAAAGTTTGAAAATTACATATCACAGTTCGCAGATCTTTTCATCACAGTCTGCACTCAAGCGGATTTACCAAAATGATAAACTGTTCCTTTAATCCTAAATCATGAAATAGTAAATATAATGGTAAGTACGTTATTCCAACGCTTATACGTTCACTTTTCATTCCCCCAATTCTGTACACATCTACACCAGCCAGTCGACCTGTCCCTTTACATACACATTTGTTCAAAGATGATCAGAAAAAGCCTGAGGGGCTCTGACTCGGAGCCGGTCGGATGTAAAGTAGTACCATCTCTGAATTCCCCAGCTCAATGGAAACAACTGTGGGTGGAGACTGGTGAGAGGAAAGCAGTGAGTCCAGCTCTCACTGTACAGTATGTGACAGTTAGGGTAGGTGTGGTTGTAGCTAACAGAAACACAATCAGTGCTGCCTGTACTGCAGTGAAGCAAACAGACAGGTTCACATTTCCTTGGAAGCATGTTAGTTAGAGTGTGTGTGTGTGTGTGTGTTATGTCTTTAAATGAGTTCATGAGCAGCTGACTCCTTCCTGTTGAGACGTGCGATGTCTGTATGTGACAGTTTCCTGGTATTGCTCTGAAGTGAGATTAAAATCAAAGAGGAACGCCTGAGTAAACACATGACAGAGGAACTGCCAATGAGCTCCATTTAAAAGTATTCTTTGAAACCACCCCATTCAAAAAGGCGTACAATAGTCCAGCCCTCACCCCCCCCACGAGCAACATACAATAGCGGCGCACGGGGCTCAAGCTGGACACCAAAGAAAACGGTGCAGGTCATTCAAATCAAACACTTGACTGGGAGACGTGTCACAGAAAACACACCGCAAGTGAATCACACATGAAGTCCTGGTGTGAAGAGGAACTGAAAGAAATGTGTCATTGAACAAACTTCACAATACGCGTCTGCAGCCGACTCTCTGGAGGCAGGTTCTTCATGGCAAGAAGGCCGCCGTTGAGTTCATAGATTCCACGCGGTGAAGCCGGAGTGACACTACAGAACTCTTAAATCGTGTCTTTTAACTGAGGGCCACAGGTGAGCCTGACAGCATTTGACACCAGCCCAATGTGCGCAGTGCATCTGCTGCCGAGTGCAGTGACAGCTGCACAAAAGGCCTCCGACATGTGCGCCATGATTCACCGACTCTGCGCTGACGTAACACCGGGGGCCGTTTCAAAGCTGCTCTCCCTTTCCCCGTTTACCCCCCGGGAGAAGAAAAAGGTGTTTGTAGATTTCACTTTGGAATTTCCACCTCCACAATGGAAGTCATGAACTGAGAAATCATAAGCAAACAAGGTCGTACTTGTCACAACGGAGGCACTGCCCTCAACTGTTCAAATAATGTGGTTTTGTTGCAATAGTGCTGTTTGAAAGTGCTGCTTCTAATTCCCCCCCTCTACAAAAAATGCAGTGCAAAGTGAGCAGTTTCAGGAGAGATAAGAGGCCTCTGGCCTTTACGCGTTTATCTCAGTTGAACTGCATGTCCCCGTCCTTCATGCTGGACACGTCACATGCTGCTGCTTTCAAACAGCAACAGGTCAAACTTCACAGCAGCAGCAACAGAACAAACACCAGATCAGCAAACTGAGCAAATACACAGACGGAGAACAAGCATTCCTGGACTGTGACTCTCCTTAACATTGCTACAGTAACATATTCTGGGGGGGGGGGGGCATGTCATGCCTTCAAAATGTAACATTTTCAGGATATTTGAGAGTGATTTTTACTGCAAAAATAGACACAAGCCTGCACTAGAATTAGTACTCTACCTGTTTATCTTTACAGTTCAGCCCGACTTACTGTACTGCTGCTCACCAACAGGCAGCACAGTCCTAAACCACAGATTTCCACGACAACAATGTTCTTCTCTCAAGCAGTTTCCTGACCTTACGCAGTGATGTCACCGCCCGCAATTCACATCCGCCTCTTTGGATTCATGTCGAGGGGAAGCTGACCGTAGACACACATGGCTCAGGGACACGTGAAACTCGGGGCAGCGGTACACAGCGGGGCGGTTAAAACAAATGAAACATGAATGGCTTCAAAAATTGCGACCTGGTCTCCAGTCTGCCCCTCATGACGACCTTTAGGGACCTTTAGTGAGGCCGTCACCCTGACCTCAGTCGTTACACAAGTAACACTTGGCTCTTATCGGGTTCTCAGTGACCCACATTTGCTCTTCCTATGAACAAATTCTCAACACAATGTAAGATTTCTTTTCCTGATGGCGACATGAATCTTGTGAGAAATGTGTCATTTCCATTAAACTTTTAACGGCACCCTTGTAGTAGAAGTTCTTGAGTCTTCCATTAGTGTTCCCTGTTTAAACGTTTAAGCTTGTTGACTTTTACCCTTCCGTGGTTCAAGATCTGGACCAACTCCACGTTACCTCTTTAATTTGCTTCCTCTGTTCGAAAATGTCAAAAGCCACCCGAGGAGCCGCTCCCTCGTCGACAAAAGCGATACTCTGAGACCAGCGGCAAAGCGCGGTTTACCTGACAATCAGTACTCTGAAACTAGAGAGCTCATCATTTATTCACAGCTAGTGACTCACACACGCAAGTGCAGAGAGCAAAGAGGCCGAGGCTCAGCTCACTTCGCTCCGACTGGTCCGTCTTTCGACATCCTAAACTCTCACTTCCTTCTTTCACCAGCACGACTCTTTCAGAAGTGAAGTATTACTTTTGATGCTCTTCTTCACGGTTGCAGCTGCGTATTGAAAAGGCGTTACTTCCGTTCTGATCTGGATATATTTTTTTTATTATTTCATCAGCATAGCAAAAAATAAAAAAGGGAACAAAATAAAATAAAAACACAGCAGTGTCTATGAAGTATGAACAGAGATTTGATATGCGTCTGCAGGACCTTAACGGAGAAGGCTTGCAGTCACTGAAGCACCTACATTGGAGACGGTTGGGAACTTCGTAAACATTTGCTGAGGTCCAAAAGTCAGTCACAGAAAATCTAAATGTGCACAGCCAGCTAGTTGGTAAAAGTGCAAACTCAGCAGTTGAGAACACCTTCTGCCGCAGGAACTGTCTGGATTCTGGGGCACCTGTAACCCGGGCCCCTCCTCAGGCAGCTGAAACTACAAATACTCAACAGTAATGGAAGCTCTGGGAGAAACAAAAGAGGCGGCAATTAGACTGGTGGTAACAGATTCAGACCCTGAAACAACAAAAACATATATCCATATCACAGTGTGTGTGTGTGTGAATATCCAGCGTCCACATAGTGTCTTTCACAACAATCCGCGACAGTAGACATGATGGATGCGACCACGGCACAGGAAATAAGTACGAACACATTTCCTCAACGATCCCAATACAATCAATTTAGAAACACATCCATAACACACAGTCGTTCAAATTACAGCGGCAGTTTCAGCCATGAAAGTGATATGCTGATGTAGGCGATGGTTTCTGGAGTTTCCCATCCTTTGGATATGCAGCTGGGTCATGAGAATACTGAATAAGAGCTAAGCGGGGGCAAAACCTATACATGTGTGTCCCAAAAGACCCCTAAAAGAAATTATACAAAAAGGAGGCAAATGAAAGAGTTCAAAAGTAAGCGTAATGTATATTTAAACAGAACTGATTATACAGAATGTGAACCAAAGCAAACTACAAAAAAAGAGAAAGAAAAACAGCCAAAAAAATAAATTGTCTTTTGTTTAAATGAAATCTGGGGTTATATTGAAGTAATCATTATCAAAAAGAAAAATAAAACAAAATATAATTGCTACTCTCTTTGATATACACTCAGCAGAGAGGTTGTGGTATTAATTGCTTCAGATTGCATTTTTTTTTTTTCATTCTCAGCTACTTATTTCTATTTTTTTCTTTTTTTTGCATCCAAGTGTCCAGGCTGGTGAGGGGAGAAACATTAAGATTTGTAATTTGAGGTAAGCCAGGTCAGGCCCTCGTATAGTCCATCCCCTGTTGTCGCACACGAGGGCTGAACGTACCAATTTCTATCCCTGATCCGGGTCAGGCCCAGCTTCTCCTGGATCTCGTGGGGCTTCATGGCATCTGGGAGGTCTTGTTTGTTGGCGAAGATCAGGATGATGGCGTCCCTCATCTCCCGGTCGTTGATGATTCGGTGGAGCTCCTGCTTCGCCTCGTCGATCCGGTCCCTGTCGGCGCAGTCCACCACGAAAATGAGGCCCTGGGTGCCCGTGTAGTAATGTCTCCAAAGGGGCCTGATCTTGTCCTGCCCCCCAACATCCCACACGTTGAACTTCACATTCTTATAGGTGACGGTCTCCACGTTGAAGCCAACGGTGGGGATGGTGGTGACCGACTGTCCCAGTTTCAGCTTGTACAGGACGGTGGTTTTACCAGCAGCATCAAGTCCAAGCATCAATATTCTCATCTCCTTGTTGCCAAATATCTTTGAGATCATTTTGCCCATCTTGTTTGCTGTGCATAAATACTTTGTAAGTAAAAAAAAACAAAAAAACAAGACTTCTCTTATGATGGAAAAAAATACAAAGTTAGTTTCAGTGTGTGTGAAAGCCCTCCACGTGACCAGCGGTGGGCTGACACGAGTGTCAATACTCAAAAGGCGGTGACTTCTCAAGTTGGTACAGTTGGATAACGGACCACTACAATAACTGGACTATGATGATCTGACCTGAGCTGGTGACTTCGAGCCCTCAATCGGAGCAGTGTGCGCGTGTCCTCGTAGTATTGGGTGGGGATATATTTTTATGATCCACTGCCCTCCGATGTAGGAAGAAAATATGACATCCCCTTGTTTCAAACGCAGACCTTCAAAATCCACATTTCAAGTAAAAAAAATCCACTTACTCTCAGTCCAGCTGGACTTGAAACAGAGTCGATTTTTTTTCTTCTTCTACTGAAAATAACAGTGTATCAAATCAGGCCCTGTCCAAGCCCGAGGTTCCCACTTCCTCCTTGTCTGCCGGCTGTCCACACTTGCCCTTTAGCAGATCCCAGTCGGTGGATTTCAGAAGCACGGTGGTGGGTTTTCTTGTGATCAAAACACACCCAAATACAAGCTCCCTTGTCCGTCTCTGCAGCGGGACATCCAGAGGAAGAGCGTGTTCAAAAAAGGTCATTGATTCATCCGACTTTCTTCCGTCTACCCCCTGTGACACAAGAGCGGGTTCAGAAGAAGGGAGGGGTGTTAGTAGCGCACAGAGGACAACTTTGGATCCGAAAAAAATGTTCTCTCTGCGGACGGAAAGGCTGCAGAAAAACAAAGAATACGTACCTAGGTCTGCGGCAATCATCCCCCAGTCCCCCGGCCGTTTCTCCCCTCTCTTGCCGCTCTCTGTCTCTCTCTTCCTTCCCCTCTCTCTCTCTCTCTTCCCCAGCCGTTCAGTCACGGCGGTGGCGGGTGCTGTGTTACCGGAAAAGGTGCGGACCCAGATCAGCCGCCACTTCCTCTACGCTGCTCTCACACACACTGCTGCTGCGTTCAGGGGCTCCTCATGAGCTCCGAAATCTGAAGACGCAAACAAAACAAACAAAAAACATCCCACAATAAGCTGCGCATACACTGCTTTTATACGGTTATTGTTGATCTGTTTTATTTTTTTGTTTTATATCATTGTGATTATAGTAGGCTGTATCAAATACATTAATAATCACGTTTATTGATGAGCTTATTACTATATTATTTCAAAGTTTTTATTTGATTTATTTTATAGGTAACTGCTGTTTTGATTACACAGATGCAATGCTTGTATGTTGATTTTGAAGTTTTGGCGCTGGTCAATTCGAAAATACTTTTAAAACGCGTGGTTATTTCACATTTGAGATTTCTTTATTAATTTAATTTCCGATGATCTTCTCACTAGTTTTAAAAAACATCATTTCGAAAAAAAGGTGATGCCACGTTCTGTGCAAAATCAGGATTTAGCAATATTTTAATTGAAATCTGATGACGCTTTGTGGGTTGTTTAGTTACAAGTCAAACTAGAACAAACACCATCCAAACAGTCCTGGTGAAGAGGATTCGCTGAGATTTTGAGTTCTGAATCATTAACATGAAATGTTATAAATAAGATTCCAGTTCCAGTGGTTTTGATATAAAGTTGAAGCAGTGTTGCACTGCCCCTTCTGGTTAAAAGTTTCAAGTCTGTTGCACCTTTGACCACACCCTGCATGGGTGTCATTCAGTACAAAACCTGGAGTACACTTCTACATCATCAAGATGAAAAGTTTTATTTATTTTACCTTTATTTAACCAGGGCGAGCTGGCAGAAAATGCAACAACGGGAGGAGTTAAACCACAGCATAAACAAAATAAATAGCTGCAGTTGCTTTGTTTCAGAAACAGTGTGCCACCTAAAAATAAAACTCACAGAACATCAGCAGTAATACTGACAGTATTGTTGTCTTACAATCAAATAATCTGAAATAATTATTATTTGGCATTTTTTTACCTTAATAATTCACCATTTAAATATCATTAATATAGATATGTATTATACATTTATCATTTACAATAATTAAACACAGTAAACATCTAAAGTCAAGGGTGGGCACTTCAATTTCAAGATTTACGACTGCACTTAAAAGCACCATACGCCATTTCGCATGCGCGCTTCACAGCCACTGAACTGCAGACCGGTCCAGTAACTGTAGCGTTGACGCCATTTGAGCGTTCATTATGAATTAAATCGCCTCTAATATTGAGTCTGGCACAATATTTAGATATAGAGCTGTACACATGAAACAGATGTCAGGATTTAGTGGGCCTAGTCATCTCAGAAGGGGGGTTTACAGCCGGGTCTTTCCGACATGTCTGATCATTCATTCAAAACCGGTTCCAGTGTGATTACGTGGAGGTTGTGAGTCTACGGCTGTGAGCAAAAAGGCAAAGGGGGAACTACAGTGTGACACACTGCAGCAAGCAGCCTGTTATATGAGACATGCTTATTTAAACTGACTCAAAACACAATTTAGCCTTACTAAACAACCGTACGTCGCATAGAGGTAAGGTTATGGGAGCAATAACAAAATCCATAAAATGCTGATATTTAGTAAGATAATAAATTATGATAAACAGGAAAGTTGTGTTGTAGAGCATTAGCAGAGAGAAGAGTAATATGCTGCCCATCACCTCTGTAAAAACTATAGTAATTTAATTTCAGTGTAATTATAACCACGTGGAAGATGTTACATTCTGCGTGCTGTCCTGTGCAGGTTTATGTCGGCAAGTCTTTATAGATGAGCCACCCACCGTCTACTAATCCCTCTCAACCATTGACTATAGTTTTTGTTGCTAAATGGATTAATGTGTCTGGAAATAAAGTTGAATAATAATAATATATACATGTCATTCTCACAAAGAGTCAAAATAGTTCCGCCACAGTAAAGGCTACATGACTCAACCTCTCGTATTCCGTAGGTCACCCGTAACCACGTTTATTTCCCAATTTTTTGTTTATTAATGATATCGTGAAGCATATTTGAAAACTTTTATTTCAAACGTCGTCACCACACACATGTGGGTGGGGCGCTACTTCGCGCGTGCGCACATCCTCTCTAGGTTCTTCCTCTTAAGATAAGTATGGTGGGCGAAGCGCGCCTGTCCATTTTTAGGTTAAATTAAGTGACTTCTAAAGCTGCACACAAGTTTACAAGGTTGACCAAAATTTCATGGAAGACACAGGTAAGATCCTAAAACGTATATTGACTACTATCGTGGTAACTTAGAAGCCAGCTAACGCTAGCTGCTAGTGCTAACGTTAGCTACGGAAATTGCCCAACGTTAGCATGCTAGCTAACGTGGAGAAGCCGTTGGGTGCCGACTAATATCTGGAGACTGAGGCAAATACGTAGCACGTTGTATTTGATCTAACGTTAGTTAGCTTAAGGTGAAACGAAATTGTGAAGCAATCGATGCATTGTTGGTTACACTTTGCTAATACCAAATCATGTGGCACAGGTACGATGGAATTAGTAACGTTAGTTAACATTAACGTCACTAAATTACCGTAATCCGAGTTCACGTGCAACGTCAAAACCTGTGGTCGCTCGAGTGCTGTGATGCTTCTCAGGAAATAGACTGCAGTCAGGGCCCAACTTCTGATTGAACTTTGACTGCAAACATGGCCTCAAACAGCAACCACGGCTAAACCTAGCATTAGCTTTCGACGGGACACGCAACATTAACGTCACGGGGTTAACGTGACATTATTTTTAGTGGTGCTGGCTAACGTTAGGGTCTATTTAATGTGTGAACAAGGAAGTATCGTGTAGCAACAGCTGCGGCTTCTAGTTTCAACACGTATTGAAACTAACTCCCCGCGCCTACTGTGGTTTCCATGTAATTAATTATCAAAATAGTTGATATTTTAGTTGTTAATTGACTAATGTTGCAGCTCTAGTAATAATCCATCCTGCTTTTCAACAGAACTGCAACTTTCAGACGACCCCATCACTGGAATGCTGGACACTGAGTCCCCTGCCATGGAGAGCAACGGGGATGCCTTTCTTCCTGACCTGCCTGTTATAGGCCAAACTGCAGACTGGTCCCCTGACCAGATTACTCCAGAACCACTCACCAATATCTTGCCAGAGGACTCGGATGCGTCCCAGGATGCATCCCAGATGCAACAGCAGTCACCAGACGAGCAGATGAATTCCCCAGAGCTGGGATATGTGGAGAAGGCTGTGGAACAGTTTCAGATTGCTAGTGCTCAGCTCTTCCAAGTTGAGCAGCCACCACCTCCACCTCAGCCTGCAGAAATGGAAGAACAGCCAGAACAGCCAGCAGAACACAAACCAGAGTCTGGAGAATCTGAGCAAGATGGCCAGGAGATGACTGTAGAGCCAGAACCTGTGGTTCAGGATAGCAGTCAAGGTAATCAAAATAGTTGATAAGTTGTTGTCAAAATTGGTCCCCTTACATTACAACAATAGATCTATAACTTAAGTGAAAACGTGTTACGATTTAGGATGGTTCAGCATCACAATGCACTTTTTTGTAACATCTTAACTACAATGCAAGCCGACGAACTAAAACTAATTTACTGCCAACGCCTTGCTTGCTCCTCTACGAGGTGAACGTCATAATTTCTTGTTACCGTCTCCAGATGGGACTGAGGTCCCGCAGGTGACAGAGGATGGCATGGAGCTGGAAGAACCACTCAAAGAGACAACGGAAGAATCAACTTTTCCTGAGCCAGAGCTGCCAAGTGAGTTTGAAAAACTCTTCAAAGGATGCGAGGACAACCCAGAAGACTTCAATGGCTGGGTCTACTTGCTGCAGTTTGTGGAGCAAGAGGTAAGAGAAGACATGCAGGTTATTCAGATATGTTTGTATATTACCAAAATCGAACAGTAGGATTATTATACGAAACGGGAAAGAGTAAATATTATTTGTGTTGCCTCTCTCCCTTGCAGAATGCCCTTCCAGCTGTGAGAAGTGCATTTGATGCGTTCTTCCTCCATTATCCCTACTGCTATGGCTACTGGAAGAAGTATGCTGATATTGAGAAAAAGCACGAGAATATACAGATTGCAGAAGAGGTAAATATAAATATCGTATGGACACACATGCGTTATTTTCTACTTTTCTATAGTTTAGTCTTTGGTGAAGCTACATGACTCAAGACCATGTAGCAAACAGCAACTGTTATTAATCAGGCATGAAACCAGCGGGCTAATGAGAGTGACTTTAATGAATACAGTAAAGAGTCCAGCCATTGACGGGCTCGTTTGGTCTCTCTCAAGGTATATAGAAGAGGCTTGCAGGCCATCCCTCTCAGTGTGGATCTGTGGCTGCATTACCTGACCTACATCAAAGATAACTCAGACCTGAGTGACCCAGAGACCGAGGGACGCATTCGAGCGTAAGTAAAGGACTCTTACTTAATAGATTGTTTTTTTTCCTCCTTGTTATGTGACGCTTTCTCATATGACAGCGGAAGCGTCCTACATTTAAAGATATTAAGTCTTAATGTCCCTATTTTTCTTCAAATGATTTTTAACCAGATGTTTGAGGAGACAGCACAAAGTTGCACAATATTCACAATCTTTCCTGTTATGTTCTCCTCTCAGTGCCTTTGAACATGCAGTGCTTGCAGCAGGCACAGACTTTCGCTCAGACCGTCTGTGGGAGTCCTTCATCAACTGGGAGACGGAGCAGGAGAAACTAGCTAATGTCACCGCCATCTATGACCGCATCTTGGGCATCCCAACCCAGCTGTATTCCCAGCACTTCCAGAGGTAGGGGAAAGACTGTATAAAGCTCTGGTTGCAGCAATGTTGTCCTTTTCTATCCGGTCCTCTGTAGTTAGAAATGGATCTACTTTTATGTACAGTCGTCTTAGTTTTACACCTACATGTCTTTGACCGGTCTTTGAGTTGAATCTTATTTTCCTGTTTTTAATCTTTGCAGGTTCAAAGATCACGTGCAGGACAACAACCCCAAACACTACTTGTCAGAAGAGGAGTTCGTTCAGCTGAGGCTCGAGCTCTCTAAAGCCAGCCTGTTGGCGATGATTGGCGATGTCGAGGAGACGCCTATTGCTCAGGAGGAGTTGCCACCTGGTACAGATGATCTTGTGGATCCTGCAAAGGTGAACATCCACTTGCCTCCTGCAAGGGAGACACATTTACCAAAGCACTGTTTGCAGGGTTTAGCAGGAGCTTGCCTGTTCTCCATGAGATGGAAAGCTTTGTTCAGGTGTGAAGAGGTGTCTTTATGTCAGCAGCCAAGCCATTGAATGTCCTGGGTGGATTCAAGTTGGCATCCAGTCAGGGAATCGCCCTAAAACTAACAGGATCAACTGAGGCCCGGCCCCTGCACCCAGTGACTGATATGCAGGGTGCATACATTCCTCCCCCCCTCCCCAGGCTTCTTGTCTGTGGCAAGCTCATGGTGATGTAAATCCTTGGCTGCAGGACTAGCAGTTTCTACATCAAGTGGAGAATGTAGTCTGTGAAGAATGCATGTTGGTGTTGACCATGTGGTTTTTGTGTGTCTTTATGTAGAGAGTGACCGAGATCGAGAATATGCGCCACAAGGTGATCGAGGTTCGGCAGGAGGTGTTCAACCACAACGAACATGAAGTCAGCAAGCGCTGGACCTTTGAAGAAGGGGTACGCGTCTCGTTTTCTCCGCCACGATGTTAATGGTTGAAAATATTTTATTTTTCGACAATGTTAAACAATTTATTTATTTATTTTTAGATTAAAAGACCATACTTCCACGTCAAAGCCTTAGAGAAGACCCAGCTGAACAACTGGAAGGAGTACCTGGACTTTGAAATTGAGAATGGGATCCCTGAGCGCGTGGTTGTTCTTTTTGAACGATGCCTCATCGCTTGTGCACTCTACGAGGACTTCTGGACCAAGGTAATGTGGCCTTCAACCTCTCTCTCACTCCCGCTACCTCCCTGCACTTCCCCACCAACGATGATATCACATCGACACAGTAAATCGTCCTGCACTCTCTTTGCGTGTAACGTTGATATTTGACTGTATCTGTTGTATTAGGGGATGGCCAGCTTGCCACACAAGATTTGACTGCAGCATTTGCCAACTACTACGTTGCATCTTCTTCGTCTCCCACTACCTTACAGAAACTTATCTAATTGGTTCCATGAAGGTGCTGATGGGTTTACACAGAAAATTTCTAAAAACGATCTTGTCAATGAAGAAATTCAGTTTCTGTTAACCTGAAAATTTAGGTTTAAAATGTGTTGTCGCTTTTGCCTTTCTCCTCTGTTCTTCTCCTCTCCTTTTTCTCCTACATCTCTTCCAACTCGCTCTGTTTTTCACTCTGAAGTATGCAAAATATCTAGAGGGCTACAGCATTGATGGTGTGAGACATGTCTACAAGAAGGCGTCTACCATTCATATGCCCAAGAAACCTGCCATCCATCTGCTGTGGGCTGCTTTTGAGGAGCAGCAAGGTGAGCGTTCCTCTTTAAAACCAGCATGCAACTTGAACTCAGTCAAATTACCATGGAGATTTTGATGGGACGTCTCTAACGGACTAATATAATTTCTTATGTTATGCCATGCTGACAGTATTGTGCTTCTTTTCTGTAACCAGGTAATGTAGAGGAGGCTCGTAGCATCCTGAAGTCCCTGGAGGAAGCGGTCCCGGGTCTGGCCATGGTGCGCCTTCGGAGGGTCAGTCTTGAGCGCCGCCACGGTAACTTGGAGGAGGCGGAGGCCCTGTTGAGAGAGGCCATGGAGTCCGCGAAGAATGTCACCGAGACATCGTTCTATGCTGTGAAGCTGGCCAGGCAGATGATGAAGGTGCAGAGAAGTCTGAGCAAGGCCAGGAAAGTGCTGCTGGATGCCATTGAGAAAGACCAGGTGAAAAGCCATGCTTATTAAAGGTTCTATTTATTAATTTTCACACTCTTGGGTGATGTAGCCCTCTTTAGATGCCAGTACAATGTTCAACAGTGTCTACAGACCAACACACTAACAACATCATTCGATCACTTCTTCTCTGAACTGCTGCAGGAACTAGACGTCCTCACATCAGTGAACACGTTGTCTTCCCTAAACGGGACATCTGATTGGTTAACACTTGTCGGTGTTGCATTTGTGTAACTTGCATGTATAGTTTTATATTTATGTCTACCGGATTACAGTTATTGTGATTTGTACAACTTTCCACAATGGCTGTTTTACACACTAATATTTTTGTGTCTTTACAGACGAGTCCAAAGCTCTTTCTTAACCTGCTCGAGCTGGAGTACAGCGGGGATGTCCTGCAGAACGAGGCTGAGATCTTGGCTTGTTTCGACCGGGCCCTGAAGAGCCAGATGCCCCTTGAGTCCCGCCTCGTCTTCTGCCAGCGCAAGGTTGAGTTCCTCGAGGACTTTGGCAGCGACATCAATGTGTGAGTTTTATTGTTACTTCTAGAGACGATGTGCTTTTATTCCTTTTATCATGTTTGACATTGAGTAATTTTTTATTTATTTTACGTCTTTTCAGGCTTGTGGCCGCATATGAGGAGCACCAGAAGCTACAGAAAGAAAGCGAACCCTCAAAGAGGAAGGCCGAGAACGGGTATGACAGGTGGATAATGGAACAGGGCTCGGGTCGCATCAACACATTGTTATTTTCACTTGTTCACTTCCTTTTCTCAGAACGGGCCAAATGCTCGGCCTGTGGTTTTGCTGCTTGCAGCTTTCTCAACACTCATACATTTCACACTTTGCATCTTTGTCACCTTTTTCACCCCTGATGAGTTTGTACGCCAGACTTCAAAAAAAAGCTTTTGAGTTGCCGTCTTTTTCTACCACTGCCAATACCAACATTCCAGTTAGAGGGTGAAAAGTAAAGAGACTGTTTGCCTTACTTCAATGAAGCCACTCCTGAAAAACCACACCTTTGGCTGGTGAGAACATTATAAGTTAGTAGTATCAAGTCCATATACTGTGAGGAAATACAGCCCAGACATCTGTGATATACACTCTGGTTCGATCCTCCTTCCAGTAGGCTCCCTGCTCGGGTTGACTCGGTCACTGAAGAAGGTTCCAGCTGTAATGTTTTATCAATCATTTGTGTAACCTCAGTATATCCAGCATCCATGTGACATTAACAGGCTTTGTCCAGCATGCGGCAGCAAGAGGACATGCTGGACTCGGTCCACTGAGGCCTGAAGCCCCGCCCCTCTTCTGCACAGAGCGCTGTTTGCAAAGTTTAATATTATTGATCATGTGTCTCGTGTCCAAATTGTCCCATATTCGAGACATGTATGTCTGTATGTGTTCTGTCGTTGGTCATTAAATCACAGTGAATGGCACCTAATCATCTTTTATTTCTTGGTGAACTATTTAAAAAGGGGGTTTTATTAACTTGAAACTGTTCGTCTCCAGCTCTCAGGAGCCTGATTCCAAGAGACAGCGTGTGGAGGACGGTTCCTCGGGTGATGTCAACGCAGCGACCGACGCTCAGGCAAACAACTCTGCATACAACAACTGGTACCAGGTGGGTTTCTTATCTGAGCAGTTGATGGCACTAAAAAAAGGTTTCTCTACATTTAGTTTGTGTCTAACCAGTCATGTATGGCCATTTACAGTTATATTTATTTTGAGCAGACAAAAGTACACTAGTTAGGCTCATGTTTTGTTTGCCTGTTGAAGATGGCAGTGATTCGTGGTAAATTTATCTTTTTTTGGTCTCTTTCCCTTTTCAGCAGCAGTACGGCGGTTGGGGACAAAACTCCTGGGGACAGTACAACCAATATGCCCAGTATAACCAGTACTACCCCCCTCCCCCTACATGATGGACTAAATCCTGACATTTAAGATGGAGACTCAGAGGAAAGCATCCTTTGTGCCCTGCCTACATGTCTAAACGGGGCTACTTAACATGGTGTCATGGAGCTTCCAAACCAACCACTGAAGCTGATTTGTTCCTTCTTTCTGCTTTAAAGTGTGCTTCTAATTAGTTACACTGTGTAGCCAATTGGTTGGAATACAACACACAGGCCTCTGACAGTCGTCTTGATCAGTCATGTTTAATAAAAGAATAGAAACACATTGATTGCTACATTCATCTCCAACACTGGTTGCTTTTTTGGTTCTTCAATGCATGTTATTTGTGACTGAAGGCAGATCTATTTTTTCTTGTGTGATTAAAGCGTTTAAATTCTTAGATTGGATGACTTGGTTTGGTCTCTTTCTTTGTGTTGTAAGATTTAAACTGGTAAAGGAGATATTCATTGATGTACTTCTGAGTTGTGTACACCCCCCAAAAACTGAAAGATTTTTAATATTTCATGGTAATGCTTCCATAAAGAAAATGAAGAGTTCCTCCTTTTTTATTTTGTCTTGATTTCATAATAAAGAGATTGATATCCTGAAGTGTCTTGTTTTGGTTCCTTAATGACTCAAATAGAATGTATGTAGATCAGTTATTTACAGTCATAACACAACTTAATATATTTCAAGAATATATTTTTTTATCCTATAAACCTAATAGTTGTGACATATTTCACCTGCGCTGAAAAGTGACGTTTTAAAAGTAACGAGCTGACAGCTTATTTTTCTATTTATGAACCACGTGAAGGAACTAATCCATAGTTTAAAACTATCTAAATAAACCTAACTGCTCATAATGACCTCGTGTGGCATAATATTAAATGATTGTGTCCTAACCTTACGGATTAAGGAGCTGTGTGCTGTTTTAATGCATAAAAACAACGTAAAAGACAATTGATACTTAAGTAATTGAAGCGGCCTCCAAAACGTGGTGGGCGTGGCCACTGCTTCCGATTTGGTTTACGTAAAATCCACACATGCGCAGTGTCGACCCTTAAACAGCCCTTTCTATGCCTAGCGTTGAACGACTAGCATCAAACGAGGTAAGGCCTGTGCAATTTAAGTGAAAAACGCTAGTATTGTGAAACACAGGTATGTTTTGAGTGCGTGAATGTAGCTCCTATATAAACATTAATCTTACATTGTACTTTATTTGAACAATGTAACCCATATTTCATGTGTTTTTAAGCGACTTTATGAAGCGCGTGCCCCATGCGGCTAGTGAAGCTAACATAGCATTAGCAAGCTAACGAGAGAGGCATGTCTATTCCACCTCCCGGCATGTTGATTTCTACTGTTATTTTTTACTACCTACCCGTTTTGTGACAGGATATACTTTCTTAATGTATTCCCACGTTATAGTTCGTTCGTGGCGGGGCTCGGTGGCCAATGTTTGCATTCACAAATAACGCTAATGCCACAAGCTGATTTCCGCAGTATAGCAACACTGATGATGACCAACGTCTCTTTTCTTTTTCTTCCAGCATCAAGATGCAGCTCTTCTTGCGTGCCCAGAACACTCACACCCTTGAGGTGACCGGACAGGAGACTGTTGGACAAATCAAGGTAATGTGACTACAAGCTGGAGAGAACCTGAGATTTATTTTTGATAAGCCAGCGCAGAAAACAACTAAAAACTGTTGCTGCTTACCTTCCAGCTTAATTTTGAATTTAGTGTTGAGTAGACAGAATGCTTAACAACTTTGAATAGAGTTGGAAAAACGTATTAAATTTATTTAACAATGGTGGAATGTCACAAAGTACATTTATTATTCAAGTACTGTGCTTAAGTTACGTAGTTACTTGTTTTTATAGATTAAAAGCGAAGAGCCCATTAATGCATCAATGATCGTAATCAAACGGTCTAATGTGTATTCTTCTGGACTGGGCCATTCTGCATGATGAATACTCTTAGTAGCTTACATTAAATACATGTATTGTAAATACTATATACCATAACTTATAAGTTGTTTTCTTAACCTTCCTTCTCTTTTCCTGCTGTGAGTCACTCAGCGAAGACCATCAAAACCCCTCTACACACACACACACACACTCTTTGGTTATGATGATTAAACGTTTATTCTTCGCTTTGTCTCTCAGGCCCATGTCCAGGGTCTGGAGGGTCTCCTGGTTGAGGACCAGGTCCTGTTGCTCGCTGGATGCCCACTAGAGGATGAGGCCTCCCTTGCATCCTGTGGTGTCTCAGATCTCTGCACCCTGGAGGTAGCTGGCAGGCTGCTGGGAGGTCAGTACACACATCTGCATTGTGCATTTACAGCGAGGACAGATGCCAGTGTTTCCAGTTTATCACGTACATTTCAATTGTGAAAGAGCATTTGACAATTTTTTGTTTTATCTGGCAATACTGCTGTTTGTTTAGGACCAGTCATGTTAAACCAAACAAGCACCACTGTGGCACGAGCCATGATATTTAAGATAATCATGGATGAGCACACAAATGGCCCCCATGTTAGTGTTGTGAACAATGGCAGAAGTTTTAGTTTGTCTGGGAAATATCACAATTAACAATTTCCTTCTTCCCTCAAGGTAAGGTTCACGGCTCTCTGGCCCGTGCCGGAAAAGTGAGGGGACAGACTCCCAAGGTACGGTCTTATGATTTGTTACAGAATAATAAAAACAATCTCCCTTTTACACAAGTTAGTTGTGTATTTATGAAATGGCTTTTACATTCTTCTGTTTTGGATGAGCTAGTCTTTAAGAAGCATACATTATGATGTGAGAGAAATAACAGTTTCCTCTTCCTGTCATGTTGTCCAGGTGGAAAAGCAGGAGAAGAAGAAAAAGAAGACTGGCCGCGCCAAGCGTCGCATCCAGTACAACAGGCGCTTTGTGAACGTGGTGCCCACCTTCGGAAAGAAGAAGGGACCCAACGCCAACTCCTAAGTGCCCCAATGCCCTGAAGGAGAAACATGATCACCACCCATCTGTTTTTACCAGGTTTAATGTTATCCTGCTGTACAGAATAAAAATTTGGCTTGGACAAAATATAACAGATTTTGTGGTTTATCTTGCAATTAAAGTAGTGTTCTTACAGGTAAGCTGTATACAGTAGAGTACAGTAGGCTCTGAAGAGAGCCGTTTTAACGTCATCTGTACACATGAAATTTACATGCCAGCATATTAGCTTGAGCATACAATTTGCAACACTGCCGCTGCACATCGTCATCATCACTGAGGTCATTCCTGATGTGACCCAAATATTTCATTTTATGCACTATTCAGCTCTTGGCGTCCCATAAAAAATGAGGGCAAATGTAGCTTCTGGTCCTCCTTGGTTTTAGCAATTATGATAACACTCTTTTTAGAGTTGAATTTGATGTCTTACTGCACGCCATACCGTGAGCAGACTGCGCAACTGCTGTAAACCAGCGCTATAAGGAGCCAGGACCACTAAGTCATCAGTGTACATCAGATGGTTCACAAGACTTTTCCCCACCACCATACATCCTGTCTTACACTTAACTTTTTAGAAAGATCATCCATATATAGATTAAAAAGAGCAGGTGACAGTATTCCACCTTGTTGGATGCCATTGGTCACTAGGAAGGGTGCAGATACACTCACCCCATCTAGCTCGCATGGTTTGATGTGAATACCAAAACTGCAAATTAATCAAATACCAGTCACAAGTTATGGTATCCCTTGGAAATGGCAGATCTCACTGTTTTCACATTTGCCTCATTGATAATCAGTAATGATCTCCATAGGTTAATATATCTGAGCAGATCAAGTCTGAACTTAATGTGCAGTTCTGCCCTCATATCTAAATTGGCATCTGCTGTAAACATTTGATGAACTAGTGAAAGTAAATCTGAAACCAGTGACGATGAATGTAGTTGTAGCTTTATACCAAACCAGAGAAACTGCCAAATCTAGTTTTGCTCTACTAGTGACATGCATGTTAAGCTGCACAATTTTCACAACCAAACTAAAGTTTTAAAATTGGTCACTAAAGATCAAATGAAAACCATAAATGAAACTGCTGCATACATTTAGTCTCTGAAACAGGTTTTATTAATCATTTACATTGTATATGCAAAAGAAAATGCAGAGAATAAGGTTTCAGGGTGTCTCATATGTACATTATTGACAAGCCATCACATTTTGGCCAGAACCTAAAACACTAATAACTGCCCGTTTCTTTTAAACGTGGTGAATGAGACAAAGTAGAACCAGAACATTACAATTAAAAAAAAGCCATTCTAACGTCAATCTTTACAGCAAGGCAATTCAACATTTTCTCGTCCCGTCTTAAACTGCGGTGCATGCTGGTCAGCGGTGATCAGTTAATCCACAGCCACCAGCTCAACCTCGAAGATCAGCTTTGCATTGGGGGGGATTCTGGTAGAGTTGAGGTTAAGGAATAGACAGCAGTCAATGCTAAATTAAAAAAGTTTTCATCCAAACAATAACTGCAGAACAGGAAACAATAGTTTGCCGACACTCCCAAAAGGAGGCTCGCCCAAAAAATACCGGAAAAACCCGATCACGGGTGTAGGAGGGACAATTAAACTAAAATGAACTGCGCATAACCTTATTGTTTAAAATAAATATTTACACAGTGAAGCATAAAACCAGCCAGAGAAAAGGATACTTTGAGTCGGGGAGACCCTTCCTCCCGTAGGCCCACTCTGGTTCAATCTCCACCCGAGCTGTTTCACCCTTGCTCATCGTCAGAATGGCCTCATCCCACTGTGAAAGTAAAGGGTTACTGATGACTACATGCAGTGGAGAAGAAGTGTCATACTCGAAGACTTAAAAAGAAATTTTGGATGCAGAGCAAAACATAACGACTCACCCCTCTGATGACTCTGCCCAGGCCGGCTTTAAAGGTCAGGGGTTTGGTTTGCTTCTTCTTTCTTGCCGCTGCAGAGAGAAAACTGGGTTAAACCTGAAGACAGAACCTTTATAGGATATTCATTTAATCTATAACAGGTCCGATTGACAATATTTTGGGTGTAGGTGCATGTCTGTCATACTTGTGGGAATATTGGTGTCGAAGACGGTTCCATCCTCCAAGGACCCGGTGTACCAGCAGCTCACATTGTCACCTTTCTTTGGAAAGTTGCTCTTGTCCCCTTTCTTCAGCACCGACTTGAAGTACTTGGGCGGACCCTAAGAGAAGTAGTTATATGTAAGTATACGTGCAGAGCAAAACGGACGAAAAAAAAAAATCAACATCCTGTCAACAATTATCCCCATAAAACTCAACATCCTGGACCAGTACCTCGTCCACAACCTCTGCGGCTTCTTTGGGCTTCTCTTCAATTTTCACAGCTCTGACCTGCTCCGTCACTTCCTCGACTGGTTCTGATCCTTTAAACCTCTGCAGATGAAACACACAAACACATTCATTGTTGAATGAGTTCACTGCAATCTGTGTGGTTGATGTAAAGTCTCATTAATATCACACTTACTTTGCCCTCGAAGAGCTGATTGTAGGCAATTATCAGTTGTTCTTTCTTTGCCGTTTTGGCGACACTTTTTATGTTTCCCAGCAGCTTGTGCTCGTTGAGGAACTGGAAGCGAAAATGCAATAAGAAGGGAGAAAGTTAGCAGACGGTAACAGTCACTGTTTTTAACGTCATCCGCGTGCTGCTCCGACTCAAATTAATTACGGCCAATTTACACAAAAATCATGTTCAACAGTAAACGCGACCGTTCTGCTCCAGACGCCATGAATTAATTATGTGATGAGATGCGCAGGACTGTTCGGTAGAAATATGACCGCATTGTTGTACTATTTTCCCTCCACGATGCTAAAACAGCCGTCCTGATGTGGCTACGCTTAGCTAACCACGCAGCATGCCGCAGCTCCAGTGAGCGGTAATATTTAAACCTGCAGATATTCAATCTCGAATCACAACCGGACTAACAAGATAAACATACCGAGTGTGCTCCATTGTCCTGGATGAACTTTATAAGGTCTTTTTTGGGCAAATCATCACTTTTGAGCTCCTCGTCGCTCCACTCCCGTGTTGGTTCATCCGCCATTTTGAGAGGCGAACTACTTAAATTTGTCCCTCCTGACGCATCATAAAACCTGTGCTCAAACCCGGAAAAAAAGTTCTTTGCTTTATTATGAACCTGACTGCAGTGGTATTTGTATTACAATTCAATTAAATTTACCTCGTACTATCAGGTGATATTCTTCAGTATTTAACTAAAACCAACTAAACTAAAACCAACAGTGGAGAGCTCATTACGGGACAAATGAACGCTTAATCAGTCAAGTATTAAATGCATAAGATATGCAGACAGTATAAAACGTAACTGTAAAAGAGCCTGTAGCCCTTAGAATTAAGGATTTAAATCAGTATTTGAGCAACATACGTCTCTCCACAGCCTGTGTGTCTGCCACCTAGTGGACAAATACATAAATACATAAATACACGTTTCAATGAACTGAAAAAAGAGGGAAATAAATGGTCATATTTTACAAAACTTTACATTTGTTTTAAACTACCAATGATGAGTTACAAAGAATCAAGGTCTTTCCTAGCATTTTGAATTATAGTTCTATCAAATCCAAATGAAAAATCAGAAATGAAATAGTTCCTTACTAAAAAGTTAAACAACGTTTCTGTCTTTTATGACTGGAGGTTAACCCTCTGAACTTTATTCAATGGGACCTCTTTTTCACTGCAATATACAAGTCCCGCACCTCTCAAATCATAAAAAAAAGCTTTAGTTGAATTGCTTTGATAGTTTATTTTACAAAAAAAGGGAAATAATGTATTCTACAAATACAACATTGTTCCCAATAGTGGAACAAAATCGAGGCTCCATGTCCTGCACATATTTAACTTTTTACATTTTTACAACTTCCAGTTATAACCTCCCTTGTCCGCTCCTCTCTGTTCAGCAGCACAGTAAAAATATTCTTCTCCCTTAAGGAACTCTCTGGTCGAGCACCGCTGTGCTATCGTGACTTTTTTCACGTACTATATACTATGACTGTTATAAGACTTTTTTCGTCATACTGCAGTATCACTTTATTTGACATACTATACTATTACTCTTTTCAACCAAACATTTTTTTGACATACATACTATGAATTTATCGACAAACTATACGATGACTATTTAAGACTTTTCGACCTACTGTAGTTGGTATCACTATATTGACATGCTATGGCTTTTTTCGACATGGTATACTTTGACTTTTTTATGATTTGTTTAACATTCTAGTCTGTGACTTTTTTTCGACATAGTATACTATGACTATTTTTGTACTTTTAAAGTTAAAGTACCATTTCACATAAGTACTCTCTTGCTGTATTTTGTCTTGTTACAAAATCCCTTAAAGCATTGTACAGGTGTTACTTACAGACTTGCTGTATGCTTCCCAACAATACATATTATAGCCAATGCTTATGCTCATGGTAATGTTGATCCTAAGGAAAAAAAGAAAGTACAGACGGGTTACATAAAGCAGTTTTATCACTAATTTGTTTGCAGCCTTTCTCAGAGCCATCATATCAGTCTCATCTTTGCATCAGCAGCCTTTCATGTGCGCCTACCGTTCAACTGAAGATCTTGCCTCGATTCACCAGTAACCTTTAAAAAACAGTGAGATGATGATTTGCCACCCCTGTACCTGTAGCACGGGCTCGTGCAGAGTTCTTACCCTTGTCTTGACGGGGCAGCAGCAGTTACAGTGGGAGGAGGGCTATTTATTCCTTAGAGGAAAACCTCCCATGGTCTCATCTCAACTCATCTCCTTTGATGCCTGTGAAAGATAGATAGTACCAACAGCACAGACTGTTGAAGTGAATTGAATTTAGAAGAATTTAAATTGTTTTACAACTCTGTACTTTATGAAACAAGAAAAAAGGGAATAAATGGGCCTCCACTGCCTTTTGATATAGAGACGTGCTGTTTTCTTGATGTTGACTTCTTGCACACTTCACATTTATCTGTGAGTTTTTTTGTCATCACTCACGACACCAATTTAAAATCTCTCTATCTCTGTCTTTCTTTGAGTCTTATGTCGGCAGCATCATGTTTGCTTCTGCATTTTGGAGTGATGAGTGTGTCCGTCTTTGTTTTCGAGTGTCTGGATGAAACTTGCGCAACACAGGAAGTTTCAGGAGGAAAGACAAGGCGACCGAGGATCACGTCTGTTGCATCGTGTTGTGATGAAGTAGCCTATTTGTTAGGAATGCAAGGCGGTGGAGTTTAAACGAGCTCACATATCAAGGCAGGAAGAAATCTAATTTGATGCAGCTCCTGAGAGCTCTTCACATCTACAGGTTACATAAACAGGCGGCACACATTCTCAAAGATGCGCCTCTGAGGAAAGAAATTGCAAACAATGTCATCCTCACGTAAAATAAAATGTCCTGAGTTACACTCAACTCAAGCACCTGCACAAACATCGGTCAGATGTTTGTGAGCAGCCTTTAATTCAGCGTTTTGTGGCTTACTCTCAGTCAAGGTATATAAGTAAGATATCCCATCAAATAAAAAGCTTGATTTTAATCCCTAAAAGGCATTTTGAAAAGCAGATTTCGACGCATAATGGAAAAACTGTATTTTTTGGCACCAATAGAGAATAAGATACTGTATATTTGATGTTGCGTTGATACTACTCTCACGATTTAAGCCTAATATTGGCAGCTTTTCGGTAAGACATATTTATTCCTGAGGTTAATAATAGGTTGACATTTTCCGGGGGAGAGCTGATGTTTACCTTATATTACAGTTGTAGATGTCATGGTGCTCCACCAAGGATCTAAATCTCTGTCTTTATGATTCTATGAATTGGTAAGCTCTCTAATTTACCATAAATAAAGTCATATTATTTGACATATTGTCATCCTATTGATACCGGATCAATTCAGTTTTTGTGTGCATGCCAAATAAGGATGAATGTCTGAAACACTGAGCAGACTGAATATCTCCTCTCAGGGAACAAAGATATGATCAGCTCCGTCAAGAAGATATTGAAATGTCTTTGATGCGAAGAGGAAAGTCTACATGCTTAACTATGTGAACACATTTTCCATAACTCTACCTATTAACATATAACTTGACATCATGTACATTATGTTTACAGATGTTCAGATCAGAAGGTATTTAATGAGTTTGCTTGTATGATTTGTAGCGTGGAATCCCCATATTTACAGGAATATATTGTGCTGACGATTCTATCAAGTGATACATTATTTGTTCTGCAGAGAGATCACCGCAGTCACTACAGAAGTCCACTCTGATTGCAGTTACAGCCTTTGACCTCAAGGGGGTAGTATGCACACATTGTTGATGTGGGTGACGCACTGACAAAAGATTGATATTTTCAATATGTGATGTTTACTATAAGGCTCGGTAGGAGGGAAAATGGCAATGATTCACCCAGTTGAAGAGCACAACAATAGTAAATACCATAAACAGTGTAAATAAATAACAGGTGCATGGTGAGGGGAACAAAAGGTTTGCAATGATGCTACAGAGCCTACAAATCACTGGATGGTGGTACATTAGTGTTTATGGTTAAAACACAAAGTATGCATCTGTTTTTATGTATGTGCAAAAAGGAAGAAAACAGTCGGAGTCATTCTATGTTTGTAGCCATTCATTTGTCGGTTTCCTTTCAGAAATTCTGTCAAAGATAACTTCGATATATACCTTGTAACTGCACCCATATGAAGCATCTTATTGTGTCGCTGTCTGAACAACACATGTACTGTGGATGTACTGTAGCTAGCTCTAGCATGAATTAGAGTAAGCTTTTGTTTTGTTGTTTATCAGTGAAACCATTGTAAGTACAGGAGGAAATTCAACAAAGCTTTTCAAATCCATTCATTTGCAGGCCTTGAGTTTCCTCATAAACTCTCACATCTATTTACAACAAACACCCTGAGGGTTGATTTGATTAATATTAAAAGTTTAAAGGAAGGAGAGCAACAAGGGGAAAGTGAAAGAGGATCATCGGTTGATGGGTCATTTGTTTTATCAATAACTAACAAAGCTGTGTTCAGGGAACAAACCAGAGAAGTAACATTCCCCCTTCAATGCCAGTCAGGAGTAGACCTTGAAGATATCATCCACCCATACATTAGCCAAGCAGCCAGGGAGCAGCTCTTCTCCTGGAGTGTTTTTCCACATTTCCACTCCCCCCTCCTACTCACACCAGTGTAATTAAAGGCTTTCATAATAGAAATCATCCCTCGGTGGCCTTGGTCTACTGTGGATAATGTGTTTTCTGCTCAGAGTCTAATAAGACCCCCCTAAGCCATATGGCAAGCTGAGTTCACCTGCCTGTACACCGGGCTGTGAGAACACGTCTTTAGCTTCATATATGATTCATATGCTGCTGCAGCTCACATTTCATGAGATGCAGGCAAAGCACCTCTGGGTTGCTCTGTCAGAGTAGATCACAGGTCAGCAGTTCCACCAACATCTGGCAGCGAGCAAGTTGAAACCGTTACCTCGTTGCATAAAACGTCCACTAATAATAATAATGTCTCTTGGGAGGGCAGCAAAAGGTTGGATTAAAGTGTGATATAGCAGGTGGGCTGATCAATAGGGAGCGTGGAGTTTCACACGATCATGCTTCTGGTATCATCATGCACGAGGAGCTCTCCATCGAACAAGCTGCACCAGGCTTTTGAACACTTCCAATCCAGAGCTTAGCCTGCAGATCTGTAGTTTCAGAACTAGCCCACGCCTGCCCTGTCAGATCTAATCTCTTGGCTGCATGCCGTGAAATGGGGCTTATTAAGAGTTTAACTGAGATCAGCCCAACCCCGATCACAGCCATGCGACGGAAAAGGGAAATCACTCAAAATCAGAAGAGCTGGGTGGCATAAGGGGTTGGTATCAGTCACCAGAGGCTTTGCTGTACACCACTACGTGCGCTCTCCCTTCTGTCTCCGAGATGCTTCATCTGTTAACTGCTAATTAGAAACCAAAGAGATAAGATGGATTTGAAGTTTCTATTGGAACTGGTCCCAGTGTGATATCTCGCAGGACTTAAGGGACAGACTTCTGAGCCACATGCTCCCAAAACTCTTGTCTCCTTGCATTACTCTCACACTGTCTGTTTGCATTTAAACAATGAGATTCAAGGCTGCAACCTCAGTGCAACTTATACATGTAAAACACCGGATAATAACTTCATGGCTCTGTCGAGGACAACCACAGCTCACGATTTACTTGTTCTTACACCTTTAAAATGACAGTTTGTTGTAAATGCAGCAGTAAAAGGTTATTTCGTAATATCGCCTGAATAATGTTTTTTTTATCTGAGTTGGTAGCGGGCTCTCTAGGGACGGCAATGTCTGTCTATCAGTCAGTCGGTCAGTCCACTTTGGTCGAGAGTGGAATATTTCAGCAATTATTGAATGAATAGCCATGAAATGTGAGACAGATATTCATGGTTCTTAGATGATAAATCCAAAGGACTTCAGTGATCGATTTATACCACAACAGCTTATGGATGGATTATCCTCCCCCTCGGGATGAATTGATCAACTGTAATAACCTAAGTGATCCTCTGACTATTCCTCTAACACAATCATCAGGTCAAAAATTCAAATTTTCTTTAAAAACTTTGGTTAATGCCCAAATTACTGCAAACCTACATTCCCAGCAGCCTCAGTTGTCAGCCTCAGCAGCTGTCTGATGTGAATAGGGTGCATGTCTTGCTCTTTGCACACCCACAATCCCTATCACCTGTGTGCGGTTAAAAAAAACATAGCGCTTCATTCACTGGAAAGAGGTTGCCTGCACTTACATTTTCCAACAAAAAGCACTTGTGTGTCAACTTTAACATGCACAGCTCATGTTACAACCACAAAAGATACACTGTACGAATCCCATTCACACCTCACACGTAAGTATTAAACACACACACCGGCCCCTGAAGAGATGTTGTCTCACTCCTCCATCCAGCGATCTTCCCCATCTCACCCAGACGCACACATCGCCGACTCGAGGATCCATCACCAGCTTGTATTTGTTATGATGTGGTGTGTTCATGGACCCGAATGCAGACTCAGACAGCAGAGTTCTATTTCAAAACCAAGATAGTTTATTTCTCTCAGTCAAGGGAAAAAATTGTTTTTAATATTTTTTGTTCATCATTTGAAAATATAATAATTTCGGTGGCTGAATATATTCCACGGTGATACAGACTGACATGTTGGCAATACCCAGTTTCATCTAGCGGTGTGCGTCCAAAAGGGATTCACTGCCTGCATCAGCCTCCATGAGATCCATGCCAGGATGCCCAACGTGGCCTGGCACTAACCTCCTGTTGCACTCGAAAACAGTCAAACATTCAAGCAAAATGTTATGAAAAAGGATGTCCTTAGCTTTTCAGGATGTCAAATAAAACACAGAGCCAGTTCGCTTTACTTACACTGTGTTTTAAAACTTGGGATGTAGCAACTTTTTGTCCAATTTGTTCGAAGATTGAATTGCATTTTAGAGCGATCCCTTTCTTTTAAAGAGAACACAAACACGCACAGGCGTACGCACCGTGCGTGAGGTTTCTTTTGTGTAATTGAAAATGGGTTTGCGTTCAGTGGATGGAATTCCATCTTTCTTCCTTCAGTTCCATCACCGGGGTGGAGCAGGTTTCACTGTGGCTGCCATTTAAAAAACATCATGACTGCGGAGAGAAGACTTGACAACAGAACATGTTTCTTATACTTAGTATTTATGAAACACCGCCTGAAGGGGATTTCTAAGGCAGCATCTCTCCTCTTAGAGGTGAAGCATAACAGGAAATATGGGTGAACTTGTGACAGATGGTGTCATGGAAGCCATGAAGCATTATGTTGTTTGCAGATTTCTGTTTTTTCCCCCTGAGTGCACATGCATGTGCTTGAATACACTTTGGAGAGGGATGGCTGGGGGAGAGAGGGCATTGAGAGGTTGGAGTGCTGTGTGTTAAATCCTGTGCATGCTCAGGGTGCACACCTGGTGCCAAACCACGGGACATTAAAGCACAACAGCCAAAAAGGTGACCAGTCATTTCTTTTTTTTTAATGTGCTGCTTTCCTGCCTTGTCCTCTCCAGCCAGCTGAGCCACTCAGGCTCAGAGTTTGATGTGAAGCCTGACACGGACAAGGCACCATGCAATGAACATGAAAGGCTCAACAAACACCCAGGCAATGACACACACACACACACACACACACACACTTATTCACTCAGGCAAACATACGCACTTATCCACACACACTTTTTCATTTATGCGTCTGCCTCTTTCGCACTCTCTCATTCCTTCGTTATGTTCGAAAAGGCTCAAAAACACAACCAACGATTCAGCCCCCCGCTGCTCTGCACTTCATTCGCTCTCACAATCCCATTCATCTCAATAATGGAGAAGAGAAAAGTGCCAGTCCCAGATTCTCTCTGGCACTTCTACCGCCTTGCGTTTCTGAAGGTGCCAACCAATCTGTCTCTCTGACGAAATTCATGAAGGTTCTACTTTTAAAGAGGAGGAGGAAGAAAGGTCATGTTTGAACAATGAATCGGTGCGGGGAATGAACTCCAGCCCCGGGGTGTGTCTGAGTCGTTCCAAATATTCTTCAGGTGGGCAAGGCAGTGACCACAGGTTCAATGTGCGTTCGAGACACTCGAGGAGAGACGAGTTAAACCTTCCATCGAAGAGAATAAATTGCTCAACCAAGTGACAAGGGAGAGAGAGTATGAATGGATGAAGAAGCACTTCGCTAGCTTTAAGACATGTATTATTTATGCCTCGTCAAGGCTACATGCCAAACCCCAAACATTAAAATAGAGAGTAGAGAGCGAATAGAGGGTAATGACTATGATGATGATGAGGAGGATGACTGTGATATTATGGCATTGTTCACTGGCATTAGTTGAAGGTCACACTCTGTCCTGGCAAAAGAAAAAAAGCCATTATCTGGAAGGGTGAGATGGTCCACGGGGGCTCATCAGAGTAAAGGACAGAGAGGCGGCAGACGACAGATACAGTAGGCAGGCCGAGGTGTCCCAAGATGGCAACAACAACCAATACAGGTGGAGATAGGTGCCATTAGGAATGGGCAGAACTATCTGGCATCCTCTTTTCTCTCACAGACCGAAACAATATGATTCATTTAGTGCGCTGTTGTAGATTGTTCCTCGACAGCTTGTGTTAAAGCTGCAGTGGGTTGAGAAATCGTATTTCTATGAATGCACAGCCATATGTGCAGCCCAAAATATCGTTACTGTCATTTTTGCTCATATTATCACCTTAATAAGTTAATATGGCGAGCATGTTAGCAGACAGTTGGCTCTATATACATCCACCAGGCCCATAATAATTATTAGCTTTCAATTGGAATTGTTTTTGGTCACCTGGCAAATGCAATTTTAATATTCAATGTCCTTTTAGCTTTGGACTGGTCTCCACCAACTCCTGAGAAAGAACGTGTGGTTCTTAAGCAGTGAAATGCTCGTTGACTTTGTAAGTCTGGGCATGTAGCGTACGGTTTGTTTGTCAGAGCTGCAAACCACTGCACTGCAGCCACGTGCTGCGTCTGGAAATGAGGTTGAGAGCAGCGAGAGCGTAAATATCGACGGTGCAACTGGTGCAGCTGCACAGGGGCCCATAAGTTGCCTTCCGACTGTGTCCTAACAGCGAGCGAGGGTCGAAGAACAACATTGGACACTCTCTGTCCACACTGAATCTGTTTTGCACTTAGTATGAGCACAAGTCCTTGCACAAGTATGAGCAAGGATTTAAAGCAATGTAACTGTTACCTCATATATGTTGAAACATGTGCGCCTATACTGTAGTGTCTACTGTGTCTGTGATAACTTTTGGCCGCTGAGACCAGGGCAGGCTGTCGAATTAACATTGATAAATGTGGCGCTTTGGCTGCTGTCCGTGGTGCTGATCAAAGGCTGGTTTGCAGGATAGGAGTTGCATGGTGAGCCTGTCCATGGTGGCAGTGTAATTGTCTCCTTTGCAATTGTCTGGAGTGGTTGTGTGTATCCGTGCGTGTGGGTGCACACGAGCATGCGCTCGAGTTTGGGCCGAGGGCCCGAGAAAAAAGACAAATGAAAACATTAACGCCGAAAAAGCCAAAATAGACTGAAGCTTCATAGAAATGAGGAGAACTGAAGAATTTGATGATAGTTTTCTTTGGGTTTGTCACAAAGAGTGACACCTTTCACATTACAGGAAGTCCTTTTATTCATTGTTAATGTAGAAATATGGGTTAAAGCAGCTTTAAAGTCATACAGCCACTCAGTGAAGATGGTAATCTTTTCATCACCTTCAATCTCTACTCTAGATTCAACACTGGGACATCTATGAGTCATTAAGGTCCCACGATGCATCTCACTTAACTATTCATCACAACAGTATGTTGGAGTTTAATAAACAGCATACACTTAAGGGGCCTAAGTATGAAAATGGTTTAATCAGCAATCTGTAGAATCGAGTGGTGGCCTCCAGTGGACAAGAGCATCTGCTGAGGAGTGAGTGATTCTCTACATAAAAATGAATGAAGATACAAACAGAGACAGGGGGAAAACGTGTATGTGGTAGTGCCTTCAGGCTCAGGCCAGGATATCATTTACACACTGACAGGAGTTATATATTGTGTGCATTAACTGTCCGTTGGATCACGCTGAGGCTGGCACTTTTGCAGGTGACAATAACAGCTTACAACATGCTGCACACGTAGAGTTTCCACAAAGTAGCAGGTGAAATCATCAGCTATTTGATTTTAACTGCTTGTCTTTGCATGGTCCTGTACAGAGGTATCAGAGTAATAAAGTGGAATGATGCAATTTTATGTGCAAACCTCCCCTGAAGGAATATAAAGTGAAGGCAGGATGAAGTTCTGCTTCTAAGGCTTGAACCTGCTCCCTAGTGATACTGCATTCAGCAAGACAAGACTACAGCTCATCCTAATTATTTCGAACTGATGGGACAATCCATCAAGAGAGACAGTCTGAACGAGGGAAGGGAGGAGGAGGAGTAGGTGGAGGGAAACAGGGAAGGACGGTAAGAACTCATGCTGAGGCTCAACCGCTCTTCCTCTCTCCTTTCTGTGTTTTTATTCCTCTTGCTTCTTTTTTTAATCATTCCCCTTTAACATTTCTTATTGCTTTCTCACTTTCCAACAGTCGCCTTGTGCTCGCCACGAGAAAACATCCCCTCTTTTGTGTTACTGTACGGCATATATGGAAAGGTGCAGGGTGAGTCGATAACACAAGCACATGAGGTCATCACCATAGTTTATGATGCACAAGCAAGCGTTCAGAGAACCTATTTAGCTTTATTCCTCATATGAGGATTCCATGACAAATGTCCATAGTCCAGGCACATTGGGTCATTCAATTTAGATTTATAAGATTGATATCAATACTTATCAAAACACTAACGCCCCCTTACCCCATCAAAGGCCCTAGGCGCCTATTCTCCCCTCATGAAGAGAGAGACAAATGGACCCAGAGAATGGACAAGAGCGAGAGCGAGAGAAAGAGAAAGGGACAGATGGAGGGAAAAAATGTCCTGAGCCACAGCGGCTGAGTGCGATTCACCATCGCGGCCTGAGCTGAGCCACAGCGGCTGAGTGCGATTCACCATCGCGGCCTGAGCTGACGTCTCCTGATAACAATGTTACGGGATAAATCAGTATTCCATGCATAGCTCAGGGCTGCACTCGTCCTTTATCACGGCAGCAACTGCGGCCTCCTCTAAAGGTAAGGTTAAAATGGAGATTACGCTTTGTTCCTGCTCACCTCCTCTAATGAACCTTATCTCCCCTCACTACCAATCTCTTCATTCGGTTTCGTTCACACAGAATAACACACCTCCTGCACCCCTTCTTCCCCTCTCTGGAGGAAAACAGAGAAACGCTCTTTGTTTTCTGTCTTTTTTGAAGTGCAATGGGCCAGTCACCCTGTTGTCTCCTTCATTTCCACTTTCAGTCATTCACATTGAAGCATTTACGCTTCCCCACTGCTGAGAGGCATTCCTCTCCAACATCCAAACAATGTGTGAAAATCCCTGACCATGGACTCATCTGCTCATAATGCTTATGAATTACTTACTGCTTTCATCCTAAGAGCAAAAGTCAAATTCATTTCAACAAACCAGTACAGACACTAATGTCCGCACTGGAGAGAAAATCAATTTAATCGGACTAATTTAAAGATGCTGTTGTGAGTTCAATGCTATCTGTCTCATACGCAAAGCAACAAACCAATTTGTGGACTAAATTACTGCAGACATTATCGAAAATTACACAGCAAACACCTAAAGGAAAAAAAAGAATTTGCTCATGTTTTGTGCCGTCAATTTAACCTTTTTTAGATTGGAAAAAGATTCAAGATTGGAGATGAAGTATGTCCCCTTTTGAAAGACCACAGTGTGTGATGCTCCAGTGATTTATTTATGTATGGCTGTGACAAGCACACTTTCAAAAGGCCATTCAACACATTTCTTCGATCACAAGAGACGTAAGAAGGGTATTTTTACAGCGTGCTCAAATATTAGAGCGTGTTGTAATGTCCCCAAATTTCTATCATTGGGCTCAACAGTTAAAAAACATTTTCTCGCCTTTTCGGAGGCTTTGTACAACCTTCTTATTTCTCAAAATGAGAGCGCTGCTGAGGGCCAACTCAATGAATGATGAGGCAGTTTGGGACAATTTTAGCTTTCACCTGTGTGCTCTTCAAAGGCAATGGTTTCCCTTCCAAGAGTTCCATCCCAATGTGTTCATTGTGTTTCGCCATTCAACTGAGGAATTCACCTCATCAGTCTCCACACCACATTCATGTTGACTCTTTACCGAATGCAGTGGTTGCTGATTTTAGGGAATAACTGCAGGGCCATGCATGACAAGCGACAACATCTGGTGTGACGTGAATAAAATGTTGAAGCAACAAAGAGAGGAGGAACTGGGAAAATGCCAGAACAGATATTTCTTTCTATATAGTGTTTGTAACCCTTTCATGCATAGTAGTCACTGCAGTGGACAGCTATTTAAAAGCAGTTTTCTTGTATATGCATGTGTTTGACAGCATAATTGCACATCAGCCACCACAGTGGACCCTACAGCATCATGCCATATGTTACCGCCCATTGGCCAGCCGTTGTAAGTGCAAAACAAATACCTAAAACACCAAGATGACTGCCGGGCGGCCAGAAACACTGAGCTACTCATCTCGGCCAATCCTTCTATAGTAGAAGACCCTTGTAGGTAAATACAATTTGGTAACATCAAATAATCACTGAGGAGCAAATTTAAATGTGGACATCGTGTGTTGCTGTTTTGTTTGTGCAACAAAACATATGAAGTATTTTTGTGGAAAATGTTTATTGAAAAATCGTTTCGTTCAACAGGAGTCGATTTGAGTTGATGTGGTTTACCTGATGAATCTTGATGGCTCATGTTCACCAGCTGGTCTGTCTGCTGTTTGGTGCTGGGCAGGTAACGTACAGTGGGTCTACCTGGGAAAAGAAGCTGAAAACAACCGCCTGCTATGCCAAGAAATGGTGGTGATGAGAAGCGTTGAGAAAACCGTAAAACTGTCCGCCGTAAACAATGAGCTGCAAAATGCTAAATGGCTAAACCTATTTTTCTGTGGGTTTGTCACTACGAGGGATTCTTTTCACATCACACACAGTCATTTCATCCATTGTTATAAAAACGTTTTTATTAGTGCAGCTTTAAGGACTGCAATTGCCAATGCACGGGGGAGACGCTCACTTTTAAAGTGGACTTCCACCAATTGTACCCAAGTAGTCCATTTACAGGTCTTGGGGAGTTCTTACTTTTCATAAAGCCTTTTGTGGCTCCAGAGGGAGCTCAGTGATAGTCTGATAAATTGCCTCAAGGGATCAAATGATGTAACTTGAGGCAGAGTCGGTGGGAGCTGAAGACTACACATTTCAAAATTGAAACATATACTGATTGTGGATCTGTAGCGATGGTAAATGGTTTCAGTATTTTTCCTCCAGCTCCTTCTGTTCTGTTCTTGCAGTCACCGATTTTACAGCCAGACTCTATTCTGGCATCATCAATGAGATCACATCTGATCCTATTTCAATTCCTAACTTTTCTGTTCCGTCTGTCTTCACAGGGTATCAACCTCGTTCCCTTTTTTGTGCAGCTGAAATGTAGATCTCAGGTTCTATTTGCATAAAAAAAGTAAAAAATTGTTGCTTCGGCTTCAAGGGACATATCTTTCGTACATGCACTATTGTTCACAGCAAATCTCTACAAAAAAGCTCAAGTCATTTCTCTGCATGAAAGGCCTTTCTAAACCAACGGGCTTTAGATGAATTCTAAATCACTCGGTGTGCTTCACTCTCCACAGTCTCAGACCACTCGGATCCAGAGCTGGCATGATAGATCTGTATGCACATCTGCCAAACCATCCCTGTCTCCTCTCCCCCTCTCCCCCCCTCCCTGTTCTACAGCCCCATCTCTCAGGCCCAGACTCATTTGATTTGGGGTGTAATTGCGGGTGCAGATCTGTGGCAGGGTGTGGAGAGGAGCGATTGCTGTGCTCCACTGAGTGCTGTGGATGAGATACAAGAGAACAGTGCCCAGGAGAGTCCATGCTGCTGGTTACCTAGACTCACACCGAGCTCCAAGCGCACTACAGCGCCAACGGGTAGCCGAGGTTGGCTTTGCCAGTTTAAGTCTCTCCGTCTTTGCTTTGCTCTCTCATGTTCTCTCTCTCTTTCACTCTTGACTCGCTCACTTGTGGCAGCTTCTTCTTCTTCCCCCGTCTGGCTCTCATTTTCTCTCTCCCTGCTTTTGACTCTCTTCATCCATCATATAGATCCTATACCTCAAATAAAATATCTCTCTCCGTCTTTCTCTTCCACACTCTTTCCACAAGCATGCATTTTCAATTCGTTGTGGACTTAGTTCCTGCAGATTTATCCTTGCTTGGGCTCGTGTTACCAATTACCACGGCAGGTGCCCTCACATTTTCGATTTCACAATCACTTGGCTCGAAAAGCAAAGCCAAATATGTGTGAATGCATATTGCAGATGAACAGCGGGATGTTGCCGTGTGAAGCCTTCGCGTGCAGCCCATCAGGGAATCAGTCGACCTCAAACACCGGGAACAGTTCGTAGGAAAAGCCCACTTGTTTTTGGACAGACCAGCTGTGCAGCTTATATTCTAAACAAGCTGTATATGGTTTGTTGTGTGTGATGATGTTTCATTTTACTACAGTGGCTATGGCCTCGAAAACTGTTACAATCTCTGCAGTGCAAGCTGGTAATCGAGTCCCTCAAACTGAATAACTACACGAACAGCCAACTGTTTAAACCCATCAGCCTCCTGTGGTATGGTATACCCTTTAATTATAATCAAGACACATAGAGTACAAAGTGAAGTGCCTATGGACAGAGGGAAACATTAAGCTAGCTCCCCTGTGAGTTAAGACCGTAGCAATTAAGTCCTAACATGCCACAGTACATAGCAATCAGGTACACTGTGTTATAAGGCTTAATTACATGACATTGACATGCAAAGCCTTTCTCAAATTGGCTCCCATAAGAAATTATCTGGTGCTGTGATAAATATTCTGAGTTGAGTCTATTTTGGTGTGGTGAATATACAGACTCAGCTCCCCCTGCTGTCTGTCGAGGCCTTGAGATCCACACAGGCGAGATTCAGGAGGGAAACGATTTTGAGTGTCGGAGCAGTTGCTCACTCCAGGCCTTCACAGGACATGATTTATTCAGGAAGTGAGTGGACCAGCGGGCCACGGGGCCTCCCCTGCCATCATTTAGGTGCATGCGCCTGCGTCATTTATCCTCCCCCTTTATTGATTAATTTATGGCCCTGATTAAATTTTAGCACGTTGCCAATTGTCCTTCACAACGTCTGACTCCCTGTCGATCTGGAGCCAGTGGGGACGACTGCCCTCCTGGTAATGGGAGAGGAAGACGCCACGGCTCTGGAACACTTACTCTCTCATCACGGACATAAAACTGGTCTAAAAAATCCCTTCTCTGAATATTTTACAAATTGCAGACCATTATAATCTTTCTTTTTTTGGTTACCCAGTGAGAGATTACTTAAATATTGATGATATGGTAATTCATCAATAGTTGTGGGCTGCTGGGCTAGCAGCCCACATACGGGCAAAGGTGAGTATCAATTAAGCAGTCAGAGTGCTGCGATTCTTCATTAGTTGAAGGTGTTTTGCAGTACGTTGGGCATTACGAAAAGTGCAATGTGGGTATACAATCTCCATAGGACTGAGATGTATGACATTATGTATAAGGCCTTGAAGAAGCTGTGGCAGGAAACATCATTTAAAAAGGTATGCAAATAGAAAGATTTGTTACAATGATTATGCGAGCAGCCATATTTCTTAGATGCAGTGCAGAAAGCTCAAGGAAAAGCTGTGATTTAAGATGTAAACTAGAAAAGTGCACTGAGTAGAGTGAATACCTCTATGTGGCTGCAACAGACCACTGCTGTAATGTTTGATTGAATGAATAGAAACCCCCAATTGGCTAACCCCCGTTACACGCGTGTAAAAGTTAGGTTGATGTCGAATGAAAAGGTGCGGAACAACTGTGTCTTTGTCAGCGGAGATGCAGACACTTGTGTGTGTGTACTTCCTTTCGCTGTTAGTTAACACAACGTCCAAAATAACAAAAGTGAGCAAACTGTTTTCCCCCACAGACACACAGTCTTTGGGTTTCCCCTCATGGATGATGCTCTCAGCTGTGTTATCACTCACGGCCCCTACCCGTTAAAGGTCAGTGAAGAGTCGTGAGTGAGGAGTCAGCACGCAGCCGATGGCGGTATTAAACAAGCAATAAAAGGTGTTCTGATAAAGTGTGTGTCATAAAACTGCACGGCCACCCAACATGTTATGCAGTTTGCTGCAGCAGAATGTGAGATAAGCCGTGGACGGACACAGAGGCGCACACTCGATCCCGAGCGCGCACACACACACACACACACACACACACACACACACACACACACACACACACACACACACACACACACACACACACACACACACACACACACACACACACACAGGAGTGATCGTATGAGTCTCCTGGCGGAAATAATTAGAGCTGCATTGCAGGTTGAGTAATACGCTAAATGACCACGTTCAAGATAGAATATTGACAAAAAGATTACAGGGTTGACAAAAACAGACAGAAAGAAAAAGCAACAGCTGAATAATCATACATTTTGGCTCAGTCAGCTCAGTTAATAAAGCAAGAAAACCCCTCAGGACTGTGAGAAATCACTTTAATTTCTTTGTAATAGAGTCAAACTTACAATTATTCCCACACTTTGCGCTACCCTGATACGCAGCAGTGCACTCACTCACACTCAAAAAGGCTGGAGTCCACAGCGATGGATCAAACTCATTCCTATAACAGTACGACACTGTGCTGCATTAAGTCGACACATATTTGGACGTGAGTAAAGAGAGTGCTCATTTCTGTGTGTGTGTGGATGTGTGTTGACCCTAATGTGTGTGTATGAGGTCAGCTGTGGATCAGTTGTGTTTTCACTGAGCCACAAACACAGCAGAGCATCAACATGTATTATTGAATCTCGCTGCTCATCTTCAGTGAACTTGCTGTTGTGTCACAGCTGGATGTGAAGTGTTTTGTTCTGCTGGATGTGAAGAATTTGCCCAATCTGACACCAGGCGCTGCATACCAGCACGGACCTCCCGCAACAACCTGAGATGTCTGAGTGAACTCACTATATGTAAGGCAGAGGAAGTATGACACACAAGTTCCAGGCCAAGTAAACAACCCTTCTTCTCTTCAGGGACGGCACAGCATGGAAGCTGTCGGACGGGTATTTAATAACTGAAGTGTTATCCAAACCGCAAGCCTAAAATTAGTCACCACGTTCAGTTGCCATGGAGAGTACCAGACAGGGCTTTGTCCGTGTGTCAGGGAGAAGCATAAATCCCACAGCCCTGCGATAAAAGCCCCTCGATTAGAAACAGGGGAATGTGCTGAATGCATCTTTTCTATCTCGAATTGTTCTCGACTCACTTTGTTGTTATGTCCTTTTCTCACTCCTCTCATTCCAATGTGTCTTTCTTTGCTACCTGCCTGGAGGGGAAATGGACTCTTCTCACTGCCATTCTGGAATCGGACCGCCACTTTTTCTGTGTCATCGTGTCCTCCGGTATGAGCATTACTTCAACACACTTGTCTTTTCCTGTCTCTCATCTCCTCTATTACATTGGAACTTTTTTTTTTAGATTCTCATTTTCTTCCTCTTCTGTTATCCTCACGCTCCTTTTCCCCCCCTCCCTTCCTCCCCCACTCTCTCTCTCAGACTAAGGGTTGCATGGCATTGCCCCTTGTGAAGGCACCATCCCACTGTAAACGAATGAGTCTGTCACACCGCAGACAATCTGCATTCATCATTTCTTATCTGCCTGGGCCTCCACGGCAGCAGTCGTGACACCCGGGCAGAGCGAGCGTGTCTGGGCCGGTGGCGCGGAGGGTCAAGGTCTACGGCTCAGGGAAATAGCGCGCCGGCTCAAGGCTTATTTGGTGTTGGATTTAAGCATCAGGCTGTGGAGGAGGGGGACAGGTGGTTTGACTTATCCTTGATCCAGGATAACGTTCTTTCTGTTTTTTTTCTTATTTGTTTAGGGATGGTTTGCTGACCATGCATGCTCTTTTCCAGAAATGTACGGCTTCGGATTCGTATAGCTGCGGCACACATATTAACATCTGGCAGGATAATAGGATAACCAGAGTCTCAAACCTAAACATAAACAGGTTTAAGTGCCTTGCTTGAGGGCTTATCATAATTAATTGTTGAGATGAGCGAGGAGAGAGCGCTGCTTAATCACTTACCCCACCCTGAATTTCTCCTCCAGTTGCAGGATTCGCACTACAGCATTTTCATTCACATCTACTCTAAAAATCGGGCTGCATTGAGGTTACAGATAAAAAGAGACGCGTAGAAAAGTTTTTTATGAAACTGCTTGGACTCACACTGAGACACAGCGTGTGTCAAATCAGTGTTTACAGCAACCAATTCCGAGGTAAAATATTTTTCCAGCGAGGCGTCAAACAACTCTTAAATAGGGAGAGCCGGCTGTCAAAGTCATTACGACAGACAGAAACATGCAAGCTATTTGTGTAAACAAAAGCAGCAGCATGGAGCCTGCATGGACTCAATGATGAATATACATTAATACTGCCAATATCAGTGGGATAGCTGATCGAGTTTCAGTGGAGTTTATTGGATCCACTAAAGTGTTGGGGCCTGATGTGAATTTGGAACTCATAGCCCACGCTGTGCCGTAATGGTGCAGATGAACAGAAATCGTGAAAAATCTGAACAACAAAGACATTTTTTTCTGATCTTTTAATGCATAATTCATCAAGATGCAGTCTGTGGAACTGTTCTGGCAATAAACTCTTGACTGAATTTTGGCATCTAACTGGCCTTGAAACGCGAATGACGTCAGGAAAAGTGTTTACGAGCGTTTGGAGGCTAAATTGAATGATAGCGCTGGTTTGAAGGTGAGAGCTGCGGCGCTGACCGAGCAACAGAGTCGCTGACTCCACCTGCTGCCTGGCAGACCTCTGGGCTACCTATCGCTCACCGGCCCGGCCAACGGCCGCACCCTGGGTGACTGGACTACACCTCCTAGCTAGCCACTCGATCACTGGAGACAGCGCTCGTGGGAGCGTGGGCAGAGGGCATGTTGGAGGTTGTAGTCGGGTGCACGGCCCAACTGTTTCATCGGGGGACGGGCGTGGGGGGAGAGGAGAGGCCAAGGGTCACGTGGACATTTTGTTTGACTGACTGACCGGCGAGATGGGACTCTGCGGCGACAAAACAGATGTAACATGGTGGAGACGTGACACATTGAGCGTTTTCTGAAGATAACTGTTGGTGTAATGCAACACCACACCAGGAGAATCTGGTTCCCAGCTTGCGAGGACACGCACAAGTTAATGAGCACCTTGAACAGTGTTCTTCTAAACAAATTGAGTTCACCTGCATTTTAATTCCATTCGGTCTTTGATTGAGTTTGTAACACCGGCTTTATATGCAGCTGCATGTGCACTTCTATACGAGAAAGGGAGAGCGTGAAAAGAAGATGCCTCCTTTTGTATTTTGGCTCATTCTGCTCCCCGCTGTGATTCGCTGAGCAATTATTAATACAGATCATAGTAATGACCACTAGAGTTTCCCCCTGCACTTACAGTGGCATTTAAATGTTTGATATCCGTTTATTGCATGAGCATCTATAATTAGGAAAAGCACCACGAGGGACAATATGTAAAAGCAGTGGCCTTTAACAGTTAACCCGTTACAAGCTCCTCCTAAAGCTCATGTGGATCGGCTGTGGCTCTCGACAGTGAAATCCACTATTCTTGACAGATAGGGACATTGCTCCACTAATTCATATTTAATCGTGTGAGCCATTATGATGCTGCAATATCTCGAGTACATGCATGCATTATACTTTCCTTGGAGGAACAGCTCTGTGTTTAATTTGATTCCTTATAATTACTGTGAAATTAATCTTAATTGTTATATCCAGTCCTAAAATAAAATGGCATATATGTTCCCTGCAGAGAGGTGACTTTTCGTCGCCGAACATTGGCCATATTTATTACAGTTGGCTGCCTCTTTCTGTTTTCAAATGACACCATGGGTCTGTGCTGCTCACTATGAAATCCTGCCGATTAGAATATAAAATACTGTAAATGCACCTCTCTCCCTCCATCGATGGCTTCTGTTGTCCGCATGGATCCAGCAGGTTCCGCTGGGTAGAGATGAGCTTCCCCTATTCGGAAATCAGGAGACACAGCCGCCTCATAATTAGATTTGCTTTCTGTGTGGCGGCAGTCCCTTCAATCTAATCTATTTATGCATTCCCTCTTTCAGGCCTCATTGAGATTCTATCGCCTTGTATTTGTACCCCGCCTGTCAAAACTGCCTTCTTTTCTTCACAATTTTGGGCTCATTTCACTGGCGGAGCTGGGCGATGATTGCCCGCTGGTCTCATCGCAAATGCAATGTGCTGGAACTTAAGACGCTTCTCTTCTCTGTCTCGCTCTCACTTATTTTCTGTTCAAAAGGCTGGAGAGTGTGTTTGTGTGTGTGAGTGTGTGTGTGTGTGTGTGCAGGTTTGCTTGGCAGGATGAGACATGCTTGGCTGTGGGATGTTTGTGTTTTTGTGCATGTGTGCTCATGTCCTTCTGTCTAGTATTGATGTGGGCATCAATAACTAGTATGCAAGTGTGTGTGTGTGTGTGTGTGTGTGTGTGTGTGTGTGTGTATGTGTGGCTGAGGTGTAGGGCGGTGGTGGAGGAGAGGGAGAAGCCGGAGTGTTAAAGTAAGATTAACTTTATTGATTCCATGAAGGGATAATTGGTTACTGTAGGAGCAAACATTAGGATATGGATATAAATGCAATAACCAGAACCTGAGGATGTGTGCCATCGTACCAAAATAGATCTTTTCTCGGCTTAAATTAATTCTCGTATCACATACTCTTGTATTTCTCAGAATGGCACAAATTTATGTGCAGTTTTCCACCACAACATGTCACCATCCCCCCCCCCCCCCCCCGATCACCAAAGGCGAACTCAAATGAACATAAAGTTAGACTGCGTAACTTTTACAGTCTCTGTGGCCACAAGTGAAAAAAGCATACTGCTAAAAGCTAAAACATTGTGTCAGAGTAGCACAAGTGGAGAAAGGTCACAAAGTCCGTTATACAGCAATGGATCTGAATTTGAATGTGAAAATGGGACTGGTAACCTTTTGTTTTACCAGCGCGAGACAGCAGACAAATCCTAATTGGCCATGTTGTTTCTCCATCTAGACCATGTCAAGAACATTATGGGTCGTGGCAGGGACGAGAGGGAGAAGCTGGAGTGTTGAAGCACGATTAACTTCAATGATCCCTGGGAAGGGTAATTGCTTACTGTCGGAGCAAACAATAGCTGTGGATGAAAATGCAATGAACAGAACCTGAAGATGAGTCCCCAAAATAGATGTCATCGTGGCTTCTCAAATCACAGATTGTTGCATTTCTCATTTTAGCCACAAGCATAACGCTAAAACGTTGTGTAACAGCAGGTAGAGAAAGGTCATCAAGCCGACAAGCTTGTTCTGCAACATCCGTCACACAGCAATGTCTAGCTAACGTTTGCTTACTTTAGCAACATTATATTAACTACTGCGCGTGTTTATTTGCTTTGAACTTTTCATTTATAAGCGGAATCATGAGATATTTCATCGTCTTGGTTGAAGCAGGCTTTTTTATTTACCAATTTGGGGTTATGCAAACAGAAAGTGATTTGCCAAATGACAAAAGTGCATTGTTATCGACTGGCATTATCAGATTTACAGGCGGCAGTAGCAGAGTTTGTGATTGAAGATGCACATAAACTGGTGTGTTTGTGTTTCTTGTGAGTCGCTGTGTGGCTGAGTAGCTATGTGCATGTTATTTATTCACATGAAAGAGGAGACAGCTTCAAAGTAAATAAGATCCAGGTGACTTGAGGCGGTTTCGGCTGTCTCAAGTGTTTCACTCCGTGTCTGTCGGCAATGAGACCTGTCGCAGTTTGTTGCCAATCCCATCAGCGTGAATGGCAATGTCCCCAGAAGGACATGGCGAAGCCTCAGTACATCCGAACAATAAATTACCCCGATAACAACAACGAATGCTGTTCCCGACAAATCGCTTGCTATTTTATCATTGTCCAGCTGACACCATCTCTGCTGCCAAGCTAACATCGGTCTACGTTCAAGCCAAATCAGGCTTTGTGGTGAAGCCATCTGCATTGAAGGACGTAAAGAAAGAAACTGTGAGTGAAGGTTGTAGAACAACTGGAGTGATCCACGCAACAACCCACAGGTGTTTAGTTTGTGTAACAGCTAAAACAAAAAACAACTTGCTGAAGGTTATATATTTAAACTGCGGACAGACTGAAGTGAGCTGTTTCCCCCTGCTTCCACTCTTTGTGCTAAACTAAGCTAAATGCCTCCTGGCTTTAGTTCAATACTCACAGATATGAGCGCGGTATCAATCCGCTCATCTAACTGTCAGAAGAAAGATAAGAAAAGTTTAAAAAGATAAGAAAATAAGCTCAATTTCAAGAAATATTGAGCTATTCCGTTCAGGCAGATATGGATATTTATGAGTTTGTCTTGTTCTTTTTAAACACATATTTGTCAGCATCTTCACTAGTTCACATACATTGCGTAGGTGTGTGGTTTTAGCAATCAAAACTGGATGACTAATGCTTCAGGTCATTGGGAAGATTAGCTCAAATGCAGACCGAGCAATTTTAGTAAAAGGAAATTAATTTGTGCCACATTTACAAAAAACAAACAAACCAGTTCATATCAGTCTACCTTTAAATCAAGGAACATAACCTCAGACGTATTACAGCCAGTCACGGAGAACAGCACTGCGAAAGTGTTTTCAGTCAGGTGTTCACCTTCCCTGTTCAATTGAAATGGTGTAAAAGAAAGCTGAACATCCGACAGCAGCCGTGCTAATTGACTGCGCTGAGTATAAAAGCTGGTCGGTGTGACAGCCTGCGTCTGTGGCGCTTGTTTCCTGTGTGCGTTCAGATCTCTTGGGCATGTAATGCAGCTATACGCTTCCTGAGAGCTGCAACCGGCAGCACTGTTCAGCTGGTGACACCGTTACAGTGAATGATGGTCTGTCGAACAGGGGCTTCTGTCACCACTTGCAGGAGGAGTCAATGGACTGAACAGTCTCTCAGCGACTGAGGAGCTCTGCTCGTTGCCAGAGGGATAAACAGCCACTGGTTGGTTTTAATTTTGCTCTGAGCATTTGTCAGTTGAACCACTTGATTGTGGTCTCGATCGCATTTTGGTCCAACATTTGACAAGTATTCACTTCCTGTTATCTAACTGTGAGGGCTTTTGTGTTGATTTCCTGGCACACCTGTCAGATGCCATGTAGTGCTGAGTCCATCATAAAGACATGATCTAATCCACAGGTTAAATCCCGTTTGTATAGACATGTCCATGTTCGTGTAGCTTTGCATGTCTTTCCGCTGCGACAAACCAGTTCACGGGAGCACCTTGAACTTACACCTCACAATACTTTGCAAATAAGATTAGAGCAATTTAATTAGGCAGAGAGCCGCAGTAATAAAGCCATTCAATTAGTCACTGGTGCAGGGCAACAGGGGCAAGGAATCCCACTAATTAACCTGTGTCTCTTAGACTGTTGCAGCCTGGCTTGTCATTACGGTGAAGGCCTGATGCTGCGATGACCCAAATGTCCCTACCTTGTCTAAAACACTTAAATTCTCATCTAGTTGGAAAATTGGCAGAGTTCATTAGCGCAAACATGCAAAACGTGCAACATCCTCTTGTTTTGTTCGACTCGCTGGATGCTTGAGGAGTGCAAGATGTAAACGGTTAAAGCATGATGACTTCACGTGAATGATCGCAGGCGTAGCGGGATCATTTTTGCCATCATGCTAATCCTGAATCCACAGCATTTCTTCAACTTTACACATTTTTCATCTGAGGTTTAAAATGACATCTGAGCTTGGTGCAACGGGCACAAATAATCATGGACTTTGATTGATGTTTGTTCAACGAATTTCTCCTCATTTTCTGCAACGTGCACAACCTTAGACACTTACTGTCATGCAGAATAGATGCACAATATATTTTTGTATTTATTGAAGTCGCCTGTGGATCAAGCAGCCGTTATTCCTCTGAACCAGTTTCGAATACTTGACTCGCAACCGTGCCCAAAAGCTCAAGCAAAGTCATTGAGATGAGGAGTATAAAAATAAATCTGAACTCCAAATGAAAGCTGAGCTTGATTGCAGGAATAACATCTTGTGGCTCATCACCTTGTGAACCCTCATCTACATCCCGTCAGACAGAAAAACACTTGAAAGTCATTCGAGGATTTCCTTCATTCTCATTTGTCTTTGGTAAAAGCATGAAATGGTTTTACTTGCTTTATTTGCCTCTTTTTCCTAACACTGCAGCTAGAGGGCAAGCTAGCATAGAAAACATTGCTGCTGTATGTCTCAGAGGGATGAGGGTTAAACTTTGTATGTACACATCATCTTCATACGATATAAATGAAGGATGTCCAACAGATTTGGAGAGAGCTAACGCACTCTACATCAGTCTTTCTGGCATTACCTCAATGCGGAGAGCAGAGAATGCTGTGATGAGAGGTGTGCACCCTTCAGATTCAACCACTCATCCCCACGTCTGTTCTCTGCGGTTTAGATTCACAGAAATGCACTTTCATGTAAAGCCCCAGTGAGATAAAACATGACATCTTAAAGATTTAACATGAAAGTCTGAGCGGGACTTTATGTTTCTGTTGGTCTTTGACACAATATCCGTTTTTGGGTGGGTAGTGCTTCTGGCATGCGTTGGCTGACTGCAGCACCCATGGGACTGTGCCTAGCCCCTGGCATTGTCATTCTTCATTGATCAGAGGGGAGAGGCTAACAAGGTCTCCAGGCTACATGCCTCTGCCTGCTGTTGGAAACCTGCTGCTGCTGCTCAATCTGAGCCGAGCTTGAATGCCGTCTCACACGAGACGGACCATCCAGGATCTACATCTCCTTCAAGGGAAATTAAGGTATATGGCAGCTTGGGTCTCATTTTTGCAGTTATAGTTATCTTTTCTATTGGTTATGATAATATACTCACAAAGCTAACTGCTGAAATGCAACACAACCACTTGCAGGAACACTAGAACAGCATGGTTTGGCTTGAAATAAGTATGTTTGTTACATTATTTAAGTTACAGATGTGAATTTAAAGAAGTCAACATTGACTTTTGGTTTCACACAGGACACAAACAGCGGTCTCCTGGGTGAAAGTCCTCTGTTAATTTGACCCGTTGATGAATAAAGAGAAGTGGATACAGTGGCGCCCTGATTTACTCAGTGATGCATGAGACAAAAAATCTTCCAACATTCAGATAAAATGACTCGTATCTTCCGGCGATCTTTCACATCGATGGGACCAATAGAGCAAGTGCACGAGCGTTTTCTTTAACCCCTCTTCCCACTCCTTGGTCCAGCTCATTCACATGAATGGAGGACATAGAATAACTCTGGAGGCAGCTATTAAATAAGTGCTATTCAGTACAGGGAAGTTGATTCACCATGTAAGTATATAGTTATCGGCCAAGTTACAGACATTTTTCCAAATGTAAGTCTACGGGAAAATCTTTTTAGGTCCAATGGCATCACGTGACATACCCGGAAATTGTAATCCGATCGTTTGGCCCCTCTGTAAAATTAGCTTCAAAGCCCGGCGCTCTTCCTGGGGGCTTGGTTTGATCCACCAATCCAACCCCGGACTTTTATGAGACACAAATTTGGCAAAGCCCACTGTTGCTCTGTAACACCATGTATATGAAGAATGCCAACACAGTTGCTGTTAGAAATATAATAAATCAAGACATGACCCGATTACAAACAACACATTCATCTTTCGCTGCAGTGACAGCCAACGAAACTGAACTAAAAACCAAAACTTACGCTGTAGCCATCTATGGGGGACCGCTGTTAAACCCCCTGTGTCTAAGATAATCCTACTTTAAATCCTCTTTTCAGTTTCTTGCTATGTCTTGGTCTTAACACCAGTTATTAAGTGTACCCTACTATGACCATTAGCAGGGGTGCATTGCCACAACGGATTTAAGCGAAGTTATGTACAGAGCATATTATTAGATTGCCTCCACACCATCAAATCCAGTGCGGTGATCCTGGCCCTACTGCTGCAACCTGCATAGCAATCATCCCTCCCTCTGACCTACTCTGCCGACCCGCCACTTACCCTCGCTCTACCTGCTTCCTCATTAGTAGCTGGCTCTCGATGAGGAAGATCCATTAGTAATCCTACTCTCTCACACAGCATGAATCTGGATTTTTCCACCTTTTTTTTTTGCATTCACTTAATCACCCTTTGCTTTTTTTTCACTGCAATTTCACACAGACATGAGCACGGGGCATCTTTTTTCACGCTGGCATGTTTTAATTTTTCCTGCTGCTATTCTCCTGCCTGACATTTTGTTTGGTGAAGCCCCAACAATATGCAGTGCCTATACCCATCATTCATTTCGTTTGCGAACGCAACGTTGCTTTGAGGAGGAGAATTGTATAATTAGGCGAGTTGTGAATATTCAAATGTACATATGTCTCACGTGAATATTTATGTCGTTTATCAATGAAACGAGTGCACGATTGCGATGTCAGAGTACACAGATGGCTGGGACTTGGGGACGCCTTGTGATAAATTAGAACATTTTCAGTATGAGAAAAACAGACTGACGCTTTAGAAAATGCTCTAAAAACACAGATAAGAAGCTGCAGCCTGAAGTCACCATCTACATGCAGTATTCGGATAAGAAACGTAGACCAAAGAATTGCTGCCAACTCAGATGACTGGAACCAGATGGAGTAATCATACAATTAATCTATTTGTTACCTGTATCACCCCGAAGCTACGTGATACAAACCAGACTAAATTACACCAATTAGTTTGCTGCGATAGAGCTAGGTGCTCTTCATCTTCGTCCCCTAATTAGTTATTTTTTGTGCTGTAATTTTTTCTGATTGAACGAGTCAGGAAAATGCATTCAGCACAAACAAAGCTCAGCTAATTGTGGTGTGGAACAATGGCAGGGATAAGAAATGAATTCGCTAGGATGACGTGTGTGAGGAGACTGTGGGTAAATGTGTGTGTACGTGTGTGTGTTTCAGCACAGCATGTACCTTAGAGTGGTTTTTGATGGGAATGCATATAAACACCTTCAACTGGAACTGACCGCTGGGTTCCATATCCTTGTGTTCCCTGTCCATCATTGCCTTCAAAAAGGACCAGCAAGACAGCTACAAAAACCTACCATGAGTGTTTTTACATCCGTTTCATAGTTAGTGGTTCGTTACATTTTGACAACTAAATCTATGGTTAAAGTCAGGTCAGGATTGTCGTCATTCTTTAAAGAAACCAACGTTTGTTGTCTCCTGGATACTAACCTTGCCTGGTTCCACAGCTCTGAATCCCATTTTAGATTCAGGGATTCAGGTATGTTGTTGTGCCAATTGTTGGGTACTTCTCCTGGTTAGAAACAATCAGCCAATCAGAGCAAAGGAGGCAGCTTTTAGACGGGGACATCATCTTCCTACAGCTGGCTAGTAAGCAAAATGTTGAAAGTTGATTTACACAAACAAAAACGAGAAATAGTTATTGATCTTTTATCAAGTTGGAAACTATTTAGTTAAGCGATATAGCAAGCACCACTGCAGCTTTAATGTAGAATGAAAATGCGTAACTTGCAGACAGGTTAGGGATGAAAAGAAATCAGGCTAATCTGCGGTCTCCACTACCAAAGTCAGAGAGTATGTCTACACTAACAGATTTGTAGCAGTATGAAACCATGATGCTAATTCTACCGGTAAAAATATATGTAATTTAAATAACTTTAACAACGTAAAATTAGGTGTCAGTGCTCTGATGACTGAAGTTGGCTCTGAAAGCAACCCTTTTAATAACAAAATCGAATTGTCACGATGCCTTTTACAATGTCTCTATTGTCTTCTCCGATTGTCCAACAATGTCCTTGAAAGCTTCCCAGCTTCCATCTGTCAAATCCTGGATAACAGAGCATCCTTGAATGCACCACCAAGAAAGAAACGCTGCTTACAACACATGTGAAACAAAATGAACGGAGACACGCAGCTGCCCAACACCTATTAGTTCCAACTGGACATGAAGGAAGAATGTCAGGTTTTGGGTGAAAAAGGAGCGAGGATATTATCAAAAGATATTACAACCATATCGGAGTGTCTTTTCCTCACACCAACAAAGGTGAGATGGTGCTGGAGGTTCATTCCAGCTTTCACTTCAGCTGTGCGAGCACATCCACTACGCCTCGACCTAATCTCGTCACTCCTCCCATTGCGCCCACCACAGTAAGCCCCTCTCCCATTTTACATTCTCAGGGGTTAAACCCACGTATAGCCTTTATTCAATCCAGCAGATAATGACTTTAGGGAGCTGGTTCAGCCGAGGGACAGGAGGGGGCTCTGTACGCATGGCAGCCAGCAGACGGGATAAAGACGCCGTTGGCCTTGCCAGGATCACATGCTGAATGCGTTCCTATTCAGCAGGCAGCCTCTTACGATACGCACCCAGCTCCAATTCAAAGAATGCGTGGGTATATATATATTCACAGTAAATACAGTGAAGTATGTGTGGAAAATTTGCGGGCTGCATTGAAGATCGTGTCATGTGTAATCTTCACAAACGCAACTGCAGGCAAGGTCAACTCTCATTTTTATGTCAGAAACATCATAAATATGCAATCATACTGTAATTATGCAATCATACAGTAGCGATGCAGCAATCTGCAAACTGTACTTGTGTACAGTACATTTAGTGCATGAATAGCAATGGTCATCTCCTATAAAGTCACAACCAGGCTGAATTGTTCTGACACACGCTTGTGATAACTCTGAAATGTCAGTGCAAATGTACTCTGTGTCTCCCTCTCCTTTCTATTTCATGCCCACTTTCTTTCCAGTGCTCTCTTTCTTGCTTGCACAGGAAATTTAGCAGGATGCTCGTCCTCCAGAGACGAGCACAATATCCCCTCTCCCAGTCAACATCTCTCACTCTCTCGCTCTAGATTGTAGCTCAGACCTCATTACACGTCGCAATCGCAGCGGGAGAGAGGTGGCTTACTATCCACGTGTGGAGAAAGTGGCCCGTGAAGTAGGGTGCAACATGCAAATTGAAGGCTTCTTTTTACTCCAGTCTGAAGCCGTTTGAGGTGATTTTCTTTTCTCTAAAACTGAAAATAAGTGGACAAGCATTCAAAAAAACATCACCTCGGTTCTTTTTTACAGATTCTTTGTTCATGCTAATTTCAGGTCGCATAATCGTCATCACCAGATATTTTACTACAACTTTTACATCCGTCTTTACCTTTTGACTCTAAAACATTTAAGGATAGGGTTTTCTTACTGTCAACAAATCCCATGGAAAGCTAAGAACGCTCAATAACGAATCCTAATTGTATTCTCGGTGTACCCAAAAGCCTCATAGCGTAATCCTCTGTGCCATAGAATGCCACTGTTCTCCAAAAATAATAACGCACAAATTAGCCACACTGCTGCGCTGGGTGACATGTTCCTTCATTATAATGAACATGGGCACTCGTCGTTTATCCGAGTCAATCCCACACACACCGTCCTGCTGCCTCTGAATGTGTGTGAATCAGATGCTGAAAATAGTCCCCAACAAATACTCTGTTTACTTCTGTTCGGGTAACATTTCTTCCAGAACGGTGCGCAGCTATTTTAGTCAATCATCAAACAAACCATAATATGAGCAGTATTCTTTGGGCTGAGTAAATAAATCGACGGATGTTTTCTTATCTCGAAATTTGTAGAAAACAAAAAGAAAAATGTCGACTACGGTTGGAGGAAGAGGGTCAATAGATGAGGCGATGCATAATCATCACTTCAGATCGCTAACGTGCACCCGAGGGACCTACTCGTGCACCTTTCCCAAGACACAAGATTGGGTCACGCATAGCCGACAATGATACACCACAACCCCCATCGGCCTGGAGAGCACGGCGGCTCGCTCACAGGGAGAAGCCCAGTTTGCCGTGCAGATGGCCACAGCTGTGGCACACTGGCGTACACTTTGTTCTGCTCTGGATGAACCTCCCCTGTGCCGGCCCGGGTAAACGCTGCAGCTGTGGTGAACCTCTGCCACACACTCTCACTCAGTCCTTCTCGCTCTCTGATGATCTTTTCCTCACGTATACACACACACACACACACACACACACACACACACACAGACAGAAGCTCTTGGTCTCTGGGGATGTATATCTTCACCTGTGAATTCAGAGAAAAACAAACTGCCATCGGAAAGCAACATATGGCCTGCTTCGAATGGAACGCATCTCTCGGGGTCTATCTGATACAGTAACACAATGGCTTGAATGTTTTGCACCGCTATTTGAGCGTTGTGCGGAATTATTTGCAGAATAATAAAACTGAGACTTTTTTTGTGTACGGTTTTCAGTTTTGCGTCGCTGTTATTTCTTCAGAGGATGATACGGTCGCTTGTCTTTGCCAGCTTAGGATCCCAAGGACAATTGGAAGATGAATTTCGCAGCGTAGAGAATCACAAAAGTCCTTTATTTATGCATGTAGGTCGCTAAAGAATACGTTCTTATTCACAAGCATAACCTTGGAGGAGGGAATTTTCCTCTTAAGTGGGAGGGGGAGGAGATAAAACAAATGACGTTGAGGCAAACAAAAACACACTTCACTGAGGGGCAATATCAGACAGTGATAAACAAGAACATAAATATCAAAATAAGTGCAGACTGGCAGCAATGGCGGCACAATCAAATGAAAGCAGAAGGAATAATGAAAAGAGATGAGGCAATAAATAATAGTAATCAGGAAGAGAACAGCACAAAAAAAACAGCGGAGCAGAAGGACACTAAAATCATGAGGAAACAGAAATAGGTTAGCTCAAAAAAACATGTCCACAGGCATGAGACCAATATTAAGATGTTGTGTTGCAGTGCTCTCAATAACATGTGCAAATGAAGACATAGCGTGATATTTAAATCCACATTCAACATTTAAAAATCTAAATAAAACCGCTTCCCTCAGGATACAAACATCACCGCTGGAGAATATTCACAGCTGAGACAGACCTTAAGCTTTGGAGAGTGATGCTGCACACAGCGTGTGCACGGGATCTGCTCCAGATTTAGAGGCCCATTGAATTTTTGAATTATGTCAAGCTCTACAAGCAAGAAAAGATTGCGTGACGACCAGTGGCGGCTGGTCAACTGAGGGCCATGGGCCATGGCCCCACCATGGGCCACACAAAAAAAAATAATAATAATAATAATTATAACAATAATAATATTTGTGTTTTTGAACTGTGGAATGTACCCAGTAATGTGTGTAAAATATGATATCTGCGCAAAATATATGCTTTTCCTGCTCGTCCTCTCTGCCTGTGTGAGAGCAGCTTGGGGGGCCTGATCGTTTTGGCCCAAAAGAGACGGGTCTATGAAGCAGTTTAGCCAATTGCTGATTCAAGATATAAATGAGTGACATACAATTTAGCCAATCAGCGTCCTCAAATAGATTCAGCTGTGGGCCAGAACGATCAGGCCCCCTCGCTGCGCGTTCTCGTCAGGAGAAGTCTCTACAGGCGAGCACTCCTCCTCCAAGACCCGTTTGAGAGGAGAACTTTGAGGAGATTCTGCAGCCAAAGAGCTGATATCAGATCAGCCTGACCTCACAATCAGACAGCAGACTCGCGGGAAAGGGAAGCAGTACATGAAGCTTCTGTACTAGCTGAACACCAGACAGGTTTGGCTAGCTGCATGACGTCATGCTAATCATTTATTTAGCTTTTTAAAACAACGGGGACGAATCCAGCACCGACAGTTACGGGAGTGAGGGATGAGGAGGTAAGGAAACATGAGAACACCAGGGTAGGGAGTGAGGGATGAGGAGGTAAGGAAACATGAGAACACCAGGACACACATGAGCACTCTGTCAAGCTACATATTAGACAAAGTGAACATCTTTTCTGCTACATAGTTGTCCTCAGTCTCATCTGCTTAACTTGGTCATGGAGGCATCAACATGTAATAGAGATGTTAAATTAACAGTGAAAACTCATCATAGCTTAATTTAACATCAGTATTCATAATTACACTTCATGTTTACTTCTCCTGATCTTTACCTCCTATAACAAGGTCCATAGGGGCATCTCAATAAATAAACATGTTATATTATATTATATAAGTGTTATTTACTGATTGTTTTCGTGTTGGAATACATGTTAAATATTTAACTGCCAAGTAATAATGCGTGTTTGATACTTACATTTTTTGTGCATTAAATCATACTGGGATGTTTGCTGAAATTGATAGGATGGCCCTACCTAGAACATGTTCCACCAGCCGCCACTGGTGACGACAGAGAGCCAGAGGTGATGTGATGTGCAGATGGGTGATTTGTTGGGCACATTCTGGAATCTCACACTACTTGTTCTGGCTGCCTGAAAACAACATTTTCTTCTGACCCAATTCACTGAAAGAACTGGACACAAAACATCATGTCTGAGATTCATTCATTTGAAATAATACTCTGGCCAAAAGTATGTGGGTGCTTGAAAAAATATGCAGATACCCGAAAAATATATGTGATTGTTGATCCATCCATCATTCCAAAACGACAGTCATTATTGTTCTACTATAACAGCTTCTGCACATCTGGGGACGGTTTTCTACTCGAATTTGGAACCTGGCTGCAGGGATTTAGACCCATTTAGCGACAAGAGTATTAGTGAGGTCACCGATGTTGGGCGATAACGACTGGCTCGCAGCGGACGTTCCAATGTAATCCAAAGGTGCTGGATGGGGTTAGGGTCAGGGTTCTTGCAGGCCAGAGCCGAATACAAAACTAAAGTAGAAAAGCTGCACTCAGTAGAGTATATAATACAAACCCCAATTCAACTGGCTAACCCTCCATTTGTAAGTGTATCAGACATGTTGTTCATTTGCACATCTGACACAACAGATTTGCATTCATTTGAATCTATGCAGATGTCTGAACCGGCTCTGTGCAGGCACGTGTCTCAGCTGCGTCTCATGGGCGTAACCTCAAATTGAAGCACTTATTTAGGCTTCTAGTCAATTTTTTTTGACAATACGCGTGTGAAAGTGAGGTTGATGGCACCTAATAACCGTGCCTCTGGTCACAGAGCAGTGAGCTGTTTGTAGTTCTGTTAGCTGATAACCAAACACGCCGCCTGAAACAAAAAAGTGATCAAACTCTTTTCCCCAGACATACAGTCGATGGTTTTCCCCGACTGTCTCGGCAACAGAGAAGCGGCTGGGAGGTGGTGATGCACTTGCTAATAATGTCTTCACTCTAGGGACTAATAGGCTTGAGAGAGACGCACACACTAACTGGTCTTGGTCTTTACATGGGACTCAATTAGAAATACATAAATCAACGGCAACATTATCCTTGATCATTATCCTTAACATTTTACAGAGAAGAGTCAGGTTTTTACACACCAAACGTCATGAAGGAAACCCTTTTTTATGGACCTCACTTTGTACGGGAACAATGACATGTTCCCCAAACTGCTGCCAAAAAGTAGGAAGCACACTATTGTCTAAAGTAATCGTTGCCATGCATAGATTTTATAGAAAGCGAATTTTAAAAACCTTGGCTTTGGACATTGTTCTAATATCGACTTTCTTATCTGATGACAGGGGTGGAGAAACAACCCCCAGATCAATAGCATATCAACGTATGTGTCCACACATCCTTGGCTATACAGTGTGTAATTATGCTCTCGTAAAACTGCATACAAGTTCAATACTGAATAACCACTACACGGTTTTCATCAAGCACAGAAACAGCCGACCTTTCTTGCTTCTATGGCTGTTTTTTTTCTTTCCCCATAAAGTCAACACATGCTACACTGTGACCTGCCAGCATTATTTACTGCCATTTACAGCAGAACTCAATGACTTACACTGCCTTAAAATGTCTCTCCATCTAAAGGGCCCTACAAAAAATACTTGATGTAACACTGACATGTGAGAAAGGGTGAAAAGCAGCTTTTGCCATAAAAACAAGCTGATGTTCTGTCTTTGCAGCTAGCGTTACTGTTTTAGTAGCGCTGGTTCAATACTGTGATATGTAGCCGACATATCTCTTTTCATCTGGCATGAACAATTTAGAACACGCGTTATATCACCATCAGACCCACAGAGACATGAATATCAAAGAGCATTCTCTTGGTTTTGTTTCATAACACCCATATGATTCTCTTTCTACCCCTCACTCTCTGCTCTGACGCGACATAGGAATATGTATACTGGACATGAACCTCGCACGTCCACAGAAAACACAGAATAATCAATGTCGACACAACGGCGTCAGACTAAACTAGCGCTCACTCCTCTTTTCTTACGCTCCCTCCTTCCTTCCAGCTCCCAAATGAACACAGATGCCTCCTAATAGACTCTGTTACCTCAAAGACCATCTGTAGCCAAGACAACACAGCTTATGATATATTCACTCTTGATATAAAAAATGTGGGATGAGCAGAGAGGATTGTCTGGGCTCTCTTATCTGACTTCTGAGAGCCTTCATCAACCCCCCCCCCCCCTCTCTCCCACCTGCCTCCCCTCTGCCTCCTCCTGCTCTCCTGATTGTTACAGCGATAACACACTGAGTGATGAAGGGGGGGGGGGGTGTATGCATTCTGGAGGGATAATAATGTGGGCTAACTTTAACTCCCACCAAATCCCCCTGATGCTGTTCTCAGATCAGCCTATTTGTTATACATAGTTGTTTTTTTCCGCTTGCGTACAACAGACACTAAGAGAGACAAACTCCTTGTTTGAGTAGTGCCAGTGCTGCCTCGTCTCTTTTCGCCACTCACAGTCGATAGGGATATGTGTGCGTGTGTGGTGGCCTATATTAAGTGCAATGCTGTCTGCTGCGATGTGTTTACGCTGAATGTAATGTGCAAATTGGCAAATTCCACTCTTCATTTGTTGTTTGTGAACTCCATTTGCTTCTCTAAACTGTCACCTAAAGGGTTGAAAACAACAAACAGCAGCTAGGCACAACCAAAGACTTAATATAGTGGTGTGCATAGGTGGGGATATGGGGGGGGGGGGGGGGGGATTTGCCCTTCTGTCCGTGGAGCCCCCATGCCACCCCTCACTGATGATAACGGCTGCCCCGTTGCTTGATATGCATGTGATTTGTCGTGTTTTATACACGTTTAACCTGAAAGCCACACGCTGAAACGCGTCGGGTGTGACAACGTTTTGATCTCTTAAGTCCTTGGATCCCCCCTCAGGTGGAAACAGGAAGATGCAAACCATAAACAGGCATCACTCACACAAGTCACGTTTACATGCACATCAGATATTAGATTATAATTTGATTAAGTCAATAAAGCATGCGAGACAGAGCCCATGTCAACACCATTCTCTGATTGTATTCATTCGATTTTGCTCTTAATCTATAATCATGATTGTATTATAATCTGCACAGTGCTTGGATTTTAATCCCACTAATGGACACCAGTTAGGACATATGCTCACCTTATTACACCTTATGACACACATTGAATTGTGAGCACGCTATCTGGAGGTAGAGTGATGATGGTGCCTGGAAAGTTCATATTCGTTTTATTTGAATCTTTCTTTTCACCTGTAATTTGTCCTTTTACGGATAAGGTTGACATTTGTCACCCCGTAGACCAGATAAATCCCACCCCTTATTCTCAGATCCATAACGGACCACATACACATTATGGGAACTGTAGTTCCAGTTCATCCAAATAGAAGTGACAAAAACAACAGGAGTGATGAATGATGGATAATATGGCTGCTGCGACGAGGTTCTTCACAACTCATGAGACACTTTTTCTTTATTTTACAATATAACACATAGACTCGACCAAATAGACTTAAAGCTACAGCCAAGAAAAGCATTCACCACTTAACAGTATGCATGCACTCTGACCCTCACACACACACACACACACACACACACACACACACACACACACACACACACACACACACACACACACACACACACACACACACCTACACACACACACACACACACACACACACACACACACACACACACACACACACACACACACACACACACACACACACACACACACACACACACACACACACACCCAGCCAGTTGTTCCCTGCTTTGTATAAACCAATAATGTAATGGAGGGAAAGTCATTCCCTGATGAGCACTGTTGAATGAATAATTCAAAAATAATACAGCAGAAAACCATCTCAAACTTTTAAACTCGCTCCAATCACACATTCAAAAAGTCTATAAAGAAATGTAATGGCAGTCAATAGATGTAATGTTGCAGAATCACTGCACAAATAAGATGAGTTGCTTGCATTTATATCCAGTTGAATTTAATAAGCACTAAGTCTGAGTTGGTTTGATTATTGTTGTGATGGATTGTAGTCGAGCCTGCTAAGCCGCTCAGTGGCCTCTGCTCTGCATTGTGGGTAGAAATAGTTTCGAGGTAGCTTTGTTTTTGCTGTGCGACTTCTCTTGACGCCCGAGGGATGTTGTGACTGCAAGAACCAGATAGTAAGAAGGAGATCGAAGAGTGTTATCTTAAGCTGATAAAGACAAAGATAATTACGCAATTCAGTGTTCCTAGTCTCCATAATTTCTTGCATGAATTATGGACGTTTTTTCCGTTTATTTCTTTAATAACCTGGCAGAATTAGCGACAGTTTTGTTCCATTTTCCCGGAGTTGAAATCTCAAAGATTTTAATTTGGTAAGTCTCTAATGCTGCGGGAGGTAACACAATGCTGATTAAGCCTATGGCCCACTGATGAAAGTATTGAAATATTTATACATTTACATGTTACGAACTGGGTATCCGTGGTTACATTCCCGTAAAAAAAAAAATAATTCTGTATTAAGTTACTGTGAAAGCAAACCAGACATTTCCTACCGCTGCAGCTCTACACTAAAAGTATTGAACTGATAAAAATCAGATAAAAACTAGTCACAAGAAATGCAATGTTTGTTAGCATTTGCTCATCAAAAATGCATCGACCAAACAAGGAACAGAACATTTTGGGGATTGTTTTGACAGCGGATCAGTTGGATGTTGAATATTGCAGAGTGTAATGGAACAAGAAACCGCAGCTACAGTGAGCTGTTCGATGAAAAGCCGCAGGCGACAGGCTGCACACACAACTTATAAGCCAGGTAAGCAACTACTTTCGCTGTTTGCAGACTCTAGCCGTGTGCAGCATGAATCGGATCACGGGTCTCTCCCAGAATGATGGAAAAAAGGCCAGTTATTGCATGACATATGTATTGAAATGGAAATAGTTTGTGTTTGCAGCCCTCTTTTGCATTTCAACAGGTCCCTGCAGCATTAAACCACATTTGCTGTTACCACCAGTAAATGGGTTGCGTCCAAATCAATCAGAACTGAAATCGAATGGATTGAAACTTTAAATGATATATGACGCGGTTACACAACATGTCAAACTTTAAATGGGACAGTGTCAAACATCTCTGCCTTCTGCTGCAGAGGAACGCAAGGACGAGCTGGAGAAGTGGCCTCGGATAGCTTCAACAGGCTAAGTTAGCGTAACGTTGACGCTGGATAAAAGAGTACGAAGTTCAGCGACGAGCTGTGCTGTTAACGGTTGCACCAACATGCACTTATTTTGTGGTTTTAACAAGAATGTGTTGAACATGAATCGAAAACATGAAGGTGTTGGAAATGTAGTGGCTTGCACTATCAGCTTTCCTCCTTGTGCCCGTAGTCCACTTTCCCTGCACATCATGTCCCCGGCGTTCCCTGTCTGACTGCTCTCTCAACAGTAAACATCATTTTGAGAGGATGATGCTTTATTTTACTTGAGGAGATGCAAAAAAAAAAGAAGGTGATTCAGGTGATGATTTAGTCAGTAAGACTATTCAAGTAAATACTCTCTTTAATAGTGCATCACTTTACTTGAAGGGACACAAAACATTATGTTACCGTATAATATAAAGTAATTGGAAATGTAGCAGTTTTGTTCCACTCACCAGCTCACTCAGTTAATTGTGGCCTAATCGGTCATTAAGATAGCCTCAAATTATTAAATGAGCAATTAATTAGTATTTCATGAATTTATTACTCATTCTCCAAGTTTCTGTGTTATTGTGCTGCTATTGTTACTGTTGATTGATGGAGAATGAATTAAGAAAGTGAGATCGATCTGGTTGTTGAATGGTTTCCCGTCACGTGCTGCATCAGTACAGTCTGCTCCACAACCATTATGTCATCCACCTCTTCCCAAAGCATCTCCCAGCCTCACTCTGACCAACCGGCCGCCCTGCTGTACGCGGGGCCGGGCCGGTGGGACACGACGGAGGTCGTATCTGGAAGGGGACAGTACATCAGCTGGACGCTAATCGGCTGACTCACCTTCACAACGCTGCCCTCTGGGACGGGCCAGAGGACTAGCGAAGGGGAAAGGCGGAGGGAAATCAGACTGTGAGCGATTAGGTTAATGAAAGAGGGAAATGGAGTGAAAGGACAGGAAAAGGTGGCCCTCAGGCAAATAAGTTAGAGGAGAGCCGAACCAATTGCGCCGACAGCTTTAGAGCGCAGCATTGAGACACTGATTGGCAGAGAGGAAATAAGAGCCAAGACACACTGTCACTGGGTGAAAGAATTACTTTAAATGTCCTATTTTAGAAGCTTTTCTATCAACTGGAAGGTCAGTAAAAACCGTTGCTATCACACAAAAGTCCTTTTTTTTCTTTTTTTTTTTACAGCTGTCGGGTTTTACTGAAGTTCACTGAAAACAATCTCAAATAAAGTTGAATTTTAAAGCTCCGCTTGGCAGATTTTTATGTACAAAGACAACTGTAGAGGGGCTGCCATAGAGCAGAGCATCAAATCAAATGCCACTGACTGGGACACCACAGAGGATGATGATTTATTATTGTTATTTATATCGTATTAGGACGTTGGCTGTGACCACCATGGTAGAAATGATGTTTATGCTCAGTGGTGGAAGAAGCATTTCGATTGCCAAAGTAAATATCACACAGTGAGCAATAATGGCTGAAAATATGAATATATGGTTCGTGGATTGTGCACTAATGTAACGCTTCACTATCACAGGATATTACAGTCCTTTAAACAGTTATTTTATGCAGCCTTTTGTAGCTGCATATATTGCACGCAGTCACAGGCCGTTCTAACACAGTCCCCTTTATTGCCCTGGACTTATTGCCCCTGGAGCCAAATTGAGAGCGTTAGAAATGGAATGTAATGCGCATTACAGCGGTTAACATGTTGTAAAAACAATAAATACAAGTCACGTAAGTCATGTAGGCTATATATGTTATGATCAACAAGATCAGTGTCTACTTTAGTCAGGGAAATGGTTGTGTGTCAGTCAACATATAATCCAGCTTTGGCCTGTGTCTTTATCGGGACTGTAGGTTGTGTGATGCTGAATGTGTGATTCAAGTAAATCAAGCCTCACCCTTGCTTTCAACAGCTTTTAAAATATATTTTTTTGGGGTGGGCTAATGAGACAGTTGTGATCATTGAGATTTGCACCTTTGCATGAATGTGTGAGTTTTGCTCTGGGACATGCTGTATGTTAACAAGGCTGTCACCAAAAAAGATGCCTCTGTGAGACAGTGACGAACAAAGTGCAAGAAGAAGCTGCCATCTGCTGATTATGAATTCTCCACAATTTGAACAACCAGCATTTTCTCCATTAACTATCATCAGTGTACTTTGTCTCGGGTCATTTCTTTCTTACTCCAAGTGAAACCATCGAGCCGGCCAGGACGGGTGTAAACAGAATGCAAAGGAACTCTAGAAATGTATTCAGGGCATTTATTATTCAGTTATACTGCAGGTTTGCACTTCTACCAGCTGAACAAGCAAGTATTTGGTACTCAAATTGTAAATATATTTAGATGTAGAATATTTAACTTCTTTGAACGATGTGTTTTTTCTTAAATAAATAAAATCCCCTGCGTCTTGCACAGTTTGTATTTTTTTGTATGTTGGATAGAAGCTTCATTCTAGGTTTCCGAAATGGACAATCTTGTTTAAATTCAGTGCAGGTGATGGGGTGTATTTGATTGCCAGTCCTGTCACTTTTGCTGGAGCCTTAGAGCACAGTTGGGATTGGGCCCGTCACTGTGCTGGTGTTGGAGAAGCATTTATTTTGGTGATATACTCCCAGCATTGCTCAATATGTGCCAATTTCTCTCAAGGATTGGCCCCTTCAGATTATTTTGTGCTCCACAGGACATCTCAGAATTCAGCATTGAGAACAAAGAAAACAAAAATAAGTCTCCATTTTCCTCTGTGCTTAATATGCTCAGCAGATAAACAAATAAAAAAGTAAAATCACAGAAACAACAGGAGCTTTACTTTAGCAGATGCCCATATTGATTTTAAGAAAACTCTTCTTCCAGAATGTGGAGAACGTTTAAGCACCTACAGGAACAAAACCTCTGCAATCCTCTCTTCACCCACCAACATCTTCCTTCTCAGCAACACACACACACACACACACACACACAAATAAGTGAAGAAGCACCACTGAAAAAAAGCCCAAAGGATCCCAAACCATCTGGACCGGAAAATGTGTACGAGCTGTCACCAAATAGCCAAGGAACAAACCTCCTGGTCTCTGCGAGCTCGCTTCAAATACTTAAGAATTCACCTCACACTGCAGAGTTGACCTGGCCCTCACTCGGTACCTCCGACTCCTCAAAACCTGACTCTGCAGCACTCACAAATACTTCCCCTGTTGTCCAGGACACAGCAAAGTGTCTCAGCGATGACCTTTTGAACTGTAAGAGAAGCTCAGGTGTTCACAATCCAAACAAAGTGTCGAGGTTGGCCTCAGAGGTTAAAGGTTATGGCTGATGGAGAATAGCTTGCTGCTTAATAAAAGTCAGAGATGTTGGGTTTACGTCCCCTGTGGGTCCTGTGGCATTTGTGCAAGACGAAAGACAGTAAATGATATTTTCCTTTGACTGAGAGAGATTGTGAACCTGAAATCGGCAAAGATGATGACAGAATTTGCCAGACTTTTCTTTCCTTTTCTGATTATTTCTTATGTTCTTCTGTCCTTATTTTTCATCGGCCCCCTGGCCCCGCTGAGGGGCCAGTAGAGTCAGTTGGGGCCACTTAATCCCCATGCAGCCTCTCAGTGCACCTTCACAAGAGTGTGAAATATAATTGGACACCTGCATCCAAGGAGCCCCAAAAATAGCTTTCCATGTTTACACCAGAGCTCTGAGGAGGGAGAGCAGTGCGGAGTATCACTGTACCTCTTTGTTACACTCAGGCTGCTTCGTTGCTGTTGTGTGGTTGCCCAGCCCCTCTGCAGCACCGAAATACAAATCCACCCTAAGTTCCTGAAAGCAAAATGCTATTTCAAGTGCTTTTCTGTGTCTTTGTAAATTCTGGAGCGCACACTAATGTCGACACAAATCTCTCAGACCAGACTACTTGCCCTGAATTTGGTTTAGTGCGGCTCATTCGGGAGGAATTTCCAGTACAATACAAGGATTAATTCCTTTGTACGAAGAATAGTTTTCTCTTAAGTCAGAAAGCCAGCTACGGTACGCTGCCTTCCGCCCACACACTTGTTTTTCCCTCACCCCTTTTGTCCGACCTACTCCATTCTTGGTTTCAAATGATCCATGGTTTCCCCCCTTAGTGAACCGTGATTTTCAATAATCTAACTTTATTGGTGCACTGTCAGTTGAGGAAGAAAAATAAAAAGACTTTATCCTTTAAAAACGTGTGTGTTCTTAAGCAGCAGAGGAAGGGGTTGCAGTGTCTGTCCACGTGTCCACGTGTCCACGTGTCCACTATTTACAGTTCTTAACTGATCAATAGAGACGCTTGAGGCAGTGAAAGCCTCACTGAACCAGATCTACATCTCCACCTCTTACCCCAGGGACCTGGAGATGGATCTCAACACACAATTAAAATTTCACACTTGACTGAACTCCACAGACTGTCAATATTAGGAAAATGAAAAAAAAACACAAAGTTAAAGGCGACTAATAACTTGTAAAAGTGTAAAAGTAACTGATATAAGAACAAGAATAACACAGAGAGGTGATTAGGGAAGCGTTTGCTGCGATGTTAGCGGCTCTGTGAGGCTGTACTTATGCACAGAGGTGACAAAGCTAAATGCTAAGCTCAGCATGCTAACATGCTACAATGACAATGCTAACCTGCAATCACAATCGTCTTGCAATATAGATAGGGGGAATGCTGGCTGCAATATGCGGCCAATGGCAGGCTTATGCCCGCAGCCTACATCCGGTGAGTCAGACAAGTGGATCATCAAAGTAGGGGAACATCAGTGGGATTCATAGTCTGGGGTGCATGCCATGAATGTCTGTACAGTACAACACTTGGTGTCAATCCATCTGGTAGATGTTGAGATATTTCACAGGATAAGTGAAAACCTTGATCTACTGGTGGTGCTCGTATCCAATATGTGTTATTAAAAAAAACGAAACTGTTAACCTCATAGTGGCACTAGAGGAATACTCAGCAGACATCATTCTCTGAGGATCATCAATGTACAAAACTTCACGTTCATCCATCCAAAGTGGTGGACAAACCAACAGACAGACAAGATGTATCATAGAGCCACACCTCTAGCATGTCTAAAGATAAGTACTGATATAATATGACAACTTGGGCTTCACAAAAATATTGCCAAGTTGTATCCACTGAAGAAATTTGGTCTACAGGCTTGGATTCTGGGACACTGTCTTCCTTGTTGATTGTCTTTCCCCAGCAGAAGGTTTAGCGCTCTGGGAGAAAAGATGGCACAGGTCGCTTTGTTCTCCACACGACGTGACAAAATATAACTGCTGCAGCTGCAGTGAACTAAGTCCTGCCTTCCTGGCCAAAACAAAACAAAACGCAACGAATGCCATGTCACGCGGCGTGACACAATCCCTGCTTTTGAAGGCAGATCGCAAATCCATTTGACCAGCTTGATAAATATCATTTCACATGAAGCATATGCCACAGAGTTAGCATTCCAGCACAGTTCCACTGCAACCATGACAGAAACAGAAAATAAAACCAATTGAATTTCCTGAGCTGTCAGGCTTTTGTCAAGGTGAAAACTACTTTACGATGCTGTGGGGCGGATTTTGTCGAGGAATTGAAGAACCACAACCTGTTAAGTGGAACCAGGGATCAGAAGAACTTGTCAGACTTACATTTTTCAAATGATTTCCAGTCAACTCACATACAGATGAGGGCTCAGCCACCCAGTGAAATATGTGAACAGGAGGATTTTCATCCATCCATCTATCTATCTGTCTATCTATCCATCTATCTATCCATCCACCTTTCTGTCTGTCTATCAATAAAACAAGAGGCAATATCTAAATCTAACTTGTCATCTTCATGCTGAGAGGTACTCTGTGCCCGTGTCCTGTTCTTCAAAGGACAATTGTGCGATATCAAAACAACCAAGTGGTGGGCACCGATGAAAAGAGGAGATGAAAATTATGGATTGGAATTTCGGATACTTGCCCACTTTCAGCAGTTACACTTCAGACATTTTAACAGGCTTTTTAGATTTCTTGGGGGAAAAAACATGTGGGTATATCTATCTTATTCAGCGTAAGATTGCATTTTTGTAAAGCAGCTTTAATCAATATTCCTGTATTAACAATGGATTAAATACGAGTCATTCCCCTCTGTACCTCCACAGTGTACGACCGGCTCCTCTCACGCACTGAAAGCACATGCGGCCGGCCTGGATAAGTCAACAAAGCAAGGAGATGCCTAGATAACAACGCAGAGGGAGAGCGGCTTCATGCTCTGCTCAGGTAGACATCACTCAACTACATCTTTACACAGCAAATAGCTGTTGTCTGCGATATCAATGTTCAGGATTTTAAATACAGCTCATTCAAAGAAAAGCAATCCCCATATTTTGGGCCAAATCAAATGTGAGACCACTTGATGCGATGCTTCAAGCAGGGCATTTGAAGCCACTCTGAATTATAATTCTCGGGCTGATATTAAATGGCGTGACCGCTCATAAGCGCAGTGCGATAAGGGAGCAGTGGGTGTGGATCCTCGTGGCATCGTGTAATCAGGATGTGGTGATGAGAAAAGGTCACTTGTGCTAATGTAATATTTTTTTATTCCACGAGAGAGACGTCAGCGCTGACAGATGATCCAAAGGTCAGCCGTGTCATCACGCCCATTCTGTCCTGTGAGGTGATGCAAAACAGATCTGATGACTGCTCTGCACACTCCGTACTCCATCAGAGAACAAGAGAGCGAACAGCTCATCTGGTGGGCGGATAATGGCCTGGGTGGGGCTCGCCCGCTCACGTGATGAACACCCTTGCATGCAACCTTACTCATAATGTAAACTCAATGTCTGAGGTACCAGTCATGAAAAGCCCCACAACAAGAGTAGCTGCTTGGATAAACACACAATTCACACTGAGCAAATGAACGACCTGATTGATATGCACAGGAGCAGTCATCATTATCTAGCCAGCTCATGAGCATTATGCTCACAGCCTACTAGTAAACAAAGCACATGAAATCAATTAGCTCTTTGAGAAGTGATCCAGAGAGAAAATACAGTGTGGCTGGATGAGGAGCGATGGTCTTTATCCTCGTGCCTGACCAAATTATTGCTGAATCACTTAGCAAAGAAACGAAACATTGAGAGCACAGGCACATGACAAAGAGAACGCCGAGGGGAATATTTACCGGCAGACGTCGAATTTGCATTTAAGGATAAATGAACAACAATAGATGCGAGTGAAACGTTTTTTTTATTTTTGACTCATCTGAAGTAAAGTGTTCACCAACTCTGATAAAACGCTGTGTTGGTTAGACGTGGGTCTTGTTCTACACATGAGGGAACTCCATGTAGAATCACCCTCCGGAGATAATCCATTTTATAGATGAGACAGTGTTACAATGCAGAAATATACGAGTTGTGATACAGGGTGACACTCATTGTCATCATAATTGAATTAGGCAGAATATCAGCAGATGTTCAGAATCTCTTCATCCAAGGATAAAACAATGAGGCGGTGTACGCTTTGTGAAAGTGCTCTGGATCTGTCCTGCATCAGCAATGCAGAACTCAATACTGCAGTACAGCAGAAGTAATCCCCTCAGAGGTGAAGCAGAAGTGCAGCAACAGCGCAGTGCACGTGCGGTGGAAGAGGTGACCACTCTGCTGGTCAGGCTCCCCTTTGTATATGTATCTAGCGGCCACAATTAAAACAAAGAGCTGATGCCTTCCTCCCATGTCGTGCACTCTTATCACACGACAGAGCTGTCTGAGCGCGTGCCAGCGGGCTCAGGTCTGTGACGAGAACTCCTAGTTATGCGCGGTGGCACCCGGTGCGAGCGCCGGCTTCCGAAGGGCAGACGGATAAATTATTCAGCCTGAAGTTTTGCATCAACACGGCTCAGATGGCATCACATGAGAGGGATTAATTTATGCAACATCCATGAGAGGGACGAGGAGATGTCTCCAAGCCATGGGTTGAGTGAGAGGTGCTCATATGCATGTGGAGAGGCAAATCACTGCTTATAATAGAAGAAATGCTAATTGCTAAGTTAATGTAGATGCTGACATATTTGTACTCGTGATGCAGGTGTTGAAGGAAAAAAACGAAACAATGTCTCACTGACTGCTTCTACTTAGCATGTTGACTGGATTTGTTGTTTTCTGATTATTTTGATCTTGTGTGAAAACTTTTGAATCCTCTTTAAAAACAATAACTCTGCTTATTAAGTCTGAGGCAACAAAGAGTGTCCCAGCTAATAAACTAAATGAAATGCATGGCTCTCTTAGTTCTGTTCTTGAGGGAAAGAAAATGCTGATGTGTTCTTGAAGGCGATCAACTTTAATCGTCGCGGCGGACACAAATTAGTTCAAGCACAAACACGTGTTGATGGCTGATAAATAAGGAGTATTTTTGAATTGATCATTTGTCAACAGTGCACCGCCTCTTTGTTGGCCTGTCTGACTTTGACGACGGTGGCATTACTGAATAGACATTGTTTGACTGACATGGGGAGCATGAACAGGCCATTAGCATTCCATGACATTTTCTCATCCGCCGATAAAGCAGCGGCGGCCCTGTAAACAAAGTGCTGTGTTGCTGCGTGGCAAGGGGAAAAGGGAATGGAACGTAATGTAAAACGGCATTGTTCAGTGGTTTGAGATACCAGGTGCGCATTCTAATGCGGATGTACAGGGCAACCTCAGGCTGGCTGAAACAAAGGAGGGGGACGATAAGGGAGTGGACGAATGGGACATGCAGCAGGGTAATTGAAAGTGCTTGGGATTTTAAAGGCCAAATGCGACCAGGGGTTATCAGCCGCAGAAACAATCTGAATTTTTTATGGGAGTGACTGATTATCCGGACAAAAAGGAGGTTTGCGCCGCTTCACACGGGGCTCACTGGATAAAACAAGATCATAAAGGCCACAAGCAAACTTCAGGGAGCCTTTAAAGAACTGTAAGATTACTTTCAGCACCTTGTGTGCAGGAACAACGTGTGGATTGTGTACTCGACACCCTTTTGAATAAATGTGACAATGAAATGTTTTATCGTGTGAGCATGTCGCACGCAGTCAGTCACACACGTGCACGCCCACACATCACAGTCACAGCATTCTCTAAATTGGTGGGCAGCCTTCGGAAAGCCCCGAGGCTAAAGAGAGACTGATGACAAAATCTGCATGAAACAATAACATTCTGCCTGTTCCCTCAGGGTAGAGTGCTGAAAAACAACACAACTGGCAGATTCCTCCAGTAAAGAACTTGCCTATCAGGGGTATGGACGCAGCTGTAGGCCCTGGGGAAAGCTGGCTGATTGCCTATTAGCCCCCACAGCAAGGCCTTGTTGTGTGCAAAAGCCAAAAGAGATCATCCTGACATGCATGACTTTATTTGTCAGTATTGTATAAACAGCAGAATGCAGCCTGCTCTTTTAATAACCTTTGGAAATTGTTAGAATATCTTTACAGTTAAAGCTTGGGTTACATTGGAGAAACGCAAGATTTTTAAAAATAAAATATACCAAAACAATCCAGCCCAGTGTTGCCAATTGCTTTCCAACAAAAGGAGCTACAATAGCTCCAACATATGCTTATGAATGTAAACACGTCAGAATGAATGTACACATGACACTATTGTCAGTACTCACAGCTGTGAAGCTGGCAGCTTGAGGACGACTCCGATGACGCGCAATCCTGTACTGCAAATATGAAGCTATAGACTTACCTACATGATTTAAGATTGGCCTTTCTCCATCGCCAGATGGCAAATTGGGTTGAGCTTAGCACGAAGCATTAGCTTAGCTTAAGGTGCCCTGTTTCTTGTAAAAAAAAGTTTCTGTTCTTTTCTCTCCAAGATTGAAACCTGCATTGTTTACATCCATGCTTACTAACGTGCAATCTTCACCGCATTTGTCGGCACATTGGTGGGTTTCTTGACACGATAGGGCCACCTGTGGATCAGTGGCACAAACACAGACGGGATCAATGCATAAAGCCGTTGCATTGGTGTTCAAAAACTCCACAGGCAACCTTAAAATGCCACGCTTTTTAACATAAAATGTTTGAACTTGTGATTATTCAAAATAATAATAAAAAGTTTGTGGGTTTTCCTGTATGTTTAGCACACCAAAGAGGAAGAAAAGTCATTTCAGGCTGTGAACAGCAGGCTGTGAACAGCAGCTCTGTAAGCTTTCCTCAGTCTGGAGGCCCCTGCTGGCTAACCTTTGGATGACTTCCAAGCCCCTCCGCACAGCATTGTTATTCCTCCGTCTTTCCCGCAGATGTCCTTTTCTTGCTACAATCACTCACATGCTCTCAACTCTGAGAGGACAGCGAGCATGCTAGCTCCTCAGAAGGAGCACAAACTGGGGAGTACTGTCAAAAGAACAATTTGCACAACACAAAATCTTCTGTTTCCAGCCCTTTGAGTGGGAGACAGGTGGTCACTGTGGGAATACCTTGGCTTTCCCTTTGAAAAAACGGCGGGGACAGAAGTGTCAAGTACAGGCAAGCCGCAGAAACAAGAGGGTTTGTGTGAAAGCACTAAGCTTATAATATGGAACATTGTGTTCTATTCTATTGCACTGTACTATGTTCCAGTCGCATGCTGTACGATGAAAAATGTATTTGACACAGCCCATAAAATATTCCTTTTCTTTATTTTTTCATTAGTTGCAGGTATGGCACAAAAAAAAATGGGTGATAAATCCAAAGAAATACAGTGAAAAAAAAGCCTGATCATATATAAATATAGAGCACAAAACAGAGAAGAGTGACAGGTCATCATTACAGGGTGTCGGCACACAACAAGATAAATAACATCACTCAAACACAGCTTTCTCAACAACCTTGATGTCATAGCATCAACTCTCATTATTTCCAGGAGTCTTTTAAAATGTGAGGCGGGGGGGTGGGGGGGGGGGGGGGGTGCTGCACCGACTGCACCGACGCTAAATAACTGGACAAGTAAAAATGGAGTCTGTGTGCGAGCTGTCATGCTGCTGCTCCTGCCTGGCCTGTGATTCCATCGAGAAGCAGTGAGGTTCACTCCAACCCGGGAAACAATGAAGTACAGAGAGGTGGCAGTTTTCCCACTGGTAGAGTTGTCACAGTGAGCAGCCATGCCATCAAATAGCGACATACTGCTCCTTCCCTGACAGAGTAAAATGAGATCTCTGAGATGTGTCTACCTCTCCCAGTTATTTAGTGAGACTGCAGTCAGCCTCCTGTCGAGAAGTCCCTCACTACAGCCTAGCCACTGTGTGAAAGTGAGAGAAACTCACCGCATTAAGACGGCTATTTTACTCTCGAAAACACATTCAACACAGTGGTCATGTTTCTGGTTTAATATGACATTTTGTTCCTGTTTGAGTCCCTCGTAAGAACACTTTTCGGACTGCCAAATTCAATGCGACTGCCAATTCTGAGGTTTCTGGTCGCACCGAACCACAAAGCCCCCCCCCCCCCCCTCCACTCTTGGCACCAATTTTCTTTGCTGAATCAATAAAGCAGGGTGTGTATAGTGATAATTGGGGCTACCGGTTGGAATTATATCACGCTAGTGGAACTGAATGGTTATTCAGGGTGCTAAAATAGCGCGATGAATGGCACAATGTGACAAAGCCCTTCTTAGGTTGAACAGAAAATGAGAACATTTCCACTCAATAAGAAATCTTGGGACTGTTCCTTTTAGAGACCCTTGAAGCACTAGGTATCAAACAATTAAAATACATGGTAAGACTAATACTTTACCAGGTAATTATAGCTGTAACGAAGTTGGTAAAATGTGAAAGTTACAGCTGAAAAACCTTTCAAGAAACTACATTACAGCAGCATAAGAGAAATGACTTCAAGCCACAACTTCTCCACTTGTGGGTGATAATATTACAAAGTGTGCACTTTCTAGGAATTAAGACAATACTTTGTTTTAAATTACATTTCCTCACATAGCAACTGGTTCAACTCACATGGATAGGTTTAATCAAATTCACCACAGAACCTGGGAAACAGGTTCAGCACGCTGCATGTTGCACCAATTATGTTCAATCTACAGCCTGCACAAACCCTGACAGACCACATCCTTTAATGCTACAGCGCCTCCGTTTCACCGGTATTAATGAAAGCACCGGGTACATCCATCCACAACTGCATAATTCCTTTGTGTGTTTGTCAATTTTCACAAAGGATGTAACAGCATTGAGTCAAGACCTTGTTTGTTTCCTTGGTCCTTCTCAGTTCAAGACCAGCATCATGAACGTTACACAAAGGCATGAAGTCAAACGTGACATTTTCTCAGTAAGGAAGGTGGAACTGCATTTAAAAAAAACACGATTTCTCCCCGTAAAATGTACTTCCCTCCTCCCAAATGGTTGTTGCCTTTCCCCATGCAACAACGATTGACTTGTCTTGTGTTTTTAGCGGTGGTACAAAGGAAAAGCCAAGCGTATACTGTGACCGGTACTATGTAATGCAAACCAATGCTACTGACCCAAACACCTCATGTATAATGTTAGTATTCGTCAAAACTGCCAGCTTTAGTATTTGAGCTTTACTTGTCTTGACTGACTTTGATGGTACATTTTTCTCGTTGTTCTTTCCAGAGGTTGTATCGAAGATTTAAATCAAATGCTTTAGTCCGCACCATGCTCTATTTGAGAACGCAGTAGTCATTACTGGACAATCAGATTGCAGTACCCATACGATATCATAAATAGAGACCGTTACATTTTATATTATCATAAAAGAGTGTTGAGGTACTGGACTTAATAGATTCCTGAGATTCCTGGAGCGGTCTACCGAGAAGGAAAGAGGGGAAAAAGATGGTCACTTTATTTTTTGTAACCCTCTATTAAAATTCATGGCACTATCATCACCACTGCAAAACTCTCGCACAAAGTGTCAAACGTAAGTGTCTGGTGTGAGAAACATCTAATACCGTGTGTGCCGGTGGGACAAACAACACACACAACATGATTTGATGAAACTCTTGGCGCACACAGACAGATTCAGCTCCAGCACCCCCAAACTAATCAGAAGCTACAAATACCTCAAACCCATTTCCCCTCGTTAGTTTATGAGCACACCTACAGACGCCTCTAATCGTCCAAAAATAAAGGCAGTAAACACGACGCTGTTTACGTGTTCAAATACTTTGAAGTAGCTTAGAGGACTTTTATCAATATAAAGAGCAGAGCTGAGTGTAAGCTACTCACCAGACTCACAACTCACGCACACACAAAGGGCAGAGGCTCACACAGGGTGCGTGAATTGCACAGAAATGAAAAATAAAGGATGTGGTGAGAGCTGTGGCACCACGGAAACAAACAATGGTTCCTTTTGCTGTTCAATTTGAGCAGTTATGGGGAAAATTTGACAATACTTCCTTCACACAGATGGAAGTTTTGCAGATGGAGGTACCCAGAGTTTAATAATACACAACACAAAAGCAGGATACAAATCTGGTTTTCCATTCAGGTCTGTTTTTGAAAGGCTCATGCTGATATAATTCCAACAAACACAAAACTAATTTCAAAGTATGACAAATAGAAGGGATTTTGCAAACTCAGGCTGTTATTTAGAAGCTGAACTTTTGGAGCAGTATGCGTTATTTGATTTCCGTTACCTCCGGAGACAGCTCCCCCTTGTTCACGGTCTTTGTGCTAAGCTAAGCTAACCAGCTTTCAGCAAGAAAGTGAAAAAGCTCATTCGCCAAAAAGTCAAACGACTACTTTAAAAAAATTGAACCAACACCAAATGCGTTCTTTCATTTAAATCCAGCTGTAACTTTGAATCACTGTACTAAGGTGTAGCTGCTGCTACATGAGTACAGGTGCTGAGGGTGGCAGTAAAAGGAACAGTTACCAAAATATCTGAAGGAACTCGTGTCCAGACTGAGCAACAGTGACGACTGCACGGGGCACTTTGGCACTTTTCATTACTTGCTCTACCACAGGAGGCTACAGCAACTCGCTGATGGATATTTCATCTGAGCTTGTGTTTTTTTGGAAATTGTGTCGAAGTCTGTGTCAAAGTCAGACGAACTTCATGTTCTTGATGTGTCCAAAACAACCTATGAAAGTCTGAAAGTTCTCATCCCCCAAAAGCACACAAACAAACATGTGTTTTAGTAAAACATTACATCTGGTAAGACTGTTAGAAAAGAACTCCCCCCAGAACTCCATCTACATTCATTATGACCTGGGCCTTATGGGGAAAAAAAAAGGACTAGCAGAAAATAGCTGTGATGTCTCTGTAATAATATCATTTAATATTATATATAATATCATAATGGTATTATAAGGATGCCCTGACATGCTCATCATTCTGCTCTGTTTTTTTAATCTTCTTTACACGTGTCAGTTCTTTATCACATCTTTTGTACACAGATTGATGCTCACACATGTACATGACCCACTCAGACAGATAAATATGAATGAATCAAGTAAAAAAAAAAAAAAGGATCAGTTTGCTGTTAAATGTGGACTTGGGTTGGAGATCCTGTGGGAGTAGGTCACGCATGTGCAGAGAAATATAAAATGGATTTTATATGTTGAGACCTTGAACTGTATGTTGTGCTTCCTGTACTCCAACATAAAACATTTATCATAAACCTTTGAATAGAGCTTCTTTAACATTTACAAGTTATACATTTACCAAATTGGTTTACTTCTTCTGCTTCCATCAGCTTTGATACTCGAGCAATGCAAAGGGAGACAACAAGAAGAGAAAGGAAGTTAATTCATCTTCAACGGAAAAAATAAGAAACAAGACACAAGTCCTCAAAACATTTGTCATAACCAACGATGAAACGGAATTTTTCATTTTCTTATTTTCTCTTTTTTACAATACATTTTTCAAAAACCCCGCTGGTTAAGGTTATGGTCTCAGGTAGATCTTCCACAGTCAATCTTCACAGTTTGTGTAAAAGCAGAGAAACATTCTCGCTAGAGTAATAAAATATCATGACTATTATTATGGTCATTATTATCTTTTATTCTCATATTGTTCCATATAAATGGTGGAGGACAGGGGCGAGGCATGTCACCCTAATGAAGAGCCTGCGGCCCCAAAGTTCCTGCTCTGCTCCCTGTACAACGCAACGTTTTATTCAGCAGTTGTTCTTTTGTTTAAAAAATGCTCGACCGCGGGGAAGGAGAATTATGGGAAGAGAGAGAGAGTGGGGTATTCATTCGATGAAGTGTCTTCATCCTCCTGTATGATCTCGTCTTTCTGCAAAAAAAAAAATAAAAATAAAAAGAGCCAGAGCCTCACTGCCACTGTCGCCGCTGTTTTCATCCTAATTGTTTCCAAACCTGGTCTGCCAGCACTGCCTGGTCAGCTGCCCTCACATTGAACTACGCGTAGGCATAGGCAAAGGCTTAGGCGCATGCACACACACACAAACACCCACACACACACACATACACACTTGCACGCACACAAACACACAGGCAACTGTCCCTTCAGGAGTTAAATCCGGGTGGAGCACAACCCCATGCTCCCTCTGAACACGCATGCCCTCTCCCATCAGCACTTGTGGGGCAAAAGAAACATGTAGAAAATAGCCCATCAGAGGAAACATGAACAGAGATGTGTTCGATGTTGATTGACACCCAGGCTCACGATTCGGTTTGTAATCTGAAGGCACTTTGTTTCATGGCAGAAAGTAAAGTGGCTTCTGTTCCACAGGCGGACCGCCGACTGAATATTCGAGTCGGGCCTCACTAATCGGACCTTTGTCTGCTCTCTGCCTGTCCCTCCTCTCCCTCCACTCTGCTCTCCTTCCACCTCTCCCTCTCATGTCAGCTCCTGAGCTTGAACTTCTCTCTGCCCTCCAGTCCAGCTGTCAACACCTCCGCTGATTCCTCCTGCAGTCATTGTTCTGCCACCCGACCGTCGGTTGGCCACTTGGACTCATGAGCACAGTGTTAATAGATACATGGGCAGCTACAGGGGGGGGTAAGCAGACGGAACTAAATGTTGCCAAAGTCCTTGTTTTTCCTACAGTTCAGCACCAAGCAGATAAAGAAATGCCAAGGTGTGACTTGAGGCCGGGCTAGAGTGAAAAACAAGTGTCGGTGATTGGCATCTGGTGCGAGAAAATGAAGATAAAGATACACAGAGAAAGGTCTGATTCCATGTATTTGTAAGCAGGGAAATGCTAATTCCTCTTCAAAAAGTCAGCAGTGTCTGTATTCTGCCGCCTTCTAGCGATATTTTCATAACTTCATAAAATTGTTCTTGTGCTTTACAAACTGTCCGTCCTCCTTCGACGCTTGTGAACTCTTTCGGCAAAGTCCAGGCGCATTCGCCGGCCGCCTGTCTTTGTGCTCGTGAAGATGTCCAGAGTCCTGCACCGAGGAGTTGTTTCGGTAAAAGTGGTCTCTTTAAAAAAAATTGCGCATCTTCTTTATTACTTTTTGTGGAACTTTTTTATCACGATTTTTTTCTCTCTTTCATTCATTTCGGTCCCTCCGAGGTCTGGCAGGGGACCCCTGCTGCTTTCAGGATGCATGAATCTTTGGTGATTGGATGCCGAGGGTACAGTTCACAGACGGTGGGTCTGAATATTCGCCTCTGAGGTGACAGAGAGAAGGGTCACCTCTGACCTTCCAGGAGGGTCATCACCAAGGTGATGCATAGCAGCCATATATGGGAGGACGTGGACGGAGCCTGAGCGCTGAGATCTACAAACACAAACAGAAAATAATGGTGGAAATTGATTTGATACACTCCAAACAACACATGAACACGTAATGAGCCAATTGTGTTTCACGGCATAGTTCTCCAATTTTTGGAAAATACATCTATTCACTTTCTTGTCGAGAAAAGAAGAAGATTGAGAAGATGGATAGCACTCTAATGTACGTATGTATCTTTGATAAATATGAAGCCACAGCCAGCAGCTGGTTAGCCTAGCTTAGCATACAGACTGAAAACAGGGGAAAAAGCTAGCCTGGCTCTGCTTTCAGTCTCTAAACTAACTAGTCTCCAGATTCATATTCTACAAACAGACATGAGCGCGGCTCATGCATATGAACTCCCTGCAAGAAACAAATGAATATATTTCCCGAAACTATTCCTCATGTAGAACTAACCTGCACGATCAGATCCGAAAACAAGACGAGATAATTCTAATCGTTTTCCCTCTTACATGAAATAAATAAAGTCTATTCATCATCTGAGATTGAAATGCATTATTCTCTGCATGACTCTGTCCTCAGCCTGGGCGACCAATCCTAGAACACCAAACGAATCAAATCTCGTCGCTCTGAATCATAAATGGATCCATATGAAATGTACCTTGAGCAACAATCTTGCCGTTATAGAAAGAATACCTTTGAGATGCCTGCTTATTTTCCTCCAAAGACATGAACAATTGAAATAAGATTACCCTGATTCATGTATGGTACACGTTAGAAGGAAACAAATTTCCTCCAACCCTAAATAACATGCACGACATCAAATGAGCAGCGCTCGTCCGCCTGCCAATATCACTTTGTCAATCGCAGACCATTTGCTCTGTCCTGTTTTCTGTGTTTCACGTTCCGTTTGTTCCTGCAGCGCAATTACAGCGCTCCACTCAGCCGGCGTGGCTGTCGCTCATGTGATTACAACACTATTGCCACGGCAACTGTGGTTCAACGCCGTTCAAACCGTCTGAGATTGGATCCCCTCTCGTAAATCAATGACCTCGTCCAACGTGGGGTAGAGAGAGACAGAACCTGGAGCTCAGATGAAAGGGGGGACGAGGCGCAAGTGCGGCGCTACTCACTGGGCGGCGGGTCTCGACACTCCCCTTCCTCCAGCGTGACATCATCGATGGCGATGTCACCCTCGATGCCTGGTCCTCGGATGCCTTCGAGCACCACCTGCGGAGAGGAAAAACATGTTTGTCATGTTAGATGTTCAGATTTGATAAGACCACAAAAAAAACAAGAAAATTGGCACCGCAGAAAGATTGTGGAAAATGACAGCAGGTGGCAAGTGTTTGTTTCAGTCTTTAATCTCACAACATTTAAAGTTAAGAATGCTTGTGATGTTACAGTTAAAAGTAAGAGTGGGAACAAAAAAAAGAGCTGAAACTATAATTACTTTCCACAACTGCAGTCAAAAAAATGATTGAGAATATTGGAGTCCAATATTCTCTACTCGCAAAAGAGTAGGCATCCTGATGGCAACGCGTGAGCGATATTGCTTTCACAACAGCAAACAATGGCCACATCTCTGCTTAATATCACAGCTTGTGAAGCGCCGCATCAATATGCCGCCCTCAAGGAAACCAATACTTCAACATACCAACGCAAGGGAATAGAGGGCAACTAGAGGAATGCTGCTGAGTATTGGATTGATTACGTTTCCCGGTCTCACCTGGAAGGATGCTGTCGGATGGATGCTGACTTTTGCCTGCTTCCAGCGGTCACCTTGGTTCCCATTTAACGACCACGCGGGACCCTCGGAGGCCGTTTGGCCCTTCTGTTTCAGGAGGGCGTTTAGTGTTCCTGTACGAGGGAGAGACAGTTGCACATGAATGTCAGCGTACTCGCGCACAAACACGATTCCACCGCTGTACCGTCAGCGGTTTCCAACCTCCAGGCAGTGGACCCATAGTGGGCCACAGATTCTATGCTACTGGGCCATGTGACAACAATATAACTTCAGAAGTTCATAAGCGTACACTACAGGCACATTTTTCAGTCTCTCACTCTTTGCTATTTTTCGAGTAATGTCATGTTTTATTTGTATTTTGAGTAAATGAATACAGACATTATTACGTGTCGAACCCCAAAACTGGAGCCCAAATACTCTGCCCTATTAAGAACACTATGGCGTTAAATAGTTAAGAGAAAAGCTTGTGACAAAATTGTGTTTCGGCAGACTGTTGTGCTTCCATAATATGGACCCTTCAATTAAATAAAATAGAGAAAGTAGAGAAGAAATCCTAAAAAGATCTGTCAAAAAGAAAGACGAACAAGGAAGTCTAGTTCACAACAATCTGGGACTTCATGGTTCTCTTTCATATCCATCTAAAGTCTTCTAAAGAACTGTAAAACCAAAAGTTTGAAACTCCAGCGATGCTTCTGTCCTTTTTTTCGAAGCATTCCTTCTCCCACATTTGAGATACACAACCACGCAGAGTGTTCATCTTAGTATTCACACGCTTCTCCTTCATTCCAAATGTATGTATTCGTCTGCATTTGAAGCAGAGCCGAGCAGCAGCAAAGGTTAAACTCGGGTCACGTGAATTGACACATCTATTAAGTTGTGATTCTGCAAGCGAAGATAAGTTATTCTCTGGCTTGTATTAATCCAAATTAATTATCACTAATGGGCAATGTGTGATGAGAATCTTTCGGAGAGCATAAATACATTCCCCGTAGAGAACGGTTGCTAATGTTTCATGAGCTTCAAACTATTTATGCTCAGTCCAGCTTCTTTCCAGCTTCAAGATGTCGCTGTCGAGACAAACTCTGCATTTGAAAATGCAATTTGACGGATCCATTTTAAGTGCATTCAGTTAAATAATAACACAGAAGTACTGGCTCCCCTTGTCACAGAATAAGCTGTGTACCAGGTCTGAATTGAAGACTCCCCTCAGTGAGACCTCTTGTCTGGCCCTGGGCTTTGATATAAAACTGTCAGATGATGACACAGAGTGCAACCTCTTTTCCCTCCTCTCCTGTTGGTTTTTTAATCACCAGGGAGAGAGCAAGAGAGAGAGAGAGAGAGAGAGAGAGAGAGAGAGAGAGAGAGAGAGAGAGAGAGAGAGAGAGAGAGAGCAGCATCCAAAGACCAGATCAGGTTAGCATTGACACCGTATCGAAGCTCAGCAGGACCACTGCTCTTTTACAAATATGTTCAGCATAACCTTTGCGCTGTGACATAACTGGTGAGCAGAGAAACAGCAGCGTCTACGGCTTCAACCTCTCTCTTGATGCAGCTGTGCCTCGCTGTACGTCACTGTTCACATTCTTTCATCAGCGCAGTGTACAGTACGCTTTCCCCCCGACGACAGCACAATCTCCAGTGAGAGACGAGCTCTTGCACAGAACATGACCTGCGGTTTCATCTCCCGTTGAAGTGTTTAGGCTGTAGGAGGATTCTTGCTGAGCCGGCTCGCTTACATTTCTCTTTGAACTCATCGCCATGTCGGTGGTAATGTCAGTGTCATCACATCCTGAGCAAAGGCATATGCTGTCTATTCTTCAGAATACCTTCTTTTTTCTTTTTTTTTAAGGAAATACCTGTGGCAGACACTTGTGAAATTTACAAAGATCTGAGAAGAGAAAGACGTGAGTCTGGTGAAAAGTGAGAAGTAGCTCCTGGAAATGTTCAGTTATGTAGCGAGGACGAGCGAGAGGGGGATTGAGGTGCAGTACCACCCTCCTTGCCAATGAAAGGATGACTCCATTGCTTCTCAGAAGGTCAGCCTTAAAACAGACATGCTTGGCGTGCTTTGCTGGAGACTTAATCCGATAAACAAATGCGACACGGGCTCCAAAGGCAAACTTTGATGTGCGCTTCAGTAATTAAGTGTGACCTTGTCTCAGGTATTCCCCCGCTAGCTAACTACGGAGGAGTTTCTTTGAGCCCGTGCCACTGTTCTCGTCAGCGTGTGGGCGAAACTCCTTATCGACCGATTCTGGCCTCCAGCGCTGCCGTGCCACAACTTGACTGTGACTCACCTCTGCAGCACAGTCCCTCAGAGCATCAAACTCCCAGCTTCTCAAGACGGAGCTGTGCCAGCTAGAACGGATTACCGAGGATGGCTCGATGGATGCCACAGACATTTTCTACCACTGCCAAAAACTGTAGAGCCACTGGGCTTCTGTCGGAGGTGTAGGTCCAAAACACAAGACAGCTATGTTTGCTGAGCGAGGCGCCCATGGTAGATAACAATGGTGACATCTGGTGGCTTGGGCCTTCAAAAATAGGATTCGATGGTGCCGTGACCTAACACACATCAGACGAGTATGGAAAAGGTTGTCCGCTTCCAAATGCACCAACACAGGAACCACCACGCGTGATTACGAATGTAGAGGCCAGTGTGGGAGCTGCATTAGTTGGAGAGGCATTCGAGAGGCTTTAAAGCGTGAATATAAAATGTAATCTAACGACGAGCTATTTAAAACAACAGTCCTCTGCAAAAAGAGAACATGCACAGCATATGTGACCATACATTATTTGGTGCATTTGTCATAAGCACTCATTTCTCTGGGTAGAAAATATCACAAATTAACATTCTTGAGTTCTCAAATTGATCGCCAGCCAGTGGGTGAATTTCTCTCACGGCCAGAGAGGCAGAATGCTAAATGGAGCGTAGCCATGGAGGATCTGAGCTGGGTTTCAAGTCCTTGACATTTAGCCCATTCATCATAACGCGCCACAGTCTGGGCATGGCCACAGACGGGGAGGGCAGGGAAGAGAGGGTCTGGCTGGCGATCAATTTGAGCAAATTGGAAATGTCACGGCCTACTCAACCTCGGAGCTCTCACCTCCCCGCTGAGTCGCCCTCCAACACCCCTCTCCTTATATTCTCTCCACCCCCCTTGCTTCCACCTCTCCAGATGTTTGGTCCGGCCCACCCACCTGGACACTTCCACTAGTCTTGACTACTTGTTACTGTGATTGACAGGTCGCTGCCGAGAGCACGAGAGCTCATAATGGTCAAATTGTCGAAAAACACTTCATGTTTCAGACCGCAGTTCACCTTCAGCTGTGAAACGAAAATGCATTTTACTCAATAGAACAATCTGTGAGCCAGCGTTTGTATTATTCATGCAAATACGAGTCATTGAACAAACTTCAAAGGGAAATAAAATAGCTGGAATGACATCAGATCCACAAAAGAAGACGTGGCTTATGAAGACATATAAGCCAGTTTACTCAAAGAGGGAGAGAAAAGAAGGAGAGGAAGCTGAGTGGGTTGCTCTTGGAGCAGCAGGTCCAGCAGAAGCTCAGAGCGGAGCAGGTGGAGGGTGGAGATGGCGCCGATTCCACCGATGTCTCAGTAGAATACCGAGGTAAACGCAGCCAAACGCTCGCCGTAAACTTCTTATCAAGAGAGAGTTGAGTGCAGTTGCCAGCCTGTAGTGATTTCACAGTTTATTGAACATCAAGTTTGATGAGCACAAAACTGCAAGTCCCTCTCCCCTCATTGGGTTCATTCACTATCATTGCTTTGTTGTGTTTGTTGTCTGTTTGTTGTTGTTTACTCGAAAATATTTTTAGGGAAATAGTATTTTTAGTTAACTGGATATATTTGTGGTGCACTCTCTTGGTGTCATTGTCATTGAAAACATATTTTTCAATCAGCTTCTTACCAAGAGTGACGAGGTCCCCCATGAACACAAACAATCGGACAACGTTCTGTGTTTATTGTTGTTGTTTTTTACCGGTTTGTTGTTGGAGAGCCAAAGTTGTGAGAAGGCGATGTCGTGTACTTCCAAACACCAACCAGGATTCGGCAGCATTTGAATCAGAATGTGATGACGGTTATTGGGGTTGTCTGGTCGCTGTCAATCAAATCTGATCAAACCACGCTGGAGCAGATGAGCTGAAGTTTTGAGTGTTTATCTCTCAATGAATAATACTGAAGGATCTTTTTTTTTTTACTTTAATTTTGACTTTCTCAATTAGTCATGAACATCTATCGCGATTGAGAGAAATTTAGAAAATATCGGACTTTGGCAAGTCCTAGTGTTAATGTACAGAGAGACACACTGTATACCCGTCACTGTAGGTGTCGGCCTTTAATTACCACACAGACGGTGCCTCAAGGCTCCTGTGCTTATGATCTATTTGGGGATTGAAGCATCAAACAGACCAGAGCTCCTCAACCTTGGGAACACCGCGAATGTGCCGAGTGCTTCGTGGAAGGTTCATGAGACATATTGACATTTTATTTTAACAAGAAACACATTAATAGTAACGGTTTCAATCATTTCAGAATTCCACTGTGATTTGTGAAATGACGAGCCAGACAAAACTCAGAAGCCTTTTCATAATCACAAGTTTTAATTTTTGCTGTTATAGTAAATGCTTTTTGCAGTGGTTCGAGTGCACAGCATCACCGTTCCTTCTAACAAACTGCTCTTATGCCAAACAGCATCCAGCCTCCATGATACCAAGATGATCCCGCAACCGCACCCAACAGTGCCCCTCACCCGCCTTAAGAACCTGTGCAGGAGCGAATGATAGTGGGTGAAGCCCAGACAGAGAAATCACCAGTGGAGGCTGTCAACAATGTACAAGCTTGCTGTTTTTTGTGTGCTCGAGATCCAATCTTTCTCCCCACTCCCAAATGTACAAACACACACAAAAAGCATGCACTCAGAGCTGGAGCGCTTGCGAATCGGCTGATTGGGTCCCCGGTGAAGAAAGCCTGAGAGTCAGACGTTAGCCACAGATGGCTCCTTCAGTCGCTCTGCCATCTTCAAATGGGCCATGCAAGGTTGTTATCTACAGTCACAGAGGAATGTATGAGCTAATGCCCAGGATTTGTGTACACACCTTTGAAGGGGTTTGTTGCAAAAATGATATATCTTTTGCTCAAAACATCTGACAGCTGCACTTGCAAAATGTTAGCATGAAAGCACAAAACTCCCCGCTGCACCTGCCACGGGGACAACCTCTGAGGAAATGACTGAAATGATGTTGCTTGCAGGAAAACGTGCCGCCGTCCTCCCTCGTAAAAACCCAGACAGCAATTCTAAGAATCTCTTCTCTCTCGTTATGTCTCAAAGCCAGTGTGATGTTGTGCCACAGATGCTTGTCGATGGACTTTCTTTGGTAAATAAAAAGTGTTGTTTCCTCATCGACTGGTATTTAGTTCCGCATAGATGAGAACGCAACTCCTTCATTTAGCAGAGAATTGCCAAAGCAATTTAAGTTCCACTTTCAGTTGCTTTTGCTGCTTAAGCAACCAAAAGCACAGACAAGTGACATATTCTTTCAAGAATGAGTGCAATTATCCTTTTCTTCATCAGTCTCCATGAACCATTGAGCAATGAATATAAATGGAGATGATCTTTTCAGCAGTGGATAAACCGTATGGCAGATTAAACCCAAGAGCAACACGGACGTTTGTTACAACAGACGGGGGACAACGAAGCGTCGGAGTGTACCTTACCTATGTGTTTTCCATACATGTGGTAGAAGAAGCCGAAGCAGTAGGCAGGTGGGTTGGTGATACCGTAAGGGTTTTTAGGGGCTACGTTGAAAAATGGACTTATGAGCCGCGCTTGCTCCCCATCCTTCCGTGGCCTTGATGTCTCAATGTACATGTAGAAACCTTGAAACACAGGGACACATAAAAACACATAAACACCTCAAATATAACAAACTGCAATGCACTTTGTTCATTGAACATTTAAACATTTGAACATTTAAAGAAGAATTCTAGTTCATTCCAACGCAGCTGTTATTTTGTAGCTTTGGTCATCATTTATTATAGTTTGGTTAACTTCATATACTCAACCCAACACGTGAGCCGGATTTACTAAACCACTTTATTTGAAGGTAAAACCAAAGGTGACTACATCCTGAATTGGTAATAATCCATCATTGCACACACACAACCCTGTGCACACGGTTTAAAAGGAAGGTTACACAGACACTTTGGGTTTTTCAATTGCCTTTGCTCTTCCAAAGACATCTGGTTTGTTTGAAACAAACTGTTTGATTGCTGCTCATGTTTCTTGTACCGTCGTCACGTTACCAGATGTCTTATTATTACCTACAGGACAAAAGTATGTAGTTGTTTTATGTAGTAGAGTGGAAAGAGTGTCTGAGAATATGCCTTGTGGATATCCTGAGGACAAAGTCATTGTGCCTCACTGAGAAACTGCACAAACAGTTGATTTACCCTTTGGAAAAACATGAGAGCTTTTTTTCAGGCAGTGTTCAGACTCCCTCAACGACTTCCTGAATGCCTACTGATACACCAGCAAGTCATTTGTCCCTGTAAACAGCGGAAAAGCGAGGCATCCGCGGTCATTCTCAGTTGCTTTTTCAGCCGGTCAGTGATAGCATGATGGGAATGAAACCTTCCATGTCAGAGATAAGGGGGCAGGGCTTTCTACGAAGCACAGTTCTCCTTTTACTTATAGCAATGACCCGGGGCGAATCGAGGAGATAACAATGGGGTTACATTTATGCTCAGCAGCGGCGGTGCATGTCTAACAGACCTCTGATTGCGTCTGAGCCGCACGCTCTGAAGCCAAACTCTGCGCTGCCACGGGGAAGTAGCTGGTGAGGCGCTCCACGCCCCTCCAGCCAAAATCAAATGGAATATCTCATATCAGATAATTACACGCAAAGAGGAATGGGCATGGTAATGAAATGCTGGACATTTTGAAACCATTAGGTGATAAAAGACGATGCATTATTTACTGCTTCAGCTGGCGCTGGTGCCACAGCGCCATAATAGGCACTTATATTCCACCACAGATACTTTCCATCAGCAGATTCATATAAAATCATATAAAATCCTGAGACAGATCCTTGCAAATCCAATTGTATTAATTCTTTATTTATCAAGTTCTTGAATGTTGAATACAACTCACATATTGAATGCTACATTCTATGCAGTATTCCCTGGTTTAGGTACCCATGGAGACAGCAACTCAGTTACAAGGTGATCAAGGCTGTTAGATTGTGCTGCGTCAAGCAATCGATGACACAATGAGTACAGCTGAAAGCATCTACTATTCAGCTGGGAACACTAATCTGTCTTTATTTCCACACGTCAAAAAAGTCAAATGTTAGCATATGTGTAGCGACGCAATGCTGCTAATTTACCCCATCATTCAGCAATACCGTGACCGTTTGCCACTGCACTCTGGGGATTCATGGATTCACGGATTACGTAAGAAAATACGGAGCGGTGTCCATTTAAAGTGTGTGCATTCAACCAACATTTTTCCAATCCAATGAGCAGCTGCAGTGTTTTCAGAGCCCCGCTGACAGCTGGCAAAAATAATCGCTGACACACACACACCAACTGTGTTTTCTTCTTCTCTATTCGTGCATACGTTTACGATATGATTGTTCAGCTATATAGAAAATCCCCAGCTGAGCAATTCAATTGAGTGACTTGCTCACTGGTTAGTGGATGGTGACGTTATTTGCGATTTGCATCTACGGTTATGTTACATGTATCGGGAAATATATCTATTCTCTACACACACACACACACACACACACACATTCCTGTTTAGCGTCACAGGAAGCTGAAGCCTTGGATTATGTAAGAAATAACAGAGAGCGTGTGTCATACAACAGCAGGACAATACTGACACGGTCTGACACACATTCACACTTTGACCATTGTCAATTTAGGGTTTCCAAATCACTTCCAGCTACATTACATTACAGTCTTAATTACAGACAATTACAGATGTCTGTGGCTGTTGTGAAAATGCCCAAATTGCTAATGAAGTGGTGAATCATTGAATCATACACAGAGATCAACTTACTTTGGAAGTAGAGTGAAATGGAAGGATCTTTTTGACTTGCTGTATGGATTAGTTAAAGCCCCCCTGCAGTAATGCAACTTGGTTTTGCTCTTATTTCACTTGGACCTTCACTGTGCAGAATAATGTATGTGCAGAGTTTGTTTTCACATTTGCTGACGGAGGAGAGTTTCTCTGCGCTCCCCTTAAATCTCTGCAGTTCACAGTGTGGTGAGCAAACGCGATGCCTTCAGAGCACATACGCTGAGAATGGACTTTTCGAGTTGGGAAAAATTGTCATCAATAAAAAGTTTCAGAAAAAGAAGAAAGACTTTTAAATACGTACCCTGCTTAGAATCAGTGCGGTCGCCACTGGGCCCGGTGTTGGGCGTGTACTTGGTGTCGCGGGTAGCGGCGCTGTGTCGCGTCCAATCAAAATCATCATTCTTGTCCTGAGTGAACATGCAGATCGGCTCCTCCTCAAAGCTGCAGTGGAACTCTCCTGGTGAGTGACAGAGCAGAACCAGGCTCTTACGTTCACATTCTTATGAAAGAGAGAAGTTATGCCTTGTAGGTACAGTATGTGTGCAGTGTGACACCTACTGTATATTTACGAGATTCATGAGCGTTGTGTGTGTCACAGGGGGATATATATTTATATATATATACATCAGAACAGTCCTAATTATGCCATACTATCTGCTGAGAAGAATTTCTAAATGAAGACGTGACCTCTCGCTGACTGTGGTGGAGACGTCAGTGAGAGTTTGGTTCCTCCCTGACTGAATGAAAAGAAGTCTCTGCACAGAGAGTGCTGCACCCTGAAAACATCCAATGGCAGTGTGTGTTTTTGTGTGTGTGTGTGTGTGTGTGTGTGTTTCGGAGCTGGTTATTAGAACTTGACTGCCCACTACTTATGCATGGCGGATAGTATTCAATAAACACCCACGCACCCTGACTTAGGAAATAATATTAAAACCAAATACAAATATCACGCGAAAGAGGTCGGGAACACTAAAACCCATGATTTCTAAAGGCATTGATGGTTTTCTTCATGTTTTCTGACGCTGAAAAAGTACAACGTGTATATATATACTGCTAATACTTTAGAGTAACTTGAAAGCATAAACGATTGCTGGATGTTTTGTAGTGTCCCACAAGTAGGACTTTGACACCCACTCCCTCCTTCTCAATCACTCTCCATCTTTTCTGTAGTGGGTGTGCAGATGGAGATATTGCCCCCCCCCCCCCTTCTCTGTCGCTCTCCACGCCCCTTCAACTGCAATCTTTAAACTCGTGGAGTGAGCAGAGAGGGAGTGACACTAAGTTTCATCACCCTTTAAGAAAAAAAGGTAAATGTGTCGCGCAATGTAATGATGGGTCATATGTAGAGGAACGTCGAACAGTTAGAATGAATAGTCAGACGCGTGGGGAACTAACCCACTCAGTTTAATGAAGGGGTAAGATCAACAGAGTCAGAACCCCCCCCCCCCCCCCCCCCATTTAATCCATGTAACAAACAAAGCAAAACCCATAACTAGAGGACACGGTGCTGCTGAGTCCTTAAGGAGATAGTAAAAAAGAGCATTTGGATTCTGGGTGCAGGCATGTGTTCTGATAAATATTCATTGATTTATTAAAATGTAGCCGGGAGCAGTTTGGAGTGGTGACCTTGAGAGGAGCAGAATGCGCTGCTTCTACTCAGGTGATGGAGGTAACATAGACTGAGGGTGGAGGGTGGGCGGATGGACCAAGGGAGGGAAGAAGGGCAGCGATGCTGCGAGGCAGAGACGGCGATAGACAGCGAGAGCAGGAGAATAAAAAGAGAGGTGGAGAGGGAGAGGAAGGGTGCCAGGTTGCAGGCACTCTTGCCTCTTCTCCTCATGGGCATGCAGATTTAAATGGAGGTCTAGCCCCGGGTGCCAGACACTAACGCCCCCATCCACTGTGAGCTAAACTAAATGTTTTCAGCTTCTGTGCCTGGGAGAGATAGGAGGATTTTGGAGGAGAGGCAAGAGGAAGGAGGGAGGAAGAGGAGGCGTGCAGGTAAGATAGTTTCCTTCAGGGATTTGGATAATGATGTTGGTGATTCGGATGTTTGCTATTATGTTGGCAATGTTTGTGTAAACACCCACCAAAACATAGAACTATTCAAAGAAATAAAGCGGCATACACAAACGCTGTGTGAAATTGTACAGTTTCAACAATGAAATGTGTCATAAACGGGACTAAACATGAACGGATATAAACATACGGCGCAGGTGCATGCAGGAGTAATGCTCACAAAGCACACACACACACACACACACACACACACACACACACACACAAGCGAGCTAATATCTCATGCAAATACACTGTCCTGTGGAGATTAAAAGCTCTCAACATGTCAGATAGCCTGATGAAGGTTTACTCGCAGTTCCTGAAAGAAGTCTCGCTTTTCTTTCTTCATACCTCATTTCGTGCTACTTAAGAAGACTTGGAATGGTCTTCCAGTGCAGTGTGACATGTGGTGAGTCAGATCTCTACAGGATGTGCAGTTACTTTGAATCTCCCCACTGTTCCCACAGACTGAGCAGCGACAGAAGGAGCTCGCCCTCTGCCGAGGCATGCTAAGTGAGGTGCACGCTACTTACTCAGGTGAGGGTTGATGGGAGCTGTGAAAGAGAGAGACAGGCCAGGGACAGTCATTAGTACAGAATATGTTAGCCGTCTGTCAACACGTGAAATACTTATTAAAAGGGAACGGAAGGCGCACGCGGCTGAACAAGCACTCGAGTTGTCGCGCTTTAAAAAAGGCTCGGCTGACACAAGGTTCTCTAGCGCAGGTCAGAACACAACACAAGCATGCACACAGCAGTAGTTGCTGTTCAACTTTTGTCCTGCTGTCATCTGCTGTTTAGCTCATAAAAGTCTGCATGTACAGCACGTTCAGCCCAATGCTCAGTGTTGTATAAAGAAAGAAAATGAACGAGGCTCATGGGAAGGCTGGAAATGCTGTCCGCTGATATTAAAACACTGGAAGCATATTAGAGAGTCCACGCTCCATCTTCATCAAGCTCTGTTGCTTTCACAGCGCAAACATCGGCAAACAGGAAGCAATCCACAGGCACACACACACACGCACACACACACACACACACACACACACACACACACACACACACACACACACACACACACACACACACACACAATGCAATTATTATTGAGCCGGCAGAAAGAGAGATGTCTGGGATTTAAAGTTGAAAAGGTGACAGCAGTCGTTCTCTGCCGGTTATCAAATGTAAAAGACAGAGGGCTTAGGAAGACCAGCCGGACCACATTGATAAGCTGATGGCGCAACTGCTTATCATTATTGCCATTTACCGAGATTGCCGATGTTCTTGTTCAAGGTGACTTCCATTTAAAGCGCTAAGCCTAATTTAGACTTCCATTTAGAAGCCAGTGAATCAGAACACAAGTAGCAATAATCACAAGTGTGTGTGTGCTAATCACGTTCCCGTAAACATCCTTGATTCTGTGTTTTCAACGTCCGCCATTATGGACACTTTCACGTGGATCACGCGAGTCCAGTGAAATCCTGCATTCTGTCCACCTCAGCTCGTTGATCATTTCAGAGGCCGCCGCCGCCGCCGCCGCACACGCAGAAAGGTCAAGGGCATCACACAGAGTTGCAACGGGCCAGTTAGTCGGCACTTCAACTTATCTGCAGAGTAAATACCATTTAACCTGTCAAGAAGATTCATCAGCATTTTCATGATATCGATTGCTGACCGGCGGAATAAATGCGATACATCAGCTTTACCACAAACCTATGTTGCTGCGTGATTTATGAAACCCATGCTGTTCATGGGGGGGGGGGGGGGGGGGGGGGGAATTGATTTTAATCCAACCAATTAAAGTGAGTAATAACAAATCACTCCTACAAAAGGAAAATATGTACTGAAGAGCGGGGAAGTGTGGGGATGGTGGCATCGGTCTTCTTTAAAAGCAGAACGAGGTAGTGATTTCTGTTTATTGCTCTGCGGTGCACAGAAATGTGCGTCCACTCGTTCAGTTGCAGGGTGGAGAGAAAAGACAAATAAGCACAAAGGCACGCGCAGAGACGGGGGGAAGAGAGAGAGAAAACAAACCGTTGCATTTCCAATTGAATCATATAAAACATTCAGTGACCTGCAACACTGCAGCCTCACTGCGAGTGTGGGAAGAACAGGCTGTACACTGTAACAGCTTTAATAATCTCTTATGTTACTGAAAATACCTGCATGCCACTGAATCGATGCTGGGCTGCACACTGGCACTGCTGCAATGAAAGTCTGCAGAGAGGGAGGAAATCATCCGGGCTGTTGCAGGGGAAACGTTTTCAATGACAACTTACAGCCTGTGAAAACGGATGCTGAGTTTTCTGACAAAACTCTGTTCTTTCACTCTCAACCTCCCATTTCCTGCAGCCCCCCCCCCTCCCAATCCGTACTGCTGCCCCCTTCTTTCTTTCAAGATTGTAGTTGTGAAAATATTTTTCCTTGTCAGATTGTTCTCTTCTTTTTACCTGCAGCCTCCCCAGGCCGACTCCCGGTGCCTCAGTCCAGATGAATGTGTCTGCTCGAGCAATGTCTCTACCCCCAACCCAGGAAATCAAGCTGAGCGGAGTACAGGCCCAGAGGCTACTTTACCACACACACACACACACACACACACACACACACACACACACACACACACACACACACACACACACACACACACACACACACACACACACACACACACACACACACACACACACACACACACACACACCGACAAATAATCAAACTTCCAATTTAGATGAATGTATTGGATATGGTGAAACAAACGAGGAATTAAAATACACGGAGATTGCTTACTGTTGTTGGCTCATCCACTAAAAAGCATTTTTATTTTTATTTTGCAGCCTAGTCTTCAAATATTTCTGTAGCTCCTGAAAACTTGAGTGAAGCTCAAGCACTCGCCTAATAATGCACAATGTTGTTAAAGCTTAGGTGTGAAAAGCCCTCAAGGTGCAAGGGCTTAAAAACGCCGTCTCTTATTTCTATCTCAGCGCTGCAGCGCTCTGCTTTCCCTTCCAGCAACAAAAGCCTCAAATAATGATCGAGGATGAAATGTAATTTTGATAGTTCTTAAGATTAACACTCGTGGAGCAAAGTGAGTTTTCGTTGACGTTCTTTTGAAGACTTCTCTTATGAAAGGTCGTGTCCTCTGGTTTCTACTTTTCCACCTCAGAGGACAAAACAAACTGTTGCTTGACGCATGACCGCCTTCCATCCAAAATTGCCTAATTTTGATTGAAACACAAAGTGAGCTCATTGACCGCCAAAGGACAGCGGTCCGTAGAGGCCGTTCCGGATACGAACACTGACTTCATCTTGGCTGGATTCTCTGCCCACCGGCCTGCGGCTGTATTACCAAGCAGCAGACAATTCCACGGCCGAGGCCAAGTGTCCTCAAACACAACAGCAGCCCAGCTTCTCCTATAATTCTCATATAATTATCCTGTTGTTGCATCAGTTTACGTGTGACACATTGATCCAAGCAAGTGAATCCTCAATGGTCCTCTACGTGGATGACGGAAGCAGAGGGCCCTGCGTAGATTGTGCAAAAAGCAAAGAGAAGAGACTGCTAGTCAACAAGCAAACATATACCCGATAGAAACAGTGAGAGGCGCTCTGTATCATATCACTGATGATGATATTGGTATGTCTTCTTTTAATGTAAATGCATTGGGAAGATGCGCTGTGAAGTCAGCTGCTTCTTTCGTTGTGCTCAAAACCACACAACATTTGAAGGAAATATTGCCCACCATGACAAACCCTTTGTTACAGGCTTGAGGCCCAAGTCTTTTAAAAAAAAAAAGAAGAAAGAATTATAAAATATAATTTCAAAGACTGTGACTCATTGAGTTCTGAGGTAAACAGAGTTGAGCCCAGGACTGAACAAAAGCTCAGACAGGGATTACAGTGAACCACCGCTGGCCGGATAATAACAATACCCCAACACCTCAGGTATGGCAGGCGATAGACATGACCAGAAGCAGAGGACTGTATTTAATATAAGATTTAGTGGATTTTGACTTTAGGACAGGCATCTTACTGTATTATGTCACTTTCGAGCTGCATAAAAATGGCAAATTAAGACATAACGGCAGTGTTTTACCGTGCCACTGTGCAGGTTGACTTCCCTCTCTCTCTCTCGTTCCCCCAAAGTGCAGGCTTAAACATTAAATCCTGCACTTTGGGGGAACGAGAGAGAGAGAGGGAGAGAGAGTGAGAGAGAGAGAGAGCGAGAGAGAGAGAGGGAGAGAGACTAGTGTTATGAGGAACACCAAACAGATGCCAAGTTTGTCACTGCAGCAAAATTTAAAAGAGCGTCTTTGGAGTTTGGTGACACAACCATCCTTCATCCTACAGCTGGGGACACTATAACCGCTTTTGTGTTTTCTTGCCAACGCACAGAAAAGCTGCTCCCGACCTGCATCAGAATGATCGCCGGGCCTGTTGGGCATAGACGAGGAAACGCACTCATACTTGGATTTTAGAGGCCTTGGATGTTTAATGTTGTTCTTTGCTCTTCTTTCAGTGAAGAAATACTCTCCAGCTCTGATACAACTGATGCTATTGCAGCATATATAACCTCTTTAGAAGCTGCCATTGTTGTTTATCCGTGTCGTCTCAAACACACCTAAACTACGCCTGTAGCTGCCAATGGCTACTTACAGGTTGCTGATTGGTCCAGTCACACGTAACACACACACACACACACACACAACAGTTCTCACTGAACCTCTGCTCAGTACTCTGGACTTATTCCAACATTGACATGTATATATTTATTAATCCCAGCTAATTCCTGGTCAGTTCTTTGGCGTAAGTATCTCCGACTCCAACAAAAGTCTGCCTGTTAGTAATGAAAGTGCTAAATGTAAGTAGCGTAGTAAAAACTCTCCGGTGTCTCCGGTCGACGTCGAGCATAATTCGATTTCTATTTCTTCCAAGAAAATACCACATTCATTTCTGTAAACAAAGATAGAATAAAACCCAAATCTAACATACTGATTCATCATAACTGCATGCAACACATTCCTTTCAGTTCACCATGAACTTGTACAGAGACGCACCGGTTGCTGTTCCCCAGTGAGAGTGAAAAGGAAGCGGTAATGGAGATGATGCCGTACTGACTGTTTCACGTCACGGATGTCTTTCGGGTCACGTTCTGTGAGCAGAGTGGATTCTGCTCAGACCCGCATGAGGCTGCTTCAGTGATGCTGTGCTGTGCGTGGGAGAGCAGAGCAGCCCTAGGGTGATAATTAGTCCGGTCTCTTGTTGGGCAGCCGATTCGCACATCAGCATTGGCTGTCTTCCTTTTTTTCTCTACTTTGTTCCTCTGTATCTTCTTCTTTTTCCTCAGCCCCGACTTGACTGCCTCCGTCTTCCCTTCTGTGCCTCTCTCTGTCTTAATTAGTCTCAATTGTCATGACTTGAATTCATCTGAATTCAATTCAAGGTTTGGCAGAGGCAACACAACACCACAAACTACAACGGGAATAACAGCAGAGAAGGTTTCATCTCTTTTCCAATTCTCTTTTCACCAGCCACGATAAGCTGCAGTGAAACTGAATAATTCACAACTGCAGCAGGCAGCAGCACAACTCAGGAAGACGAAGAAGCCAGCGATAGACAGAAAACAGCCAGTTGATTCTGAAAATGCACATCTCAAGTACACGTGCATGTGTTCAATGACACTGCCGGATACTAATGTCGTGTTTGTGTTTCCGCCAGCGTGTCGTCCAACAGAAGTCATCTGACGCTTCGATGTCACGATGATCTCTCGCGCACAGAAGCAAGTCAGACTTTGCTCGAGTCCAGAATAGACCCGACTCAGGCAATGAAGGTCACAAGGCCGAGACGATTAGTCAGTTGATCCACATTGAGTCAAAGTGGCAAAGAAGCGTATAGCAAGCGGATGTCAAGCTGTCTTCTGATGACTGCATGTGTTAGACGCAATTCAAATCATTTTAATGAGTTCACGTTGTGCTTCCTACATAAACACAATGCGCCATCATAGGGATCATCGTAATGATTGGTGTTAGCAGAGAGAACTTTTGATTTCCACCAGTGTTGATGAATATGTGTCACTTGAGATGGAGATAATTGAGGAGTATTTCTGAGTGAGCTGAAGGATAACGGTACCAGCTGTAGCTGTAATTCACCCACATGTGCAACCACACGGGTGGCCAGAAGGCTAAAGTGAATGCCGGAACGTGGAAACATTGAAATACAGCAGCAGGAGCAGACTGGTCCCTTAAAAAAAAGACACCTTTAGAGTTTGTATACAGCACTCACCGCTGTACGTGACAATCCGGATGGTGGAGTCACCCTCTCCGAAACGCGTGATGGGAGTGAGGCGCACCTCGTAGGACTCGGGCTTTATGAGCTCCGTCAGGTTGTGCGTCATGAGCTCTCCTTTGTTGATCGCTCCGTCCACAGGGATCTCCTGCTCCCACCAGCGCTGCAAGCCCATCTGGATGGGGAGAGGAACCACACAATTGCTAAAAATCACCAAACATTCAGAAGTTCCGCACTTACGTGCGTAACCACACAGATATTCTGATACATAATTGGGCTGAGAAAAACATTTGGGACATAAAAAAATGCTGCTACACATCAGGAGGAGTCGTTTGAGGATGATGTGCTGAGACAGCTTGTACACGACCGAGACGGTCAACCACATCTGCATAACCGGAGGTTTAGGCCCTCACTAGTTATATTAAGGACGCAGCTGAAACTGCAATACATGAGAAGTAAAAGTAAAATTCAACGTACAGCTATTTGAAGATATATATGTATATATATATATATATATATATATCTATATATATGTATATATATATAGATATATATGTATGATAAAGGAAGACTAACTGCTGCTGCTGGCTAATTCTCTTGTTTTGAGTTACTTTCATTCGTCACTCTGTTCACGGTTCGAAAGTCCGCGAAACACTTCAAGTTAATTACAGAACACAAGTTGGACAGTGCTGGGTTTGGACTCAGGGGCACGCGTTGGCAAGCACTATCAACAGCTAGGCTGGTCAGGCTTGAAGGATAAACTTGTACAACTACAAATCATGCAGGTACACAACATTTGGGCAACTTTGTAGGGTTAGAGGAACTCAAGCCCACCAGACTCAAGCTTGTAGAGTTTTAATACCAACATGGTATTCGCTCCTTTAGGTCCTGTGTTGGCAGAAATTAGAATAACTTCCATTTTTTACACTAAAAGAAATATAACCAGCGTATATTTAAAGCTGCTGATCAATACTTACACATTTATATTTATTTAAAGTAAACTAAAACACACACAACACAAGGCACTATAGATTTTATCGTATCGCCACAAAAGGAGAGCACATTCTTGAGTTTGCTCCCGGGAACATATGCAAATATGTAGAAATATGACCACAGCAGTAGGATGTTCCCTCTCATCTGCCAATTGACCTTGTCTATAGGTATTTGTATGATCCACCAACACCAAATGCAACACAACAAAAAGCTCTTTTTCTCTGTAAGCTGTTGACAGCTAGCTGCTCATTAAACACATTTACTTTCAAAAGGCACCTCCCAGCCTCTGAATCCAACGACTGCTATTAACGAGCAGCAGGAATATTCTCATATCTCAAGCAAGACAAATCCTGATTCATTTTCTCCATTAAAGATATGCTTCGGTCGGCACTATACAGGCTTTTTGCGAGTACAGTACGGCCGACACCTTTGTGCTCCGTACACGATTGCCTCATTCTTTCAAACGTTGTCTTTAATCATGTTCTACAATGTTCTGCTATCCCTTTATACAGGGACCTTGAACTGACAGCTATTTCATATCTCGACTTTGCACAATGCTGAGCACACAAGCGCGCTTGTCTTCAGGTGACTCAGCTCAGGTATCACACAAAAACAATTAGCTTGTGCTTTTCTTGTCTTGTGACACAATACAGCCCCCTTAGAAATTGAAAGAGACAAAACAAGGGCTTGTTGCTGCATGCGCTGGGGGCAAAGACATGAGAAGTAGGGTGCGTTTTATCCTTGAGAATCAGTTTAAGGGGAAGAGCTGCACAAAGACAAGTTACAGCTTCTGCATCACAATTCGTGACTTTCCATGTCCTTCTCACGAGCACAGAGACAGAGATAAAGTGAATGAAGGTGTGATAGCAGTGGAGCAGAGTCAGTGTGTGTGTGAGAACAATACCAATTAAGTAATTACTTAAGAGCCGAGATGATCCACAATTATGGGGTGCAAGTTCTCACCACCATCAGTTTGCAGGTAAATAGAGTGTTGTGTCTGCCACTGGTAATTGCAGACGGAACACTTATCCTTCTCCTTGTTTTAGTACTAAAGTAAAATTTTATTACAAAAGGCGCGGCAGCTAACAGCCGTAAATTACACAATGTCGGCCTGTACGTCTTGGTGCGTTTCAACACTTTTAAAAGGAGGATGTATCATTTCAAGAACATTTGATATTGAAATAGAAGAGTTGAAAATAACTTCTTTGCCCAGTGGTCTCCGAATAGACACACACAGATACATTAATTATTTGGCAGTCTAGCTAATGTCTGCAGATTGCTGACTAATGTTTGCAGATGCTGAAGACGGGCTACCTTTGTGTGTCTGCAGCGTTAGGCAGTCGTGTGTATATTAAAACAACTAATACTGATCAATCTGTGTTTCGCACATGGAGAACCTTTTAAAGAACATTTCATGCACCTTTCCTAAAGAATGTGTTTCCAAAACTCAATCTCACATATAACTGAATGCTCATGCTCGACATCATGACATCTACTTAGGTCCAGAGCAAAGCTTTAGTTCAGGCAGAGCGCTGAAGTTGCGCTTGCATTAGCTGATTGATATCAGCTGCACCATTCACCATTTCACAATTACTGGATCATTTATTCACATACAGCGTATCTTAGTTTTGTTACTTTACAAAATTAACACAATGCTCTTACTACTCAAAAAAACAATGGTATAGTGTAGGTCTCAGTACAATATATATTTAAGTTCAAATGGATTTAATGGCACTTCATAATGAGAGCATCCTGTCAATGTACTCTGACAATGTCTTGGGGTTTGTGTCTTACTTCATTGTTGTTCCCAAATTCCCACATCACATTGCTTGCGTGGTGTTTAAAAAACAAGAACATTTAATTGGGAAAATAATGTCAATTAGGGGGACTAGTGTGTGTGTGTGTGTGTGTCCTAAAGCTCCAGGGAGATGGAGGCCTTAAATGCTAGTCTTGGCAAACACTCACTGAAACTCCAAAAAACAACAAAAAAGGGAAGCAAATATAAAAATTCTTCTGACATCAAAAGTGAAATATATTTAAATATGCAAATCAAATCGAGTTTGAGATGTTGATTGAGAGAAACATTTACATTTTCAGACGTTTCGAATCATACACATGCTCACTTTATGTATTTATTGGTTTATTTGAACGGGACAGTGCACATTCATGAAAACATTTCTGCAAATGTGCCAGAGTTAGCCAAAAGGCTATTTTTCATCTGTAGTCCTCACTGGGTTATGGATTGTTGTACCTTTGTTCTGATTCCCATTGAGGATCACTGAATCCCCGCGTCTGCGCTGAAATAAGGTTTCTGTTTACATCCCATTACCTTTCATTCTCCAAACGTTTCCCCACAGAGGCAGAGTGCCACATTGATTCAAAATAATTTGACGGCTGCAACTTGAAAAATCACAGCAGGATCGATTACAGGAGCCGAAAGTAAGACAGGAATAATCACAGTGGCGGTGTGTTGTTTGAAGAAGGCTGATCTACTGTAGATTGCCTGCCTGTCAAATATATGGCTGCTATTGATCCGCCTGCACACCCTGACTTGACAGATCAATTGAAAAAGACGAAGGAGGAGGAGGAAGAGGGGGAGGAAGAGACGGAAGAAGCAGTTCCAAGATGGCAAGACGTAGGTCGAAGACGGGGTTGGAGACGGGCAATCGAGCGTCTGGACAGCCGAGGAGGCTTTGAAGTAGCCGACTGTAGCGTCAAAACAAGGCCGGATGTCAAACCTTCACCATTGCATCCTTGACAGGTGCGGTGATTTGTGTTTTGTGATTCTCACCCTTTCAATGCCTTTTAGCGAGACCTTCTTTCCCATTTCCCCTTCAGCCAGACTCTCTCTCTCACGGGAGGGCCGGACGATAACACAAAGCAATCCCTTTCAGAGACATACGGTGTACCGGCTCGAAGCATTAATTCAAACGAGAAAATGATAACAATTCTCAGGGAATGGCAGGGGAGCTGCTGCTGGATCTATAAATAGATAAATCCATCTATAAATCCACATAACTACACACCGCTAAACTGTTGTTTGCTGGGGTTAATTTTTTATTTTTGCACTCCTGTTTTTCACCGAGGCAGATCATTTAACACGATTATATTTCTTTGTATATACTGTGCATTTTTGTTTTATCTTATATATTCTATATTCTGATATTTAATTTGTCATACTCTGTTATTCTATTGTAGATATTGTGCATTTTTTAATACTTAATATTTTGGTTACTCTGTTACTTTGCTTTTTGGTGTGTCTTGCTGCTGTAACATACAAATGTCCCCCTGGGGATGAATAAAGTACCTGTCTGTCTGTCTGTCTGTCTGTCTGTCTGTCTGTCTGTCTGTCTGTCTGTCTGTCTGTCTGTCTGTCTGTCTGTCTGTCTGTCTGTCTGTCTGTCTATCTCTCTATCTCGATGGAAGTGGTGTAGTCCACGTGCCGAAGCTCTCCTTACTGCACCACTCTTTCACGTTCAGTCTGAGGGTATCTCTGTATCTCTGTATTTACACAGGGAGCATCTCCTCCTACTCATTTCTCTCTTCCTCTCACTCAGTCCCTCTTGCTCACTGCGTTTACTTTTTGTTTGCTTCTTTCATGCTGCAACTCTTCATTACCAAAAGGCAGAACAAAAATCCTGTTATCAGTCTGAATCAATACTCTAAGCTGGGACTCAATCAATCACAGAGGGTCTACTGTGTAGCAAAGCCCAGGACTAAGTCAGTGAATTTTCCTGAAGGCAAATAATCCCTTTCATTTAAAACAACAGAAGATTGGTTGTTATGCCTCGGAGGAAGGAAATAATGGTCACACAATGTACCCTCTTGAGATATCAAGGCAAGAAGGTGGAACAAAAATTAATTTGCCCAAACAATGATTGTCTGCTAACACAGATTGTGGTAATGATGTTCCCTTTTTTAATAAACAAGTGCAGAGAGGTCGAAATGTTCAAGCACAGAAGCAGACATTATAATCAGTTAAAAAAAGAAAACTGCAGTTGAAAATAGGAAAAGCAAATGTATATTCCTGGCAAATTTTCAGAGAAACGCCTGCCAAGCGCAACCATGGGCTCCGCGGAAGATCATTTATTACCAAACAGACCGACTACCATCGTTGACAGAAAAATCATTGCGCTACGCAAACATAACTGGCTTAGAATGTGTTTTCAAGCTTCAATCCCTTGAGGGTGTCGTGTGAAACAAACATGAAATTATATTATTCATTGAAAACACAACTGTCAGGGTATGCTCGCTAATTCAGAGCAGAACTGAGATGGATTTTGCATTGCAGCATGTACTACTTTTCTCTGATGTATCTTCTATTTTTTTCCAAACAGGCTCCTGCATGGCGGCTCAGCTCTGCGATGCCATGTTAACCCAAACATCTGTCGTGTTAATGGAGCTAGTTCACTGTTTTCAAATGTAAACTGAAGAGGGTGCCACACCTGCTGGTGTAAATGATAAAAAAAAAATATCTATAAAGACAAAGTGTGCGCCACTCTGCCATGAGGAGAGCGAGGAAGGTACACATTGATTGCCAACGAGAGAAAACGTCACCATGTCATCCATCAATGCTACCAGCCTGTCATCTGTGGAGTTTACTTGAGAAGCAGGGCAAAGAGGAGCTCTGCCTGCTCTCTCTCGCTCTCTCTCTGCGGGGTTCCCTTCCACTCGTCTGACTGAGCCTCTGATGGAGAGCAAAAACAGAAGCAATTCGTGGAAACCACAGAACTCGTTCAAACGACCGCCACTGACAGATTCTTAGTCGTCCTGCCCGGCCCGCAGAGGCTCATTCACGTCCTCAAAAACTGCAGAATAAGACAGTCAATGAATCGAGGCGTACGATGTGGAGCTGTCAAGTGAAAGACAACAAGCAAGCTGTGCAAACACTTCCATCTTATATTGGCTATAAGAGAGGTTTTTAGGTGGCACAAAACGACTCGAATTCATCTGAGAAGGGTCAAAAAGAGGCTGACCAATACCAATGACTCAGCGATTATTGTACCAGGAGCCAACATTTCTGGCTTTAGAAACTCATGTTCTGGCTGTAACAGAAGCTCCCGAGAACCGATTTCTGTGGGACTGAATAACACCTTTCAGTGCAAGCAGCATTTGAATGATGCATGCATAGGTTACACTGAGAAAAAGAGAAGAAACAGGCAGGCAGGAGGCTGAGCGCTCGGCGTTCCTACCTGTCTGATGCCGAGTCTGTAGGCGACGATGCGGTCCACAGCGTTGGGGTTCATCTGGGTCCACTGGAGCTTGAAGCCGTAGACTCTGGGCCTGTTCTGCCACAGAGGGCTGTAGGTATCGTAGTAGAACTCTGGAGGGTAGGCCTTGCCTGGAGAGAAAAAGCAGATTCATAAGCTCACTTAGGACGAGCAACAAAATGTCTAAAAATCATAGAGTGGAATCTAAGGGCCCCTGCAATTCACGTACCTATAAACATCCCAGAACTGAATTAAAGGGCTATTGAAATTATAGTACAAGTAATAGTAGTAGTATTGCCCTTCCATAAAGGTACCTGTTACAGAAATATGTATATAAAAGAAGCAGCAGAGGCTGAGATATCTCTACAGTTGTGTGTCTACATGGACGTGCAGACACCATGTGAGAAAGCAAGTCCTGGACATTAAAAGGCCTTCGGAAGCGGGACGATATCACAGCATGTGTTATTATTTTGTGAAATTGGTGAGAATTCTAACTGTAATCCTTGAACGTTGTCAAGTTATAATTGCTCTTATTATTATGATGATGATTATTATGAGATCTCAATTCTTAGCCTGCATTTGTACCGTTACTGAACCCTGCCCTGCTGCGGTGGTTTCTTTTGCACCCTGCAGGCTTTCTTTAATGCCTATTTTCATGTCAAAATGTAAACTCGTAAATGTTTAATTTGTTAACCTAGAGACACTTCTTTCAAGCCAAAAAAGGACGTCTGAATTAGCATGACAAAGATGTACAGTATCTTTCATCATGTTCTGTTTGTTCTATTTCTATTCTACTCTACAGTATAGGATATTCCTCGTAGGCTGCCGTGACCCAATTTTCCCCAAAGGATCATTCAAGTTTCATCTCATGTCACGTGACATACTGCCGTGGTCTTTCACGGCGTTGACTCAAAGCGTGTACCAGATTGGAGTACGTCTCCTCGATGCAGCAAAGTGTCCGTCCCATTCAACATTACACTCAAATGACCTCCTCAGGGAAAATCATTTCATCCAGTTGGAAGTGGACTACCTCGAGATCCTCGAGATGCTTCTCTTTCAACAGCACGCTTTGCTTGGTTGGAATCTGGGAGGATTTATTTTGCGACAGCCGCGGCGGCACGGACTGAATACATCTTTCAAGATTTTCGGCTTTCCAGTCACAGCCTGCGAGCTGATTTTCTGACAGCTGAAGTATGGGAGCTGGCAGAACATTGTACTTTAATCAAGATCTAGAAACAAGCTTACAGGATGACCTTCCAGGCGTAATAGTAATTCACCTGAATGTCAGCTTGTTGTGTTTGCCCCTCTGCTATTTGGGCTTGTTTATTGAAGGATGACAATACCCAAGGCAGATGATTTTCAACAGCCACGGATAAGACGGTGGAGCAGCCATTGTTAGCTCAAACAAAAGCAGGACTGGGATTTGATGTCCCCGAGTGGAGATGCAGCAAGTAGTTGATGTATGTCAGGCAATTGCATAAACCTGTCAAGTTAGTTTATGTCATTGATGAATTATAATAGCATTATTTCCCTAAACATTTTAGAGGTCTCCTGAGGATCTGCCTGTAGACTCCTTTGTGTGAAGAGATCCTTGAGCCATTTCGTTTTCTTTGATTTTAAATTTGACTTATGACACTCAGGGGAGGAAATAAACTGTGACTCTGGAGTTTGTGAAGGTTCTGAGTTCAAAGGATTATCTGTCTTTCTGGAGACATTATAAGAATGATAAGAGGCCGTCACCGCAATTAGTGGATTTGCTTGTAAGAGCAAAGTAAATCCCTACAAATGCTTCTTGTGGAGTTCAACTTTGGTGAATTCTGAAATTTGTGCCTTTGTTGACTAATAGCAAAGCGTCTTGACGGTGCTGAAGTTTAAGCGCGGAGCCGGACAAAATAGAGGAAGCACATTTTATCGTGGCAGTTGCGCTGCAGCATCGGCATTTCCATAGCGAAGGCGAGGTTTGCAAACAGTTATGGAACATGCATCAATGGTGCAAATGTGCCCTTTGAATAAACTGAGTGGACCTTTTGTGCTGTTCGTGACTGAGTTAGCCGAGTCAGCAAGCTAGTTATTAAGCTCGCAAACTCAGAGAGGTCTCTGAGCCTCTGATGCGACCAGCCTGGTGATAAACAAACTAAATCCCATGAAAAGACCAAAACCAACAATTAACTGATCCAACTATCTGTATAGCTACTCAGTCTCCATTGTTGCTGAAAAACACATCAATGAGACACTGCATTACAATGAACATGAGCGTTGTTTGTTTCCACCCTGCTGTCATGAATACTCACCAACACACCAGAAGTGTATTAATCTACAGCTGGATATATTTTCCCAACAAATCCTAAATAGTGCTGCTTGAGAAAAAAACAAGTGTTCACTCAGCTGTATAATCATGCAACATTAGCAATAACTGATGCAAAATGACGAGAGTATGCATCTTCTTGAGATGAATTCCACGACGAGGAAAACAATATGGGGCAAACATGCTGAATAGTTAAGTAGCAGAACACATAATCCACAACACACTGGCATATTTCATCATTTCTTTGAGTGCCTTTTACCCAAGTTAAGTAGCAAACGCATGCACATATTTAATCATTCACGTTTAAACAAATCAAAAGCAGCGAGGTGCCTTTGTAAGAGTTTCGGTCAGGCTCTGACTGGTTTGATCAATTCTCATAACAATAAGTCAAAATCAACTCCGAGGGCATTTTGTTCTGCATTTTAGAAAATAAATCAGTTTCATGATTCTTTGGGCAGCACACTGGTGATCGCTTTGCCTTTACATGGATAAAGCTGTTAAAAATACAATATCACAATCCGAGGGAAAGGATTTATCAGCCAGATGAGAGAGAAATTACCGCTGTAATGTATTTTTTTAAATGTTTTTATAGAGATAAGAGATAGTCTGAGATAAGAAATGCATCTCACAAGGTTGAGACGTCTACTGCAAGTTGAAGCTTTCTGTTTTGTAGCTATAGATGCTGTAAAATAAACTATCTCTACATGGCTCACTGAAATGCTAGAAAAACATATTTTCCAACAAAAAAGAAAAGACAAGGATAATTACTGAGTGCTCTCCGCTTGGCAGCGTTTCACTGGATTGAGCCAGCTGTGTTTACAGCACACTGTACAGTATATGTTCCATAAGCCAGCCAGGCAAGTACCGTCAGTGTTCTTCATGCAGTTCATTCTGTATAATAAGGCTGATAGTGAAAGGCTGCTCTTCGCAGCGGAGCAAAGGCACAAAAGGTTAATTAAACTGACTCATATTATTGTATGTTTTCATCATATCTCTTTAAAGATTCAGGCAGACTCTGCTTCAGGAACACATGACTGAAAGGATTGCATTCATTCCCTTTATTCATTTAGCCAAAGGGCTTTGTACTAATCTACAACATCAATTGGCTTTTGAGGAGAAACCTTTTAAAAGTAATGTTCTCGGACAACAATAGCAGAGACATTGTCACAAACTTTAACCAATTGTGGCCTTTTACTCAAAACAGACAATCTAATGTGATGAAGGCCCTCAATCATTAATCATACATTACTAGTGGCGAAGCACATGACCGAACCCTCTTACACCACTTGAAACCGATATGCCTGGGTGGGAGGCATCAAACACTAAGTACGGACGGCTTAATTGATTTACTTTAGAATCCTGTTCATAGCAGCAGACCAATGCGATTATTCATAACAGCTCAGTAGAAAGCCTTCAGGCAAGACGTTGACCTTGTTTGCAGACTTCCTTTTCATTTTTTAAGGGTATATGAACATGAAAACACCACCATATGCTAAGCGGTGCTATACGGTGCAGGGCTGATGTGCGATGTAGGCTTTTGTGGCAGAAATGACGCTTACATATGGATGAACAGCTGGCCGAGACCAACCCAACACCACCGCATGAATAGCTAACTGACTGTAGGGAAAAGACATTAGAGACATTAAAAGACTTGGTGGTAATTGCCTGCTTGTGTCCTTCTGGGATAGAAAGTGAAATCTCTCTGTGGCTATTGTTTTTTTTTAAGGGAAATGGCATTGAACTTGAAATGAGTCACTTCCCCCCCTGACTTATTCTTCCTCAACTTCCTCCCTCCTCTCCTAATCCACTTGAACAAAAAAAACAGCCAGAAAGATTTCTATTCGTTGATCGTATTCACTGGGATTACATCTCGCTTGTCGTGACCCACTGTGACTTCTGATTCAATCCTTCTTGGTGACTTTCAATGGGAGGCTGCTCTAATGACTAACCTTGTGGTATCGACATAAAAGAAAAAAAAATAGGTCAGAAAAAAAAAATAGTTAGAAAAAGAGAGAAAGACGGCCGAACAGATTCCGTCCGTCCTCGTAAAGTCGGTCATCACACAGGATCGATCAATGTCCGTGTGTCTGTGTGAGCCGCGGAAAGTATTCAACATCATCCACCATCTACAGCCGGGGTGAAGTTCACCTCAGGTGAACGTGGCACCGACTATGAAGGCAGATAGCTGAGTTAATAAAAACCACGTCTGGAACTCGCAATTGTTCATCGGAGACCAACACTGATAAGGTTTATAAACCCCTGAGATAAAGAAACTTGCAGGTTTGAAGGTAAAATCAATTCAGTTTTTTTCTTTTGCTTGAAGATATGAAAAATGATACACACACACACACACACACAGACGCTAAAAAAGGTCAGATCGTACTACTAGATTGAAGCTCAAAAAAGCCCAAGAGGCCGATTTAAAACACACCTCAAAGAGCCAACAAATAAATCAAGATGACAAAATCATTACTCTTAACAGACGATGGATCAAATAATCAAATAGACGAATGTAGAACAGAAACAAGATAGTGAGTATGTGTGTGTGTGTGTGTGTGTGTGTTAGTCACAGTACAATAGATTCAATTCTAAAACATGAAACATATGCAGATAACCCATTGCAGCCAACTTTGGGCACCATGTTCCACAATGTGTTTTCTGCATCATTAGGAACAATGGCTGCAATAAAAAGGGAAACTGGGACCAGATGAGCACATCACAGAGCACAATCTGAATTAATTTCACGAGCAAACTCGCAATATCCAAACAATGACTCTCTGAACATCGTCCCTGAGAATTGACACGCTCTTCTCTTGTAATTCATGACAGAATGCCAGAAAGAGGACTTAAATGTGGGAAAAATGAGGAACCTTTCTTTGTGATTTTCCAGCAAAACTGCAGGACACATTGTTTGGGAGACTGTTCAACGAAAGGAGGGAGAAGTGTAGACTCGCCATACATTTTAGTTTTGAACTGATTCGAGAAATGCACCGCCTTAAAAGGGACACGTCACTGATTTTACCCATGCTTCATGGTCGGTCCTACTCAGCTGCAGTGGTCGATCTAGAGAAATATTCAGGGGTGGGAAGAGGGTGGTATGGAGACCTTAATGAGTGGCTTCACTCCATTAGCTTTAAATGTAGCCAGAACATATTCAGTCATTACATGTGTTTTTATTGGTCTTTATAACATTTTATTCATTTTGTAATAAATCTAAACGAATGCAATACATTTGACACTCTGGTACTGAGCTTTGAATGACCTGTAACTTCATTCTTGACTTGGCTTTTGTTTGGGGCTTGGAGCAAGTGGTTTTTGTGCCTGGGTGCTTATGTATGACGCACTGATGACTGATGACTAAAATGTGGATGTTTGTCTGCAAATGAGCAGTTTCAGAGACGTTGGCAGCTGCAGACACCAGTCAATATTTGTGTTTATTCAGGTTTAATCCGTCCCTCACGCAATCAAACAGGAGTTACTATTAGGCCTACTAAACAAAACACGCTTCCACAAAACAACCGGCCACTGCTGTCCAACTGGGCCCATTCTGTATTTTCTACTAGTGGGAGTTGGCAACCCTACACACACATTTAGCAGGGAAAAACAAATCCATCAGCAGTTGTTGTGTGCGACCAGGAGAGACTGCATAGAAAGCTACCGGTGTTGTTGCCTGGCTGCATGGCACGGACAGCTAGCGGCAGTTGATTGGTGTGTTACACCTCTCGCGACTCCTGGTACCAAACTGTGGAGTCTAGGGGTGTTGCATTCGATTGCCCTCGGACATCAGAGTTTTGCTCCATCCCCGAAGCAACAACTTTTCATGAATATACATTTTTAATTCGATGATCCGAATGATGATGTTATCACAGCTTGGGCTTGAAAACCTGCGGTGTATACCGGAGGTTTGAAAGAAGTGTTAGAAGATAGAGCGGGTCTAGTGAAGGACACTTTTGAGTTGCATTGTGGGAGATGTAGGACCAAAGGTTTTAAGAGTGTAGCTCATACTTTGGGCTAAAAGTATCTCAGTCTCTGCCGCTTCCATTTTGAAAGAACCCCTTTTTAAAAAATCTGTTTCTTGCAAGTCCCCCGACTTTATGAAGCTCAGTACTAAATTGACAGAATATAACTTTACATTTTTAGGTCTGTGTATTCTGTGACTTGGGTTTTACCACATTACCGCTTCATCAGTACACATTTGTAGCCGGAGGGCCGGATGTACAGTCAATGCAGACTGGTGCATAAACCATCAGCTGCATCGGACTAGAATGAAGTCAGAGTCAAAGAAAAGCAGCGTGAAGGTCTCAACGGTGAAATACTTATTTTCTTTATCTTCTAAATCTAGCTCTTCAGAAGAGCAGGATTCCAGCATTTGCTGAAAAGTCAGGGTTCCCATGACAGAGAGCCTGAGCCAAAGCTCAATGGTACACATTACATCCCTCTGAGGGGTCTCTCCCCTGGCACAATTTAATGGCCAACTTGGCTATTACAGCCGACTCGCTGTTTCCACAGATGTCCCAATGACTTGGCACATGGGCATCCATGCACATGCACACACGCTCCCCTGGCACAATACACTTTTCGAGGCGACACCGTTTACATAAGCCAAAGAATGGCCTCACGTCTGGTGAGTTTGCATGTTTCCGTCGGCGAGGCAATGTGTGCGTAGTGCAAAGCATGTCGACTGGATCGGTGATGTAAAATCGAGCCACAGTATCCTCAGGCCAAAGCTCCTGACTGATGTGTATGTTTCACATCAACACAGCGCAATAGGAAGCCAGGCAGAGAGCGGCGAGGGAACATCCGCTGAGGTGTACCTTTCTTCACTCGGTAAAGTGAGCAACCCAAGATACTACCTAACTGCATGAGCCATAACAAATATTTAATGAGCTTCATCTTGAGATGGGCTCACAAGTCTTAGAGGAGCCGATGTTCTCTCCAGTAGATTATTTATTCCAGCCACACTACAGAAGAGCGTTGATCTCATTTTGTGGCTGTTGAATTTCAGGATGACATTTTAAAGCAAATCTTTAAGGATTAGAGCTTTCATGGATGATGGGAGGAACAAAAGTGGATTTTCTGCACCATGCTCCCGCACTCAGGGGGTTACTAAAAGAGCCTCCATACCTTTGGCAACCACTGAATCCAGATGGTGAGAATCTGGAGCATTGGCGGGAAGAATGGAGCGGTGGTGGGGGAGAAAGGGAAGGAGGGATGGAGGATGAAAGGGAATTGCAGGTAAGAAGAGGGAGGGAGGGGACATGAGCAATAACAGGCGAAACCCCAGCCCTGTTGAGAAAAACAACTGGCTGGAGGGGACTATCTGCTTCTGTGTCACCTCTCTACCAGGGAGGACTGATTTATGACATGCAGTGGGGGAGGAAAGGGAGGGGACAAAGAGAGAAAGAAACAGCGAGAGAAGAGATAGAAAAATGCAGCAGGAAAGGTACGACTAGAAGATGGCAATAGATGGAGAGAAACAGACAGTAACCTAAGAGGAGAGCAACCTAAATGGCAGAGGATCAAAGTGACAAATACTCCTCCTGTGACCCTGCAGCTCGGGTCTCTAATGGGAGGTCTGGGAGATTGAAACCTTGGCCGGAGTTCCTGCGGTCACTCAACATGGCCAAACTAATTTGGTCCTGTCATAACAACAATGGGCAATCTAATGAAAAATAGCAGAAAGTAAGTGTGTATTATCTGAAAGAACAGCTTTACTGCGCGGGAAAGAGAGCGAGCCGACATGATTGACATGTCCTGTTCAAACTGACAATCTATTATCATCTTTTCTTTCACTCGTCTCTTAAATGAATTGTCTATCCCGCGCGGACACATCTGTGCCACTAAAACACAGCGTGACAAGGATTGTTATGTTTGAGGAGCCAATTTCAGCTGTCCAAAAAGTTCAAGACGAACAATTGAACTACCAGCTGGAGGGCACACTGACGGAGTTACTGTAACATTGGTTTGTGTTTGTCCATGTGACATGAAATCATTGAACAGCATCTGTGCTATTGCAGCTTAGCGACTGTGCCTCGGCACAAAGTAACCAGGTAACTTTGGATTTCGCCACATGTTCAAGCGGTGTACGTGGTGCTGTAGTAAGAGCTGCACTTTGCATTTAAAGAGTTTGGAGTGTGGTGTTTTCCAAAATTCCAAAAACGAAAGTAATGCAAGAAAGTGTCACACAGAGTGTATATAAAAAGCGGATGAAGTCGCCATGACGTCACCCAAGTTAGGCATTTTGGCCGTCGCCATCTTGGTTTTAGGACGTTGCCGGCTTGGTTCTTGCCTGACAAAAACACGAACAACACCTAGCCCAGACAACGCCTGTGGGTAAAATCAGCCGGTAAAATCAACGGCTTTTGTCTACCTTTGTCTGGATTCAGGGGCCCATTGTTAAAAAAAAGCAAAGTTTAAATCAAGCACTCTTTACCTGTAACCTGGAAGGTGCATTTGCCTGCTCCCGCCTCGTTGATGACATTGCAGGTGTACTCCCCCCAGCCGTCTCGATTCAGGCCGCGGATGGTGTACTCCGTCTCGTCTCTTTGGGCGTCAAAGGCTCCGGCGTGGAGCAGCCGGTTTGATAGGAGCCACTCGAATCGCAGCACACGGGAAGGGTGCGCTCGCAGCACCCTGCAGGTCATCACCACAGGCCTCCCAAGGCCCTGACGCATCTCCATGTAAACCGGCTCCACCGTCGGAGGGTCTGAGTGGGAGACAGAAGGACTCAGATGAGTTCAGCCAACGTTTCACAGGGACTGAAAATGATAGTGCAAGTTAGTACAGGGGAAATATGAAGAAATACGATAAAGAGGGTAAAGACAGAAGAGAAATTATTCGGGTGAGGGACCTCCTGGTCAGATAGGTTGTCTCTGACTTCCAGAGATATTTAGAGAGAAAAAATATCTGGAAGACAGAAAAGACAGTCGGAATAGTTAGGTATGAGATGTAGAAAAACAAACACAAATACAAGGACATGTTACAGAAGTGTGGAAAAAAGGAAAATGGCTCTGAGGAATTTTCTCGAAGCTCGCCGAAGACCTAAGAAGCACATAACTGGAGAGAAAACAGAAGCTTTTTCAACGGCAACCAACAAATCATGCACTGACAGAAAGGAAGAGAAATACTTTCGAGGACAGTCGACTATTTTGACATGAATGGGAGCGGTGAGCCGGAGGAGGAAAAAGGCGAGATTGAAACTCGAAACAATCACCGCTGCAAAGTCAAAATGCCTCCGCAATAAATGAGCAACAGCAAGTGCAAACAATCGTGGGTGGAGCTGCAATGGGTGCAGGGAGATCAATTTTGCATGAAAACTAGAACAATGTTCTGAATGAAATCAGTCACGCTTCACGGAAAATTGGTAACAGGATGATGAAGTGCACCTCCAGCTCTCAAAATTGAAAATTAATAACTTATTTGAGTATCTGACAGGCTTCACCTCGTCCCCCACACAGACAACCGGGTGGTGAATTATTTAGCCATGGCGACACAGAGAAAAGTGAAGGGGCTGAATATGACCTCGAAGCAACCCGGACCCTTCCTCTGCAAGGTACAATATGCATGATTCTATATTTAGGCTCACGTTAAATGTGTGTTAAACGCGTGTGTTTGTGAGGACAAAACAGTAGCAAGTGCTTGTGTGTGCCAGCACCGAAATGGTTATGAATAATTTCCCCATCTTAAGCATCTTTGCTCTTGATATGCCCATACAGATGCTTGACAAAAGTCACGGCGGGGTTTGAAAAACAACAGTGAATGCTGAGGGGAAGAGACAGAATGACACAAAGCCCCTTAATTGCCTGAAATTTGCATATTCCCAGACTCATTAAAGGAGAGGCAGGCTATAGCCAGGGCCGGGGATGGTACTTTTTTTTAAATGTAATATGTTACAGATCACTGATTACCTGATTGAAACTGTAATCTGCAACATAATTCCCGACATTATTCACACACGGTAATATAATCGAATTACTGAGCCTTCCGAACTTGATAGGATATGCAATTAAAGGAACAGTTTATTAAGATTTACATCGTGTCATTTGATAATACCATTAATGGCATTATTTACAACTTTAATCAGCCATTAATCTGCCATTTTTAAAAACAATTACAAGATACTTTAATGTCACAAGTGGGCTAGCCGTGCTAGTCTGTTACTGGTGTTACACGATGAACAGGCACGCACAGAGTACTTTACTTGCCCACCACCCCCACCGTTTTTGTTTCGGTTGACAAATGCAAAAGTTATCAAAATAAATAGTTTGCTCCATACGCTTAATTACAAATCATGCTCGAGTGAAGGCATGACCTGCCCTTCTCTGCCTTCCAGCCATACCTGACATTTTTATGCGTCAGAATATTGTGGCCAATTTATAATTACTTCTACTGATGTATTATTACTTCTACTTGAATTGTTGTTATTATTCTGTTCGATCTTTTTTCTTCTTCTTTTTTTCCCCTTCTTTTGTATATATGCACTTTTTAGTTTCTTTTTTCTCCTCTTCCCTCCTACTCTCTCGCCCTCCTTTATTGATATTTATTTTTGTTTATGTTTTGTTTGTTTATGTATATATATATTGTGGCCATCGAAGTTGTGGCTGTCCAAATGTCAACACTTGGCCGCTATTGGCTCGTACTTATTGCATTTCTCGGTTGGATTGGTTAGGTTTAGGCAGGGTCAGCCAATCAGAGGCAGAGTAGGGTCCTATGCGCTCTACAGATATTCACAAATATATTTTCTTGCAAGATGACCGACGTAATCGCAACATCGATGTTATCACAAGTTTATTAACATGTGGGGAAATTGCTTCACTGGGGCCACACGACTCACGAGCTCAATCGTCTGTTTTGCCAGAACTTATTTTTTCTGTTTTCGAGTAGCTTTCGAGCAGTAACTTTTATTTAGTTTTTGTTCTGTCGCGCAACTCCGAACTCAGCCCAGGCCGTAGAGCAGGGCAGGTCCTCCCGGCCAGAGAGATGCACTGGGAAATGTGGGCTGTAAAACATTATACTGTAAGCAAAATAACACACCAACACATCTACAATCCAAAGTGGGATTTTACTTTCTCGCCCTCTATGCTTTTTATCACACACACCAATTTGGAATTCACACAGCAGCGACCGTGATTAATCACCAATCTTTAGATCGGATAATGACTGTCTGGAATGTGAGCAATAATCAATCATAACACACGGGATGACAGAAAAAGTAAACACAAATATTCCAAAAGGTTTGGACTGAAAAGGAAATGGACAAAAGAAAGTTCGCAAACACAGTTGGCCTCCCTCACCTGACGCTGTTCACAAGGTGGAGAGTAAAGCGGCTTTCATCTCCGCTGAATGAAGCGGCAATGAGCCTTGCCTGGGCTTTTACCCAAATGGCTTATTTCTGACTCCAAAAGAGGGGTCTGAATCTCTACGCATCACATTCAAATTGTAGGTCTGTGTGCGGCGTTGAATCACAGCCACAGCTCCACAGCCTCCCTGAGTGGCACTACAACAAATTGCAGGAAGTGCATTTCCATTGACACAGAAAGACAAATGAAGACAAGGTTTGGGTCTGCAGCAAAAAAAAATAAAAAAAAATAATCTGTTATATAACCAAAACATCCTTTAAAACAAGGGCACACGCCTCATCTCCCCCTGTGTTTCTCCTGTGAAACAGCTGCTCAGCGAACATGAGGAGACGGGAGCGAAAAGGTCCTGCGTGATATTCCCCGAGCAGCGCTCGCCATGCTCAGTGTAGCGGCCAGGGCGGCGAGGGCTCGGAGTTGCTGCAAGTCACAGGGAAAACCCTGCGCACTGGCTGAGATGGAATCCATCATCAGTCACCGGTGGATACTTTGACAGTAATGTTGAGAAAAACAACATTGGGGAGCACGGAGGCCTTTTCCTCACGGTCAATGTATCAACAGGGAGGCGGACGGAACAAAGACACAGATATGCGTGGGGGATGTACGCATGTGTGTTTTCGAGCATGTGTGCAAGGCTGAGGTGAATTTGTGTGCATGTGTGCGCCTGCATTTCTGAATTACCGCTTGACTGCTTTTCAATGAACTTCGCCTTCAGTCAGAATTGGTTCGATCTGTCTTCCATGTGCTTCGGGTGAGTGCGTCAAGAGAAGGACACGCAACTCCTGTGGGCAAACCGGCGAGAGTGGACTGTACTGTAGAGTCTGAATGTGCACATGAAGTCTGTTTGTGGCACTGCTTTCCTTCTATATGATTACATCTTCTTTTGGTTTGTCTTTCATCCCTTTTCTCCTGAGAGCAACACAACGTTTTCCCTGCTGGCTCATCGTCACACCTTTGAGTTACATAAAAGCACCAATACAACGATTCTATCAAAATAGTCCATGTAAAAGTCCTGCGTTACAAATCAAATACATCTACAGATCTATCATCTGCAAAATGTACTTGAAGTAGAGCTGGGCCATTTCTCATTTCACATCTCCAACGGTGGATGTCACGATGCAGCATGTCTTCCATATGTAAGTAAATAACCACTTAGTAAAGCCTATTTTCTCTGCTCCAGAGTAAATAAAAATGAAATACTTGAATGAAAAAGTACTTTTTCATACATTGTCTGTGATTGAACTGAGTTTGATCAGATTTTCTTGTATGTTGGTGTTTTTTTGCTGTGTCATCACCGTTCATATCTATACAATTGTGTGTCTATGATTACATTATGTACAAGAACAGAAAGTTCTTCATCGTTATACCTTCTTAATTCTGCCCTCACACCAACATAACCTGCAGGTGTTGTATTTTTCTTTTAATGAGGATTTAAGATGTTATGCCCTCGTGGTGTTATGTTCTCTAAGAATGTTGATATTTTTCAAGGCATTGTTTCAAAGTTGGAAATTCCAGTATCGTGAAAACATTAATTAAGACAATTTAAGATAATTTGAGTTCATGTACTTAGTTACATTACTATATCGGCGCTCCTTGATACATCCAAAGTATTTCTGTCAAATGCTGGATTAACATGTGATAAACCTGCGCTCCATTTAGAAACATGTTTTCCGTGTGAAAGCCTTCTGGTGGGAGAATAAACTTTGTAGAACTACATGCTGCAATATCAAGTCTTGAGAGAGGAAATAGCATTCATTAGGAAGTCAAACTGATATATACAGAACATGAAACGATAACCCTGATTCAACTGATTTATAATGAATCCCTGTGTTGAATAATGTAGGCCCTCCTTCCCTCACGCTACAGTCGCTGCAATCAAACAATGAACTTAAGCACCATCTGCATTACCATATTGTTATTAAAACTGAGGGATAATTTATGAACATAAATATACAATTAATGATAATCAATGTAGAGTCGTCAGTGCGAGGAGAGGCCTGGTGTGCCGCTAATAGGTTTAGCTCAGTCATTGACCAAGTTATGAATTATTCTGTCTCAGCCGTGTGCAGGCTCCTGTTTACAACCTACATACGCGCTGACCTTTTCCGGTGTGGATTTGATGCGGCTGATCAATTCAATGTTGTTGCATAGAAAAAGGTTATGAAAATTTCATCCCCAAATGCGGTGTGTGAGCCCCGCTGTAATGCAAACGATTAATTTGCTGGCGTTGGGCTAATGTGAATCACTCTGATGTGATTCACTTTAGAGTGGCCCTCAGGGGCCAGCATTGCAGGCCTTCTTGATGCAGGAAGGAAAATTAATTAAAAAGAATAATCCTGTAATTCCGCTCATTACTTTTGCCCGGCCAGTAGCTCTTTATCCCGGTGTGTCTTTTTGATGTATGTCAGATAGCGAGTCGCTCGCTCAGGGGGACAATCGTGCGGTTTGCATCAGGCAGGTGTCACGGACGATGTGAGGAGGAACAGAAGGGAAGGATAAAAGAAACCTGTGCATCTGGGCGGAAGGAGAGCTCGATAACTCAGAGTCTGACAGAAAGTGGTATCTAGGACAGGAGACCACTCTACACCTCCTTTCTCCCTCCATTTCTCTCTCTTTCTTCACTCCCTCTCTCAAGCCCCTGGACCATGCCAACTCAGTCTGTCTAAGAACATTAGGGTGTCACAGCTTGGGATTTGGCGTTTGCAATTCTATTAGAGTGACGACTCTAAAGGCAGACGTCTTCCATTCCCCCGACCTCTCCTCCATGGTGTCGCCTCTGCCAGCCAACAGATGCAGGTTTTTTTTTACATATCAAAGCTGTTGACTTGCCAGAGTCGTTCTTTCACGCCTCTAATGCTCTTTGCTTCAGAGGACTGTACCTCGGTCCCTTGATCAAGTTACTGAACGCGGCTTTGCGCACGGCTCACCACCAAAGGCGGGTGGCTCACGCTGGGACCTGGAAACGCAGGCGAGAAAAGCATCTCAGAGGGATTGGCTTGTGCTTACACACCATGAGACAGTCCAAGAGAAAGAAGGGGGGGGGGGGCATACCGACAGGCAGGCAACAAAAGCAGGCCGGATTGTGTTTATAAAGTACATTCTCGAGCTGAGAAAGACGAGCAAAGGTTTGTGTATTTGGCAGACGCGTTGATGTTTACAGGCGGTGGACACGTTTTTCCCCGACACACTCAAATTGTGTCAAAGCCATCAAACACCTCCAGCACGAATTGTTTGTGCTTTTTGAACTTGCGCTTTGATGCCAACTATTAATAAGGGAGCAGCGCTGCCTCCGAAGAGAACACTTGGCAGAATGATAGATTTATCAATACCAATGCCGTGATAACTTCCCTCATTGTGCGTTCCTGCTTTGAAGATGACGAACAGATGGCGAGCAAGAGAGGTGCTTGATTAAAATATTACATGTTGAGAAATAATTGCATTCTCAGAATAAATTGTGTTGAAGAAGAGGCAGAAATATTAGGAGTGAATGGATTTGCTTGCCTTTGTGTGTGTGTGTGTGTGTTGTAATCTGATGATGCAACGTATGCCTGAGAATAGATCTAATGGTAAGCGTCTTTCACATGAGGTCACGGAGTCTCAGGCTGCATCCACAATAATACACCTTTGATTTAAAACAGGGACAACCTATGTGCACTTCAGCGTTTTAGCAGCGTTTCGAAATAATCTCTGTCGATACTAAGACGCCTGAAAAACGCAAATCACGTGAACATTTACGTACAACTGGACACACGCGTGCCGGTGTGAACAGGAAGCAGATCGTCTACTCTGAGGGTTGTCCTCTTCATCTCCGTGAACAGTCATCCCTGTATGTGACCCCTGGCCACTGTCACTGAGACATGGGGGGGAAGCAGCAGCAGTGTGTGTTCGGAGATAACCTTCCCTGGTTGGTTGTCAAAGGAGAAGCATCTTGCCGGAGAGCGCCCGTGATATCGACCTCCACTCTGTGACGGGATCATTCAAAGGTTGTGGACCTTTTGTGGGAGTTACGCCTTTGCTTCTCGAAACTACAGTTTGACTACACTCGGAGACCTGCGGATTGCCGGATCATTAAGAGGCTGTAGCGAGCTCGCTTCTGAAGCTGGAGAGACGATATCGGTATCATTTGAAAATAGACAGCCTGTGGCATCCATTGGTACCATATCACGCTAGCTTGTCAGGAAGGGAGCTTAAAACGCTGCAAAGTTAGGCGGAAATTACTAGACGGAAAAACTGGTGTGGCCGTTTTCAAAGGGGTCTCTTGACATCTCACCTCAAGATATATGAATGGAAATGAGTTCTTTGGGTGCTTGTTCCCAAGCAGCATTCTGAGGTCCCTGAACAGTCATGGGATTGCATAAATTGGGTATGACTGGAAAGCTGAGACACATTCAATGAGCTTGATTGTACACATGGGATGATGTCAGTCCCAATAGCAGCGGTGAGGCTGTTCTGTGATAATCACAGCTTCATGGAACTTTCACAACTACAAACTTGCTTAATATCCAATCGTAAAAAATGCAATTCTTGCATGAATCTCTTCATGTCAAAAAGTTTTAGATGCAAAATCACTGCATGGAGTTCCTCAAGGCCGTGGTGTCTCATGTTTTTGGAGAGGGCTTTGGACGGGGTTTCAGGTGCTTACAAATTGTTACATTTAGCATCAAATGTAGATATACTATATACATATATATATACAGTATATACATGACCAGAGACCCCGTGAGAATAAAAAAGGTTTGTTTTTAAGCTTTCGGTATGTCATGAATACTGTTAGTAGTCATTGTACATTCAGTGGGTAGGCCACCTGGATTTATATCCTTTTCCTCCTCTCCATCTTTAAAACAACCTGTTATACCAGACAGTAGTAGTAGTTCTACATTTCTTTCACTTGTTCTTGCTATTCCTATTTGTAACATCATATCTGTCTTGTCTTCTTCATGATTACTCTTGATCAAATTTGAGATGTTTGTTCAGACTGAGGAGGACTTTGTATGGGACATCTTCACTTCCTTCCTCCTCTACACCTTATCTTTTACCCCAGATGTCCACTGGATGTTACTCAGTCTCCCCCAGTTGCACAAAGGCTCAGTCACATTTCCAATCCTCCATTAATAATCATGTGTTGTTGTTTGCCAACATTGTTTTGTGTTCAACAAGCACTGAATACACGTTTATGATCACTGTGCTCACAGATTCTTAGTTGCTGTACTCGTTTGCGATGTCTGTACTGGAGCACAGCGTCTGTCTTCCATGAAGTGCATATTAGCCGAAGGAGAACCGTAGCGTTCGCTCTCCTTCAGAACACTTTGAAGGAGAAGTGCCATGTAAACAAGAAGAAATAGTTTTGATCTTGACTATATCCTGTTATTTTGTCTTTTAACTTCCTTCCTACACTGGAAGTGAAAATGTAATGCGCCTCCATTTTATGAAATATCTTTAATAGTATAATGTACAACGTGAAGCTCTGCCAGAGCTCAAAGAAAATAAGAGACTTTCTTCTTCAGCAGCCTGACAAACTGCTATTTGCATAGCATCACGAATCAGATCAGTTCTCCTCCGACACAGCGCTGGGATCAGCTGGTCTGGTTTCCGTTATAACAGTGATGGACATCGTGAGTCATAATGTGTTGGTATTTGTGTTTTGTCTGAGTGAGCAAATAATGTCAATATTTGAATAACCTGCATCGTCATACTGATATGTAGAAAACACGTCACCATACAACCAACTACTGCAACCCACAGTAAGCTCGTAAAGCTAGTCGTGAGCTACTGAACCCAGAACATTGCTGTGCCAAAGATAGTCTCTCCAATCTTTCCAATCCAACACCTGTGGTGTTCTCTGAGCATGTGACCTAAAAAAGTTTGTTCCCGACATTGAGAAACGTATAATAAGACTGTTACAGGTTTGACTTGTATTTGCTATAACCATAAGCGGACATTAAAAGACAAAACTGGGAACAAACAAAAACATGGGCAGGCCACATACTGTAAGGTCAATAGAGGAGAAAAAATGCCAATGACAAATGAAATTCATCATGTAACGCATGTCCACTGTCAATAATCAGCATTTTTTTGTACATTGAAATTAATTCCATGTTTTATAGATGCAAGCTGCTCTTACCATCAAGTCTTAAAAACCATAAACAATGAATCCACTTCATCATAGAACAATAACAGATTGCTTTTTTTTATTTCTTGCATAGTTTTTTGTACTCTATGATATTTTCTTATGTAAAAAATACCTTTTCATTTTTCATTAGACATTTAATACGATCTTATTCTTCAATGAACTGATTCAACTGAATCTGAAGAACTTCTGTTTTTTCGGGTTGTTTCATCTTTTTTGTGTGTTTCTCACTGATTTGTAGATGAAGCTGTAGCATGCGATGTTGCTTCGAATGCAGGAGGAAAAACAGAAAGCAACGTATAGTGTCGTAATTACTAAGTAATTACAACTGCTTCTGGACAGTTTGTGCATATTTGCTCTGAGAAAAAATGGCACACAGAATCCAGTACTTGTCCCTGCTGCTTTCCAAGCGGTAGCCAAGATCACGGTGACCTATTGCCGCTTGTGGCAGTAAGCTGCTCTCTCTGCTGAGAGGGATCAGAGGGGAAAAGCATCTTCATCCATTCTTTCACTCCTTTTAAACAACCGAGGCAGGGTTGGCACGGTAGGCATACGTGTGTTGTTGTTTTACACCGACTTATGTACAGATTGCTTTTAATGTGACTGTTGTTTAAAACAAATGAACACCAATCTTCTTGTCATTCTGCAATCAACAATTTGTCTCTATTACGCCACACCCTCTTTGCTGATCCACCGAGTGTTGCTAATTACTGCAGGGCACCTGAGAGTCCGAAGTCTCTGCTTACTCTTTGGTGTCGGCAGTGGTGCGCAGCAAAGCCACTGACCTTTGATACGGGCTGTCGTCACTGCATGGTCATAATCAATTCAGCCAAAAATATAACAGTCTTCTCCAAAGAGCTTAAATGTGAAATGAGCAAAGAGTGCAATAAAACTCTTGAAAAAGAAAACGAGGGCAGAATTATGCACTCATCCTTGTTGAAAAAGAAGAACAGAACGGGGGCTGCTCTTGTTCCTCTTCAATCAAAATATTGGTAGTTGGTGTGTCAAGTGCAGCCATTATTCTGTGTTATTTCTCAGACTTTAAAAAGCTGTTGAATATTTGTATGCAGTCTTGTGTTTGGTACAATAGGGGAGGACATTTAAAACATGGCAATCAACATAGAGCATGTTAAGTGCCGTTCATATCAGAGTCGTTTCGGAGTGACATACTGGTGCACAGGTTCCTCCTGGGTGAGTTGAGATGGAAGACTGTTTGGATTAACTAAGTAGGCCATGAGGAAAACAATGGGACTGTGGCTGTGACTCCGTTTTTCTATTTCCTATAATCACTTGGCAGAGAATGATAGCACCCTACATGGATTGCTTTAATTTACTTCCTATCCTCCTATTCCTATTCTGTTCTCTCTTTCTTTTTTTTTCATTGGAGAGGAACATCCCCAGCCCTCGAATGAGTGAAAGCGCGTTGAATCCCTGACGTTCATTTCGAAATATCCCATTCAAATCTCCATAAATGAAAACTAGCGGGAATGAATTAGCCGCTCGCTAATTTGCCATTAAAAGCCATCTTTGAATGTGACATCTTAAGGAAGGGGAGGGGTTTCACAATGAGCGGCAGTGGAGGGGAGGGGGGGGTCTCAGGCCTGGGGACATGGCACACAGTCTTTAGGATCTTCTCTGCTGTATTCACACACACACACACACACACACACACACACACACACACACACACACACACACACACACACACACACACACACACACACACACACACACACACACACACACACACACACTGTAATAAGTGTGGACATCAGTAACTAGCTTTGTGCCTCTGATAATACTAGTTCTGCACAGTTCACACTCAGATAAAGTTCTCCCCTTAGTGTAAGAGGTGGAGTCAGAGCTGTTTCCTCTCAGACCTGACAGAGCATCGGGGGACCGGACTACTTTTGCAGCCTTCAGAAGGAAATTGGATGGGCGTGGAAGCAAAGAAATGTTCAATTGTAGTCACACTGGACCAGAACACAAAGACTAATTGCACTGCGTACATACAGTAATACACCACATAGACAATTGATGCACCACACTTAGATAAACGCATCCTATATCACTGCCACGACGCTGCCACATGCACAAAATACAACCACATAGACAAAAATACCCACAGTCTGTCTACTTACATTGTACGATCAGCTCCACCACGGCCTCCCGGGGCTTCACGTTGAACCCATTAAACTGGCTGGTCTGGCAGCGGTAGGAGCCCGTCATCTCCCTGGACACATTAACAATACGCAGCACACCATCGTAGCTCTCCATCTGCATGCTGCCGTCCGGCATGGGCACCTCCTTATCGGTCCGCGACCACAGGATGATGGGCTTGGGCTTTCCTGAAACAAGGCACTCCAGCTCCACTGTGTCACCCTCGCGGGCCACCAGGGGGGACTTGCCCCGAGGGACTGTCAGGTTGGGGGGAACTAAGAAAGAGAAAAACAGAGGAGGGACTGATATGGGGCTCTAGAAAGTCAGCAGGCGGGGTCAGAGGAAATGGCGACTGGGGGAGGAAGAGTGGCGTGGAAGGTATGGGGGAAGGGGGGGGGGAGCGAATGAGCATCCAGGTTGCAATGGCAATGAAGCTGAGTCTCAGCCACATACACAGCTGGAATGGAAGGACCATGCGGATATTAACGGCTGGGACTGGACGATCTGAGCATGTACCTTCAGCAGACCCATCGTGGAGGGCAGCAGTGAGGAAGTTAAATGCAATCAAGCAATGTCAAACAATGGACAATGCAATGACGAGCTGACAAGCAAAGGCACGTTGTGACCCCGACGGTCAAAGAAAAGGATGAACGACAAGGAGGCCACAGGAACTACACTCAGGTTTGAAACGAGGATCTGAAAGTGTGAGCATCCCCGTTTGCTTTTCCACTGCATGTGAAGAACTGTGAACAAATGAGTCCGATAATTGACACACAATAACAGCAGAGCTGAGTCGTTGGACTTTATCCACAAGAAAGCTAATTAACACGTTATCGGTCCTTGGACACCCACGGTAAATTGGGTGAAACTTCCCCAGCAATTACTGACATGAAAGCGATACATTTTTGTATGAAAGTGTGAAAATCCAAATGAGGCATTATTTTATTAAATATGAGCTAATTAGCGTACATTTCCAGAACAGAAATGTCAAAGCCGGGTTAAAAATTCTTGTCTCAACTTTTGAGTCAAAGCTTTTTACTTTTTATTACTTCCTAAATCAGAAAATACTGTCAACAGCCATAAAAAAAAATCCATCTTCTCCATGTTTTTAGGGATAAAATGTTCTATAAATCAGGCTATGAATGATATATAAATAAACCCCAAAGCTTGCACAACAATGCTACTGAAGAGTAGATTTATAGTATGAGATGAGCTCAAAATCTTCAAATTGAACAGTGTATTTTTTCCCAGGGTGCCTTGCCCTAATTCGTAATCTTGGTCCAACTCAGTGATTTCCTCAATCTCTTCTGCGGACTACGGATTAAACCAAAGATATATAACATGTTAATCATCCTTTTCTCCCTCTGAACAGGGCCGGTCTAGCTGTGACTCCTGTTTTACTTCCATGATTAACTTGCCATCTTCACTTGTCGCCGCTTCATCGCTCGTGCTCTCAGCTCGTTCGCACACTTTCTCCCTTTATCTTGCTCTTTGTTGGAAACCTGGCAACCTAACTTTGTCTTTAACATCAATAAACCATACAAGAAACGACCCTCGCCCTAGTATTGATCCAAGTGGCACCTAGCACTTGCTTACTGTGTGTGAATGAAGCTGTAGACTGGAGTTGTATGTCCGACCAATCAGCGACCAGCGACCAGCGTCCAGCACTGCAAACTCTAACCTGATAGTTCCTGGACCGGTCTCACAGCAGGCACTGTTTTGCCACCAGAAACTATGGCAGTCAAAATGGAAATAAGCTTTCTTAAAAATAGTTCCAGTGCCGCCTGTTTGCAGTGAAAACGGGCTATAAATCACTCAATAAGAAGCTAACGTAATCCACCTAATAATCGTACTATAATCACATTCCATCTCCTCTACATCTGTCTAAGAAACGCATTTTACTTTTCTGCCCGCCTCCTCGTGCAGCTCCTCGATCTCAGCACAGCGTCGTATATATTCCAGAGCATTTAACACAGAGCACTCCCATCGGTGATGTAGCATTATTGCTGGCCATGTAACAAAATATGACCCAATAAATATCTTGCCTTTGTTTAACGGACACTAAGAGCCTTGGCTGGAAGTGAACAATGAATAACAAAAGAAGTGCAAAGTGCCAAATTGCTGGACACATTTGCAGCTTTCCTTGAGTGTGTGTTTGTGTTTGTGTTTGTGTGTGTGTGTGTGTGTGTGTGTGTGTGTGTGTGTGTGTGTGTGTGTGTGTGTGTGTGTGTGTGTGTGTGTGTGTGTGTGTGTGTGTGTGTGTGTGTGTGTGTTCTATGTTTGGAAAGCAGGAAAACTACCAGGTTGGATCATGCAGTCTGGTTCCTCATCAAGCGTGCTGGCCAAGTAAATTTGTATAATTACCAAACCTGGCAAATTGCACGGGCTCCTGGAGTGCTGTGTGTGTGAGTGTGTGTGAGTGTGTGTGTTCATGTATTTTGTGCGAGTCCAAACCAGACTCCAAGACTATTTTGTAGCGCTGCTCCCAAAGATAGTTTACAGCCATCGAGTGATGAAACCGTTGTCATGCTTCCCTGATGATTTTCGAATCGCTGTCATTCTGCCCAAACAATGCTGCGGCTGGAATGAAGTCAAGTCACAATGAAGTTTCAGAGTGATGAAATTGCTAGTAATCTCCAGAAAATGAAGCAGAGTCCAGCTTCATTTCCTTTGACTGCATTTCTGTTTGGGAAACAGACTCACTGCCATCTCAAGTCTGCAACTGTCGGTTATTCATTTTGTCAATGGTACATTGTGTGAATTGTAGATGAATCAAACCGGTAGAAACAACGAAAAGCTCAACATGCAGCCCTGATTCTAAATGTCATCCTCACGTAAAAACATGATACCAACTGTAAATGTGGCTCGTTAATGACCCCAGGTTTTGCACAAGGAATGTGAATGTCCAAAATTGGAAAAGGTGTTGAATTGTTATTTTTTTTAAATTTAAAACCTGGAATAACTGGTTGGCTACTTGGAGGCAAGTGGAAACAAGCTGTAACCACAACACCTTGCAAGTTAATATGGGAAAGGTGTGAACAAACAATGGCATATTTCCACATCCAGCAGAGAAAGAACATTTGGATCGGTGTGTTTCTGGCCATCTGACGAATGTCAGTCCAAGATTCACTCCCCTTTCACTGCTAGTCACTAACTTTGTCGGTCTGCAAATTCTGGGCAGAAGGGTTTATCAAAGCCTTGTCACTGAAACAGCTGCCTGCTGCTAACAATGGAAAGAACGATGAGAGTGTACCATAACAGTGAAACCAAAACAATGAGCTGAAACACGCTAAAACACACATTGATGGATTGTTAATATGAAAATATTGATTATAGCAGCTCTGAACCAATTCTACTGCATATTGGAAATATTGCACTGATTAATCACTGTATTGTGACTGATGAAAATGCCTTTTCAGCCATTGTAACCCATCAGCTTGTTCAACATTTATGTATAACTTTTCAGGGAAGTAATACTGAAACATGTTGGTGACATTAGCATGGGATAATGAACACTGGTCATTCACAGTCTTGACAATTCAGTTTGGCACCAACGAGCCCCAAGAATGATCTCCGCAGAGACAATGGCAGCAGACACTCATTTCACTCACATTTGCTGATTGGTATTCACACAATGTCTCGATCGAGGCAGCCAGGTGTCAAGAGCTGACATATTTCTTTCTACAGCACAATTTCTGCACTTTCCCGAATGTTTCCTTGAAACCAAACAGTAGAATGCTGAACCGACAAGCGGCGAAATAGGAAGGGAGCAGCAAGCAACCATTAGCGAGTGCAGGAGAGCTGTATTCACGGCGTTGCCATCATTACACCTGGCCTCTCCACAGCCCAGATTAGGCAGGCAATTACAGTTTTCTGCCTCTTGGGTTTGGCAGCACAAATACTGGCCATCAGCTGCCATTGTCTCTCCCCGCGCCATCGTGGAAACGCAAACAGGCATACATGCACACATGCTGATCCCTGTCTCTCTTGCTCACTCTGCACCTCATTCTTCCTCCTGCTCTCTCGTTTCAAATGGGCGCCCTGCCTCTGTGTGCGAGACTGACCGCTGAGATGCTCAGTGTGGCAGAGAGCCCGCTACTGATCTTCACTGCGCTCTCATTGTGCCAAAGCCAACCAAATGACATTCCTGTTTCCCCGTTTTTTTTCTTCTTCGGGTAAGTGCGGTGATAGAACTCTCCATCACCATGGCAACACAGCGCTCTCTACAACTGCAAGTCCGGCAGAGTGTGTGTATGTACATGTGAGAGTGTGTCTTTGGACAGCTTGGGGCCAATGAGTTGGTCACAATGTGACAGGACTCTCTGCCCCTCTGAGTCCTCGGACCTCTGGGGACCGAGAGAGGAGTCCCAAAGGACCACCGTGCACATGTTTGTGAATCCGTGTGTGTGGCGGAGCTGCATCGAGTCGCTGAAGTGTAATAAATACCCACAGATGTGTTCAAATTGGCGAAGTGGATTGATAGACTGCAGTGACACACAGCTGACCGAACACACGAGTGTGTGTGTGTGTGTGTTTTTGGGCTCTATGCCGTCCCGCTGATAACTTACCTTGCGATCAATCACACAACCCCACATTAATTCAAGTGGAGATTGTAGAGCAGTATAATTCTAGCTTTCAAAACCAATGCACCGGCACTTTTCCTGCTGCTAAGTAGCAAGCCACTCCCAGGAAGGATCAGAGTTTATGTACATTGCTCAAGGGGCATTGACAGTAGTTTATGAGGAGGGGGAGGGGAGAGGGTTTTCTATGCATGTTTCCCTCAGGTTTTTCCCAACTGGACAGGGAGGTGATTTCCCAGATGGCCACCTCCATAAAGCATGACTTTAGGTGGTGCAGTTGGGGCTAAACAACGTGCCAAGTTATCTCGTCCCATTCACATATTTTGTGGACTAAAGTGAAAACTGGTGACAGCATAATCTACCTACAGTTGTAACCACTTCACTTCTGCCATGAATGCACATAAATGCGTTTATAGACGACAGTTTTCTTTACACTGTTCTCCAGCAACATCACAGATGTGCTGACATATGCTGCCAGGTGGTTATATGTCCATCCTTGTCGAAGTGGCATGACCATGGCATCTACTGTTGTCATATGGCAGATTTCTCAGGACAGCAGCCCAGCTTTGAGACAGCTGTTAGGCCCCTTCATCCCCGTTCACAGCTCACTGGGCCGGTTTCTGGACCTCTGTTGGCTTGTTGGTCCAATGCTGGGATTTACTGCTCTCAGATGTTATTATTTCAATTTAAAATGGATCTTTACTTGACATAACTTTCAACAAAGCAAAATGCAGACACATTGCAAAAGTAAGATACACTGCTCACAGTATTTTTACAGGATATTACAGGATATTGTTTCATATTCTTCAGTGTTTTTTCAGACGATTGTTGGACCAGCTGCATTTCCTCCTGTCCAAACAATAAAAACCAATGACTAATAATGGCAATGCAATGAAAGAAAATGGACATTTGTCCAACATCAACAAAAGACCGACATTCTATGAAGACTCCACATGTCCAAACAAAAGCAGCAAACAAGTTGTTTCCACCCACAGATCCCAAACAGCAGTTGAACCTTTGCACCCTGTAGGTGAGTCAGGATGCAGACCAGGTGTCTCTTTGTCGGGGTCAGTGAATTTGCTGCTGAAATAAGCACATTAGCCAGCGGTCTGCCCCCCCTTAGAGCCACATGTGGCACGGTCACTCAGATGATGGCATCTCATGACGAATCAGAGTCAAACAGACAACAGGACGGTTGAAAGGAGGATAGACTGAGACGAGCGGGCCTGCCTGCAACCTCTGGATGAGTCAAACTCATTCCGGAGAAAAAAAGAAAAAGCGCTGTACTTTGTGTTTATTAAACCAGCTCATTTTTTAATCAACTGAGCCCTTAATTGATTTGCTTAATTCGTTAACTGCAGTGATTCTTCAGATTGATGGAAACACTGGGTGGTGCCAGAGTTTCAGGTGTGAGCGGGATGCTAATTGAGGAACTCATCACGAAGAGAGAGGTGACTTTCAATCCTAATACTTACTTTGTGATTATCAACCAGACTGAGGATGAACTACTGCCGTGTGCTGATGCTTTGATGTAGAAACAGAGACTATTCTTGCCGCAGTAACGTAGTGTTCTTGAATAAAGGCAGTGGAATCCAGTGTTTGTAGTAATTATAACACAGAGTGCAATCAGCAGATATCAGCTTTAAAGGTCAACAATCCATCCGTAATAACTCTTCATGCTATTAATATTCATCTCTAAGATGGTCCCAATGGTAGCTCCAATCTGAAGCCAAATTCCATTTCAGAGTCAGGGCCATAGAATGGCAATAATTGCATCATCTAACAATAATCCAGCAAGACGCAACAACTAAACACACATTTAAGATGCGGACCAATGAGAGGAATAATCAGCTAGGTCCAGTTAGAAGTTTATGGGATGGTTTATGTTTTACACTCATGCTCGTAACTCTTTTCAGCTGTTCCTGTGTCTTGCGGTTCTTAATCCTGACGGTATCCAAAGGGGAGGTCCGTGTCCTCGTTTCCAGACCACGCTCTTAAATAAGTATTGGCCTTGCAGTCTCTGGGAGCCCCGACCAGAAAAGAAGATGCTTATTTTATGAGTGTGCCATCATAGTAAATATTAGCGCTGTTTTGCAAAAGGGAGAAATCACGAAGGCTGTTGAAATCTGTATTCATCAAAAGTTGAAAGAATGAAACATAGACAATATTCTCTTTTGTAAAGACGTGCTGCGGGCTGGGGCTAAATCCGGGTTTGGAATCTGGAACTGGAGCCAATGCTTGAACAGTCAGCAAGCTCCAAAGTGTTCAGACGAGAGACACTTTAGGCCCAATCTCCTTCCAACCACTTCACCAGCACGACACCCTGGCAGACCTGCAGTGTAATCTCCTCTGAACGCTTTATTAAGACTTCTAATTGAGGCTCGGGCTTTCTTCCTTCAGGAGAACAGGCAGAGGAACAAAAACTAGGCTTATACACCTCAAAACAAGCTGCAGGGGAATGGCAAGGCAGCGGCATGAGGAGCTTTAGTCAGGGGTGTGAATAAAGACACTGGGGGGGGGGGGGGGGCCGTGGGGTGGAGGGCTCATGGAGAGAATGGGCCCGACAACAATGAGAAGAGTGGAGATTGATTCAGAAAATACGAAAGAAATATGCCTGTGTTCAAAGAAAAGCACACATTATATATCGAGTGGCGCCATCTTGATTCATGGCAACCAGTGAACGGAAGTGACCATATTAGGACTAAGGAGGACTGACGTAGGGCCACCGTATACGTGTCTCGTAGTGGATGACTGACTGATTTTTGCAACCACAAGAGTCGCCCCCTGATGGCCAGTAGAGAGAATGCAATTGTAGGCACTTATGCATTAGCTTCACTTCTCAGAACTGGAGGTTGCCGCCTGATACAGATATGCAATGATGATTGCTGGGTAACATGTATGTTGATGTTGTCCAAAGTCTCTATTTCATAACGTGACGAGATGATATACTGTAGCTAGTTTAGCAGCAAAATCTGTCAAGACTGACAAGATGAGCCCTTCAAAATAAAAGCAACAGTAAGTAACTATCGGCCCCGTTGTAACCACCTTACGCTATGGCTTTAGTAAACAACACTGTGCCCCTCGGTTGAAGACACTTCTCTGGTTCATGGCTTCATGACACGCAGTCTCCAGGGAAACAGCCCAGTCACATTCAGCTAATGCGGCAGGAATTCTTACTGGCAGAAGCAAAATTCAATGTAATATTTCCTACGACAGCAACAGCTTTATGACAATGCAACCATTTCATAATATTTCATACCCGCACATCTGACTGGAACAATGAAAGCTTAAAAAGTAATCACGGCGAAGCCTGAAGGAAACCTTTCATTCCATATGATCACAATAGAGTCATTTCCTGGCTTATTTCCTCAGTCAGACAGCAGCACATTTTGTTTTTTACACATTAAAGGGTCTGTGTTAATGCATTGCCATCACCCAGACACTTCAAAAGAAAAGACCGCACGACTTAAAAGATAATGAGGAAACAATCTTGGCAGGTGCGATTGATCGCACTGTTTTATAGCACAGGGATTATCAAAGGATTATCTAACAATAATTATGCACCCAAGGTTGACACACTGCTTTCATGTTCACGCTGTGAGTGGAAGCGAGGTGTGTGTGTGCGATAGACATTGAGTGGAGGTAAGGGTGCAGCGGGAATGTGAAAATGTGCCTGTGGACTAGTGTGTGTGTGAGTAAAAGGGGAAATAAAGCCTGCCATGAACCCAATCACAAGTCGCAAAATATCACACAACTTTAAAGTCACTTATCAGTACCGACAGACACGCCAGGAAATTCAAAGCGAACAGATATCTCCTCAGCCAGCGGCAACACCAACACATGGGAGTCCCCCACGTGGAAAATCTGAAAAAGTGTGAGTGAGCGGTAAGCAGGAGACGCCTCACACCCCTCTATGAGCGATGAAGTAATGCCCGGTGACACCGGAGCATTACCGCACAGTCGCTGCACGCTGATTGACCTCACACGGGAGATTACAGACAAAGAAACCCACCACTCCTGTCCCATTACGCTTGTCATAACTTTGTCTCTGCCACTGCGTTTCACCATTATTGCAGAGCCTGCAGGAAGTGAGTAAGCACAATGCGATATGTCTCAATCTTCTAAAAGTCAGGCTCGCTTTTGCTGACTGTGAAGCTCTTCCAGAAGTCTTTCTTTTAAAGTCTGACAGGAAGATGGTTGATTGATGTTGAAATCTAAAACAATAGATAGAAAATGGATGCTTGACAGCAGATTTTGTCTTTTGATTACACTTTTAAAGCTTGAAAGATTTCAGTATAAAAGCCCCATATGTATCTAAAAGACACGATGAACAGCTGCTGTAACAAGACTCCTCAACATGCCAGGGTTGAAACTGGAACGATGCAGCTCAGTCGACAAGGTGGACTGGTATGTTGCACACATGTATACAAACGTTAGTCGGAACAGTGGTGGAAGCAGCCAATTAGATGGGAAGACGATGGATGTTTAGTCTCTGATTAGTCGGACTGATGGAGTCAGCTTTGGTTCACAGGAATCCAATTGAACACTCATTCCTATCCGTTACACACAACAACTTACTGGCTGGAATACTATGTATCTAACGATATATATATATATGAATGATTATTTTAATATATTTAAATATATTTTTAGCAATTATTTTCTAACATGTAAAATCCTTTTAGAAACAAATCTCTGATTTGCAAAAATAAGACTTAGATTGTGCTTCCTTTAATTCATTAAAAAGTCCCACAGTCTAAGAAGCACCGCCCCAGTTTTTTTATTTCCTCGTCACGGTACATTCTCAGTCTCTGGTGAACTTCAGGCACGAGTGTTTGACGAGCATCGCTACGAGACGTCTGCGTGTCGACTGTGTTGCGGGAGGTGTGTAGATGCATCACTGACACAAAGGGGTGTGAGGCTCACCAGTTGTGGAAGAGATGTTGACGTCAATGCTGACCTCAGGGATGCCCCCTCCCTTCAGCGCGGCCACGCAGGTGTACGTGCCGAAGTCGGTGAACTTGAGGTCTATGATGTCCAGGTTGGTGGTCCCGGGGGAGATGTCGGGGTCCGTCTGGGTGATGACCATTCGCTCTGAGCTCCGCAGGCCACGGCCATTTTTCAGCCAGCTAAAAGTCAGCTCCTCTGGCGGGGTCGCCTCCACCTAGCACATTCAGTAACGTGGTCACTTGTGTTGCATTCATGAGTAACTTACTTGTGCTTCTCTTTTATGCAGCCACGTGTGTGTGTTTACTCTGCCAGCGCAACTCTACCTGACAAGATATCTTGACTTCACGTCCGATCTGGATGTTGTCGTCGTTGTGGTAGGGGTCAGGGGTGATCCAGAATCGCCCCTTTTTCAGAGCTGTGAAGAGACAATCCATTTGATTAAAACTAGATTCATATCTGCGACACTCTGTAGGTTATGGCTCTGCTTGTCATATTGATGGGATTTCTGAGCTGTAATCCCAAAGACAGGACTTCATGGATTTTTTTTAAATCGATTTTTTTTACTTTGCTCAATGTCCACACTTGGGCTGTAAAGGGTTGTTATGCATCTCCAGTGAATATACCGTAAACCTGGCTGCGTTACTCACCTGCTCAGCCTTTGAGCACTTCACACATTGTCTCAACGCACAGAACGACTGCATCGTGTTACAGCTACGATGTAACCGATGGCAGCACGGCATTGTGAGCAACACGTATGTATTCGCTCATTTAGATGCGTCCCTTCAGTAAAGAGTTGTGGAGTATTAAAAGAGGTATTCAAAAACAAGTGGAAGAGTACACACGGATGTGACAACTGCAACTGTTCTTAAAAACAAAAACTGCAAGTTTGACTTTTGGTGGCGCAGCAGAGTCAAACAGAGAACAGAGAACAGATAAATCAGAATCCCATACTTGTTTTGAGGACCAAAGCTTTGAGTCGACATTAATATTGATAGCTGCGGACTGAAGAATCCTGCAGCATTCAAGCAGGTAAACACACACACACACACACACTGTGAAATTGGAGAGATACCTCACAAAATCTCCACCATTTCTAATCCAATTTGGTTTGCAAATAGCTCCTCTGAACAGAAAAAGATGATTTCATTATAATGCATGGTGTATTGGTTCCAAACCCTGCGCCCGCTGTTCAATTCATCTCCTAAGCCAAAAAAACAAAAACATGTATGGAAATCACCATGGAAATCTTTTCATCTACCATTTCTCGAGTGACATTATCATATTCAGGGAAAATGAAAACAAAACCTGCGTGTCAGATTTAAAAACAGGAAATTGAATGTGCAAAACATTGTGATGGCTGCCAAGCTGCACATCGAGGGGAGAGACGAGTGACACGCGCTTCCTTGACACGATCTTCCTCCTCGCGTTTGAAATCAGCGTCGGCAGGCAGACAATTTGATTTCTGACACGTGTCAGATACAAAAAGTACAAATCGTGTCAACACACAAATTCTCACAAAAGCCTCTGCATTTGCATCCGTTCTTGTATCCCATATGTTCTTATTCTCCGAAGTCCTAGCTATCAATCGTGCTGTGTATAATTCAACAGCACAAGCATGGATACTGTGGCAATTAGCATAATATGGTAAACAGCGTATGTCTGTGACCTTTATGGATTATGGATGGAATATAATACATTACCTACAACCCACGTTCGTCTCTGCATCACGGCGTACATCTCCTACACACACGGCGAGACTCTATTTCCTTTAAAGCCGACCTACGCAGCACATAATTAATGAGTCGATACCAACTCAGAGGTGGAAGCCATTAAGTGAGCAGATCTGGAAGGAAACGCAGATCTTCCGTCAATCACGTCATAAAGTGGAAACACCCGGAGACAGAGATGTACTTATATCTGACAGTTTGAAAAGGCTTTTGCGTCTCAGTGACATAAGAAAGCATTATCTCATCCACACAACACACACACACACACATCTCTTGAGCCATTGTGCTGTCACAGGTGACAGCAGATAAACATTTGAATTTACTGCTTTTCTCTCTTTACGTTCCTTCGTCTCAAGTGTATTCTCTCCGCTACAATAACTGCGACACACCCGGGCATATAGCAATCACCCTGGAAGGCCAGATTTAATCTTTGTTCGAGAAGTTGTCCGTCAGACGACTGAACTCAGGCTGTTCTCTACAGTTGCTTGTAGTTAGTTATTTCTGTTGTGAATAGCCGACCAGCCAAAGGAATAACTGTCAGAGCTCTGGAGATACTGTAAGATGTTTTTTTTTCCACATCACTTATGGTCCGTCCTTGACAACATGCACTGTATGCAATGGTGTGATTGCCTCTTTACACCATCCCCCATTACAGAGTGCTGGAGTGAGTCAGACTAACTGCATATATCGGTGATTGTTGGCCCACTTGAGAAAAAACTGGTCAGCAGCTTCAGACTATCGCCTACTCTATTTAATGTTTGTTTTGTCAGCTGTCATTAATCACTATGACTGACATATTTCCATTGGCATACATTTACTCATTGGGTAGGTCACTGCTTTCGGTGAATATTAACCTTCAATATTTTTAACGACACTCCCATGTTCTCAGCAGAAAGCACGAAGATGGGCTGCTGTGCAAACTTGGACCTTTGGGCCGAATTCAATTCTGTTGCTGTGTAGAGACACTTCACTGACCGCAGGATGTGATGAATCTGACTCTAAAGTGCCCATCACAACACGAGGGCCGGCTGCACTTGATGTGATGAGGAGCTGTTCACAAATCACTGATTGGGGCTTTAATCATGAAACGTAAATTGTCTCTCAAACAGGAGAAACCGGACTCAGAAGTGTTACATCATTTGCCCTTTTTTTAAATTCCCTTTCTTACGATCCGCTTCACATCCCTGAACTCTTACTGATGGCTGGCTGGCCAGGTTGGTACCTCAGTGAAAAGGGTGGATGAGGAAAACAGGGCGCAGTCATTGGCTTATGGTGCAGCATTCCCTATAAGTTGTGTTTCAGGTTTTTTTTCATATTAACGCAGGAAAATGTCAGCTGGTACGAATTAACCTGAGAAAAGTCAGCCTTTCATTGCTCACATTTCTGAGTAACTGCATTATTTTACTGCTAACTATTCAGATTGAAGGAACATAAATGAATACGTGGACCTTCAGAGTCTAAACATTGCTGAATAGCTTACAGGGCTTCAAGCTCCAAGTGACATAAAGGAGCTTGCTGCTGGCATTTGTGGTCGTGGTTGGCTTTATATAAAGTGATGGTGTTGACTGATCTGGAATCCGAATCAAAATGGAGCTGAAACATAAAACATAAAACTGAACAGAAGACTAAATCATAAAAAAGCTTATTTTTTTTCTCACAGCCAATGAGCGCATAATGAGTCCACAAAAATGATACCTCCGCTTGGAGAGTGAAATGACATACTTCCATATATTGACTTATCAATTAATAGAAGGCCAGTGGCCAGAAACAGAAGAGTGATATTGAGAGTGAGTTCACTTTGGAGGCGCAGGTGAAGAAAGTTGTGCAGTACAAAGGAATGTCTCAAAAAACCCAGTTCTATTTATTTCATGCTCAATTCTCTCAGATTTAAAAGGAAAATAACACTTTTATTTCATCTCATCTGGACTATTGCAACTGTCTCTATACATTACCTGCCTCAGTCAAAAATCAATCTCACATCTCCGGCTTGTTCAAAATGATGCAGCTGTAAATCACTGCTCGGCCAAGATAGCCACCATTGATTACAATGTTTTTTTTAAAAGTTATATACAAAGGAAGTTAATATTATGACATACGTCAGGGTCCATGCACAGTAAACTAGTCCCTTATCATATTCTCCATCTACTCATGATTAACAACTTCTGGACTCATCACTGTCATAAGGGAAGAGCAGATAATAGTCCACATTGACCCGGCTGCCCATGCTCCACTTTTTAATATCTATGATAATACCAGAATACAGAGGAGACCCGCTATATTATTGTACTGATCAGAACAGCTCCAGCAAGCATCAGAGCTATACTATCAAATATATTTTCATTAAAAAAGAAAGAAACAGTGTCTGAAATCTGCAACCGACTCTTTCAAACTGTGTGTAATGTATTTAGGTTGTTTTGACAAACTCAAAGTGAGACTTACTCTCAGTCGACTTTTCTAAAAAAAATAGTCTACCGGGGTCGGTGCAAAGGTGCATTTAAGCTCCTCAACCACAGATCTTCATTCTAGTTAAACCGGGAGTAAGTCTGATTAAATCTCGGTGCTCTGTTTTTCCGTTCCTTACTTATCCCCACACTTCCCCTCGCGATGACTCCCCTCGTTTCCGCACAGAGCTGCAGCGCACGTCAGAATGGCCGGTGCTGCATGTGCACTCATGCATATTTCAGAATTGGTACCCTCCCTGCCTCCTCCACATTCAAAACCTCCTCCATACCATAAATATTGAATAGCAGGTAGGTATTCTGTAAATCGACTACATTTGTGTACACGAGAGATAAGTGGGCATTACTTCACCTGGTTGCACCACATTTTGCTGGACAGCTGCAGTGACTAAAACTGTGCCTGTTCCCTTATGCATGAGAGTCAATCTGAAACTAGAGGTATTTTGAAAAGGATTCTGGGGAGTGAGCTGAGAGACATTGTCGGGTGATGATGCACTGTCACTCTTCCTTCCCCATTTCTAAAAAAAGTATTATAAATGTTTAACGAGGATCTGCTCAGAAACAGAACTTTCCAATTTGCTCTGGAGGTACACTGTGTCTCTGAATATTGTTTTACAATTTCCACAACATCATTAATATCTCACAAGAGTGTGTGTGTGTGTGTATAAGGTTGAAGTTAGTGAGTCTATATATACATGTGACACTGTATGTAGGCTACTGTAGGGGAGGCACACTCTTCGATACAATACAATACATTTGCAATAAACACCAACGTTTGTTTATGAAGTTTGACAAAAACAAATCCCAGCCTAAGGTTCCTCTACTATTGGAGCATTTTTCTCTCAGATGAGTCAACATGTAGCTAGATACACAGCCTACAATCCCCAACAAAAGCTTCGTAATGATACGATATCGTATGAAGCGACTCAAAGTCGATTCGTCGCAAGTTGATAGTTCGCAATTTAGACTTGATATTTGAAGTGACACTGAAATATATCAATTATTTCTTTGAGTTTTCAACAATGAATACAGTGCAGCACAGGAAGTGATACAGTAGCATTAGCAGCTAGTCAGAGGCCTGGCTCGAAGTCTTGATCACGCTGAATGAAGTGGAGATAGCACATGTTCAAACATAGTTTACCCATCTTTAAAGTTAGTTTTGTTGTTTTTAAAGCTGCTGTTACACTGCTATTTAAAAAAGTGCAGCATTTGAACTGACAAAATGAGGTTTGACTCGTTTACATTTCAGGTGGTAGCATACTGCTAATGCTAGCTTTACTCGCTTTGTGACAACTGCTCCTCAGTCAACTTTTTACACGCCCAGAAGGGTTTGTTGTGCCACAGGAAGATTTTATAGTACAATTGTGTGCTTTAGATGGCGTGTTGATGAAATTAATATTTAGTAGTTAGTAACTACTATAGTAACTACTAGTTACATCGGTTTCTGATAGGTATTGGTCAGTGTTTACACTGCTACAACTGAGCAAACGGCATCTGCAGATGTATGGTTGTAGCTCTGGAAAAGGTCAAGACTGAGATTTGATTCTGACCTTTAAGAAGTACTATGTAACATTGTTGTTAAGATGTCAGCTGTTGGTTAGGCAAAAACAGCAAAAAAGCATCTTTGTTGTCGTAAAAAAACATGATAGGCTAAATAAAGATCATCTTCAGTGTTTGTTGAATAGAAAACTCTCACAGCACGATATCTTAACGACATACCAAGACTTGTTCGCAAAGCTGGTCGAGCAGTAGCTCCTTCATAAGTTGCACACCAAAGCAAGAACTCATCAGCAGAGTAAGCACAATGTAAACACTTATCTCAGGCACCGGTGTAGAAAATCAAGCCTGATTTAAAAAAACATTGCCAGTATCACAGCCGCTGCAGCACAAAACACAAGTCAACCTGCGCACAAACAAACTCTCCATGAATTATTGATGAATTTAGGAAGCTGGTTCCCTTTTATCGTCATCAGAGTCTTCTGTCATTCAACCCTGGTTGTGACAACATGCCAAGGAGTAAAACATCCACTTTAGGGACACTTACAGGAGCTACTTTCTTCATGGTAATATCAGGCGAAGAGATGGAGCTCACATTTGCATTACATGTCTCCTGCATCCTATTTCGCCTCAGAGATTGCATGCGGTTCATCGGTGATACAGTTCATATTCAAGGCATTTTCTTGGATCATTACCAAACAAATTACAGTGGTCCCTCTTTTTCTTTTTTTTTTCTACCGCAAACTAAAGTGCTTTTCCCTGCAGCGAGCCTGTATGACTCTCCATAGGTTTAATAGCCTGTGAGAATAACGGGTGGCCTGAACATGAAAAGCGCAGATAATCACACAAAGAAAAAAGCCCTGGTTGAGGCCTCCTTCTACAGAAGGCTCATGTCACACAGCAGGATTACAATACCACCTCGGGGGAGCTTCTTAGCAGGGCAGAAGTACACACAGCCCTGACATACTGGTTATGACATACACGTATGTAGGCACAAAATGACAAAGACACAACGGCATCACTCATGCACAGACACAAACGCTGCAACACTGCAGGAGAAATTACGTTTGAATGTGCCCCCACTCCTTCCAGAGCACTTCCCCCGCCACTCTCTGGGATGCGAAGAAAAACGTGTCTCACTCCGTCCCCACTCTGAATCATTATCCTCCTCTCGACTCATCAGTTCATCTCATTTTTCAGTCGCTCCTGTCCGTCCGTCTCTCAGCAGGGCTCTCCATTCACTCTTGCAGCGAATATCAGCATGTGGAGCTGAACTCATCTCTCAGAGCCAGATGGATGCCTCTCTAACTGCCACTCTCCTCTGCCTCCTCTCATCCGCTCAAGGTTAAACAAAAAAAAAAAGAAAGGACAACGGGCATTAGCATGGCTCAAAACACAAGGCATTCACATGCGCTTGCAAACACACACATACACACACACACACTGGCACCGCCATCCAAAACACCTTTCATTTTCCTCATATCGCATGTATCCTCACATTAGCAGCAACACATTCTTGCTCTCAACCTTCAGGCGGACCTCCGGCTTTAATTTATGTCAAAAAGGATTCACGTGCACCGACTGCACAAACAAGACAGAGACGTTCACATGTACAGGCACAGACACGTACAAATACACACAGGCGGTGCTCAGGGCCGCAGCCCAAGACACCGGCCCGCCTGTGCCAGTTCTGGCCATCCAGCCATTAAATCTGGCATTCATGAATGGAAATGTATTCAGCTTTCGTCCAATTTATTCCAAAGCAAATTTGATAAGAGTCATTCACATGTTGATTCACATGCTGACAGCCGGGTTTTTACCAGGCACGTCATGATTGTTTTCGCCCCTCCAAACAGTCCAAATACAAGCGGCGGGGAGCTCACACTGAAAAGCATTGCATTTGCTTCTCTATAAATAACAGCAAGCTTCCAATCAGAGTTACAAAGTGTGGATGGTGGCGAGTGTGTTTGACTTTGTGTCTACGCTTGAGTGTGTGTACGTGGAATAAGTTGTGTCTACGTGAGCGGATCGGGAATGATGGATGTCTTAGGGTGTGAAAGCTTCATACCTGAATTTGTCAGGACCATTGGGGGAATTGTCGAGAAAATCCGACGACAAACATGGCTGGGTTTGATTTGAATCTTTGATAGCTACAGCAATGCTCATTTCTCGACATCACAAAGAGGGGAAACACATGCACCGAGTCTCCGTCTGTGTGCAGGGAGACATGAAAACAAAACGCGGGGCCAGCTGCCCATTTCAACAACACCATCTACAGACAGTCCTGTCTCGATTCACCAACTCTCCAAGCGAGAGCTGCCGACTCATATTTGAGCAACAGAGGGAAGGAAGGAACAACCAGCGCAGAGTATCTTTGCATTGTCGCAGCGGATATATCACAAACTGGTGTGTGTGTGTGGAGGACAGGGTGGACTGAAGTGGCCCGGGGAAGGCAGAGTATTGACCTGCATTTGAAGATGTGTTGCGGACCCTTAATCCATAAAAAGGATCTTGTCAGCAGGGTGATGTGATGCCAGTAGCCTGCTGGGCAGGCTGTGGAGATGGCGAAGCCCTGGAAGGCAGTCTGGCTGGTGGGACAGTATGGCCAGAGAAACTACCATCTGCTGGGGAGAGATGTGTGTTTTCACACACACACACACACACACACACAGCCCCCTTTGGCAACAGCAGTTTGAGAGGGCTTCTCAAGGACTGGAGAGGAGCGTGAACACGCTGTGCAACAATGAGGCCACAGGATGACCCTGCAGAACACTCACTCAGTGCAGAAAAACCGAATAAATTTGTATTTTCTGTACACATGCAGAACATGAATATCAAAACATATTCACAAATGCACAGACGGATGCAGCAATTCTTCCCATGTGCTTGCAATTCCAAACATTTCAGCCCTTCATGGCCACACACACATACATACTTAAGCAATTAGCAGAGCAGTTATTTCTCCTGGTTTTGTAGGCTGCAGTCTGGATTTTCTGAAGAAAATGTTTTATAAGCACACAGACAGCAGGCTTTTTTCTGTTGCCTCTCTTTTCTGCACATACACACATTCATACACAAACAAAGGGCAACTAAAGGTCTGCCTGTGCTCTCGCCTCGAGCCTGGCTTATCCTCTTTCAATTTTCCTTTTCTCCTCACTTCAAAGTATCACGACAGCAATAAGTTGCCAGTGGAGCGACTGCACCGAATGTCCTGTCGAACACAATTAAAATAATACACAATTTACACGTGCAAATATGACCACGATTTTCATTTAAAAATTAGCCATCGAGAAGAAGCAACTTTGGAGATTTAGAGGAGAACAAAGCACGATATCATTTCTTAATTACTACCCGGTTAGAATTAATTTAGTCACAATAGAATGGCATTAGGGGGGAAAGAGAGTACAGTCAATTGTGCCACGATTACAGTCATGGTGGTTATTTCAAAGTGTTTCCTGTCTAATTTCAATGGAGATTGACTGCAATCATGCATGATTGATTTGCATGCTAAGAGGAAGGTGGGTAAAGAAAAGTAGACAGGTTCAAACCCATTCTTGGCACTACAACGTCTTTGTCCACTCCGCCTACATTTGTGTTCTCACTGGTCGGCTTTGTCATTTTAAGGGCCATCTCAACCAGTTAATGGGGACTGGAAGTGGTCCGTAAAACTGTCTGCACCGGTGTTAACTCACCAAAGTCCACTACTATTGTCCCTCGCGGTGATATATCGGCTGATATGAGCTTATTACGGGTATATTCGTACGACCGTGTATGTCAGCTGATAAGTAACAACAATTTATACAGTAAAGAAATGGCAAGGATAAATTTGGGGTACATAGCCTGTCAACTAAAGAGGACTGACAAGTTAATTCTTCAACTGTAAAATGTCTAACTTCGTACTTATCGCTGTTGTAGGTGCTCAGTCTGTGGCGACTTGGCTTTGGAACCGGAGGGTCGCATGTTCAAGTCCCCCGCATGGTCAAAGTGCGGAGTCAAAGGAGAGGCACATGAGAACCAGGACTAAGCAGGCAGTTCCTCAGAGTAGCTTTCAAAAAATGTTTCATATGTTTGTTCATTTATTCATTGTTTAAAAGAAAATAATATTGGAATTTCAACATCTGCCTAGAAAATCCAGTGTTAGTTGTGCCCACTGTCCATTAACAAAAACACACGACAGGGAAAGTCTATGTTTGGTCTATGTTGGTGGGTTTATATGTAAAAGAAGAATAACACCCTTCTCTTCTAAATTCAAACATCTAACAGTGTCTATGGCGATGGAAATATCCTCCTAAAGGCGGACATTAAACACCCCCCCATCCCGCCCACCAGCCCCCTTAATATGAAAAGATGCTGCAAGCTTGTTTTCATGCACTCAGTAACAGCAGTGAGAAAGTATGACATATTGCACATTTTTTCTCACCATGAGTATGTCTGACACAGAGAGCTGTGTGTCTCCATTGTTTCACTGCTGAACTGGTTGTATGTTGTTAAGAAACAAATCAAATCTGTGATATATTTCTACAGACAATGTAGTCTATTAATATACCGTCGGCAGCCTTCGTCATCTGGTGCATGTTGAGCGTAAAATTGCATTTGCGTCAGCGACAGCTGATCAGCCTCAGGACGCCTCAGAGAGATATGTGACATCGATCCTGACTGTTTCTCATCGTTCATCAGTCTGTCCCAGAAACAGCATTAAATCAGTACTGCTTTTGTCTGTTCGAGCTTATTCAGCTTGGTTCAAAATTCATTCTGACATGTGATGTTTTGTTGGACTTCAGAGTGTCTCCCTCAAATGGTCTTGTCATTTCGGTGCGTCTTTGTCTTTCCAAATCATTTCGAGAATCAATGTATCTAAACGACGTGTCATTTCAGTATGCTGATCCAAATTGTGCTCTCAGTGATGATTGGCCGGACTCAGGACAGAGTTTTCGTGTTGATTAGACGCCATTCATACAGCACCCCCCTCACTCTGGAGTTCTAGAACTATTGATCCCACAACTGCACTGACAAGAGAGACTGTTCCCAATTTATGTTCTTCTTTTATTGATCTTTAATTAGCTTTGTCACGTATTGATTCATTGTGTCATTTAAGCATCTCTCCATTTCGTTTTAGACTGCCGAGATTTCTTTGGCTTAGTTTGTTTTCACTCCAAATGGATTTACTCTGGACAGAATTTTGTGTCAGTTTCTAATCTATTTAGTCTCCTCCCGTCTGATTGCCTTTTGTTTAAACATCTGCAGTAAATGATTGAGTCGCACACGTTGGTGAGGGCTTTTAGGCTTGAGGAGAATATACTGGTCAATGTTCATGTCTCCACAATGAGTGTTCATCAAAGTCTGACTTTTGCATGAAGGTTATGAATCAGAAACGTAACCCAACATATACATCATTACACGTGTGACTGTTTTAAAGAGCTAATGATCAGGCTTTTGCATCTGGATTGATGATTCATAAAGCCTGGCACTGCATGAAAACATCTGCAGCTGCAAAAACATTCAGTCAAGCAGAATAATGCATATTTGTCCTGTTTAACTTTTAACAAGTACAGACTTTGCTCTGCAGCCTTAAATGTGATCAATGAGTGTGGATGCAAACATCATCTATATTTAAGGAAGGTCGCGTGTTTACTTTTAATGATATTTGATCAAGATCCCATGTGAGAACCATTGTCATCTCCAGATGCCTGACACATCAATGAGAGAGTGATATTTATTGCAGCGATTGCCCACGGTGAGTGTGCTCTGACTTATTTGCTGCCGTGTGACACCTGACACCTTCCCTTTGATGTAACCCTCTCAATTCATAAGTCCTCAACTATATGGGCACTTTCACAATGCAGAGACGGGGTTTTATCTGTCAGGAGGGGGCCATCAGGAGTGATTTGTTGATGATTTGATTTTCATCCCAGGGAATATATGGCTGCATAAATAAATGCTTCCAAACAGGTTGAGCACAGAACCGGATGATGGAGCTGTGGCTTAATCTCTTAGATGAAAGGAGAGAAACTCCGTGAGAAACTTTCTGAGCCAATCTGCTAAACTCTGATATGTGATTCCATTTGTGTGTGTGAATGTGTGTGTGTGTGTGGGAAGTTCTCTTGAAAGTTAAAATTCACTTTTGGATTGTCCCCTGAATGCTGTATTGCTTGTAAGGCTTTCACTAATTAATACATCTTTTTATTCACCTGCAAGAGGTTCCTGCAGTTTCACATTCAGGGCGTTGGGATCCTCTGTCACAGATGAAAGCCTAGTCACGCACCATCCTTAATCCTCCAGCTGAGTAACAGCAGTCAATTTAAGAAAGTTCATTTCCTCATGCGTCACGTCGCATCTGCGCGTGTTTTATATCAAAACGCCTTTTCTTTACAGGTGGTAAAATATCCTTTCTGGGGGCATTAACCTTCAGTGTAGTTGTTTTAGCATTACTGTACTGAACATTGTGTCTGTTGACAACTAAAAGCACGATTCGCCGTCTGCGTATCCGCGTTGACAGGGAGCAGTCAATGTGACAACATGCAGGAAAAAGGGACTTTGATAACGGTCATTTCTGTAACGAGCTACAGCTGTATACTACCCTGTTAACGAGCAAACAGGCAGCAATGGACTCTTTGAAGCCGTGTTTTTTAATTCATGGTTTCACACTCTTTCCCCTCCAGCGTTTATCCTTGGTGGTCTTCAAATAGCCGGAGCAGAACCAACAGTGAGATCTGATGCTCCGCATGTTTGTAAGGTCAAACTGTAAGAGCATAATCTGAAGGACACTCAGCAACTCTGTGAATACATTAATTATAAAGCTACGCACGCAAAATTTAACTAAATTATTATTCAAAAGTAAAACAGTGAACAAGAAATAATATCGTGCCGTCATATAAGATGTGCACCATCCTCAGGCAGCAAAGAAGGGACTTACACAACATTTGAGGCCCCGTATTATAAAGATCTACCTTATCCTTTAGTATCTATCCTTTAGTATCTATCCTTTAGCATCTATCCTTTAGTATATATCCTTTAGTATCTATCCTTTAGTATCTATCCTTTAGCATCTATCCTTTATCATCTATCCTTTAGTATCTATCCTTTAGCATCTATCCTTTAGTATCTATCCTTTAGTATCTATCCTTTAGCATCTATCCTTTAGCATCTATCCTTTAGTATCTATCCTTTAGTATCTATCCTTTAGCATCTATCCTTTAGCATCTATCCTTTAGTATCTATCCTTTAGTATCTATCCTTTAGCATCTATCCTTTAGCATCTATCCTTTAGTATATATCCTTTTGTATCTATCCTTTAGCACCTATCCTTTAGTATCTATCCTTTAGCATCTATCCTTTAGCATCTATCCTTTAGTATCTATCCTTTAGTATATATCCTTTAGTATCTATCCTTTAGTATCTATCCTTTAGTATATATCCTTTAGTATCTATCCTTTAGTATCTATCCTTTAGTATCTATCCTTTAGCATCTATCCTTTAGTATCTATCCTTTAGTATCTATCCTTTAGTATATATCCTTTAGCATCTATCCTTTAGTATCTATCCTTTAGTATCTATCCTTTAGTATATATCCTTTAGCATCTATCCTTTAGCATCTATCCTTTAGCATCTATCCTTTAGCATCTATCCTTTAGTACTCTCAGACAAAATGTGGAATAATCATATTAATAAACACAGCAAATTGTTGCATAATGCCAATAATTTACCCTTGAATCCTGTATTCATGTCATACTGAAGGTTTTTGGACTCCTCACCTCGCACCACAATGGTGGTGGACTTCTTGGCCGGGTTTCCCACGTTGTTGCTGGCAACGCAGCTGTAGACCCCCGACTCATCTGAGCTGATGGCTGGAAGGGTGAGCGTGCCCCCCTTCACCACGCTCCTTTGTGGCAGGCTGTCATTACTGCTGATCCAGGCGAGAATGGGGGGCGGCTCTCCACCTGTGGTGATGCACACCAAGGACACCGTTTGGCCAGGATTAACGATGATAGGATCCTCCACCAGCAGCTTGATGGACGGCGAGGCTGTGGAGGAAGACAGTGTGGAGTCTTAATTGGCAGGAGATGGACAACTTTGGCAGTTATGACAGTTACAGAATATCTCAGTTCACTTCATCTGTCTGTTTCCATGCCTGTGCTATATTTATCAGGACACTTATCCGAGACACGTATGTAGATTTAGCTGCTTTTATTTTGCAATACACAGTTAATAAAAATAAGTGCAAAAACAGTAATTTGGTGTAAGATTATAAAGTCATGATGTAGAAAAGACAATGGTCTTAAGTACCTGTCTTATTGGTGAGTCTGAAGATAACGCTGCGTTCAGGGATCCCACACACGTTTCTGACAGACGCGACGCAGCTGTAGTTGGCGTAGTCCTGAGGACGCAGGTTCTTCAGCTTCAAAATCTTCGTTTCCCCCTGCAGCTCAGACCAAACCAACACTGGTATGCAAATGTGTGCAAAAATATCACCATAATCAAGTTAAAGAAATGCAGAAAACTAGGCTCTGGGACGGGGAAGACAAAGGCCAAACACCTCCAAAGAAAGGTCAAAGAGATGAATATGTATACAGTTTTAATGACGCCCGAAATGAAAGGGGAAGGTTGCAGGTTACAGCTAAATATATGATGGCGTTGGTTTTAAAGGAAATTAATGTGTCAACTTGCTTAATACCAACGTGTGGATTACTTTCCAGTCAATGGCCCTGCAGTATTTCCCCCATTCAGCTGCAGTAATATGGATGGGCTCAGCAGGGGACCCTCCATAGAAAGGGCTATCTCACTTATAAGATGTGTTTGATTCCAGCTGGGCCTGTCAACCATGAGCTCCGTCCAGGAGGCTGTGAACATTTTGATCTGGCTGACTCCAATGTGTGGGTGTTGGGTCGGCGACTGATTAAAACACGAGTCAGCCACACGCTGCTGCAGTCCACACAACGTGGCAGTCCACACAACGTGGCAGTCCCTCACGTCTATCCAATGAGGCTCTTGGATAAATTAATTGTGTTAGATTAGCGACGGACCCCGCACTGCTCTTCCTTTCTTACTCTGTCACCTCCTCTGCTTCTGAGCAGATATCAGGAGATGAGGTCCGTGGTATTCAGAGTGCAAAGCTTTACTCTCAGTAGGGGGGGGGGGGGGGGGGCAAATTGGACGGAAAATTTATTTGGAAAATGTAAGGGGCAGAGAAAGGAACACATTGAACCGAATTGGAGAGGGGGATTTCGACTGAAAGATTGAACGCTACACAAAGTACACAGGAGCTGCGGGAACGGGACTTATGGCTGAAAAAAGGGCGAAGAAATGATGGAGGAGTGCTTTGTCACTGTAAGGTGAAAATCCACAGTTTTGCTTTCATGTTTTAAATTACATATTTCAGGCATTAAATGGGCGTCTTTGGGGACATAGACTCAAAACCAGCTTGATGAACTTAAACATGCACGGCAATAAAGATGCAAATGAGGGCGTTTTTCAGGGTAGCAGCAGGAAAACTACCAACTTGGCTTCATAGGGGCCAATAAATTGGGTGAGGAAGCTGAACAAAAGAGTGATAGAAAAATGTGATGTGTGCCTCCGCTGGGTGATGAGCAATATGTTTCGAACTGGTTACGTCCTCGACAGCTAGACATAATGCTCAAGCAGAACATCACACCACAAGAAAACATCAAAAGATATCGACTGCTATAAAGAAGTGGGAATCTGACGAGGGAGGAGAAATGGCTCCATTATATGTTGGATAATTGTCCTATTCTCTGGCACTTTGTGAGGAAAATGGAGGTGAAAGGAACAGACGGTTTTCTACATTAAAGCAGAGCTCTGGGCCTCACCTAATTATGAGCCCTTTCTCCATACAGGGTTTAAAATGCCACCTCGGCATTTCTACAGTATCAGTGGGAACATAAAACAAGATTTGGTAGACTGAAAAAGGTGCAAGAGAATGAAGCTGGAATGAAGAATAATGGAGGGAGGAAGGTATTCAGGTGAACTTAATTCACAAATCTGCCAGGTCAAAATGGAAGCCTGGCGGCACTCTAATGGACTCCAAATTGGCCCCGCAGGCTCAGCTTTGGTCAGCTATGAATCTGTAACTCTATTGTCGGAGCATGTTTCAGGCAAGTTCAGACATATTGGTGAAAAATAATGCTATTAGCCATTCATATGAGCAAATTCCGAGGAGTTTTGTCAGGATTTATTTGGGGTTGGACCGTCACAAAGCTTATCTCTGGAGTTTGGGTTGCGCTCATATTTCCAGAAGCAATTAAAGCTTTACTGTAATGGAGGGCAGGATGAAGGAGCAAAGAGGTATGGAGAGCAGGATGGAGAAGGGAAGAATGTCTGATGAGGCCCAGTTGCACAGCTTCTTCAGCCTCCTTTACCCACTCCATTAGTCCGCAGCCATCTTTCTCCATTTGGCCAAACATCAATTTCACTTCCCTTTTCCTCGCTCCCCGTTTCTTAATCCTCTTTTCCTCTCTCGCACGTCTTCATCTCTTTCTTAAAGATTCCCATTCTCTCTGCTGCCCGGTTCAACATAGAAATCACATTTAACTCGATCAATTCAAAAGCTACGATTCCCTTACGAGTGGCAGAGTAAGCTCGATCAGTTCTTTTATTGTTCGCATTTGAATCCTTTGAGAGGAAAAGTTTCGCAATTTCCAAATTGCGAAGAAAATCCAACTATTGAGGGAAGTGATTGTGAAGAGAACGCGATCTCTCTGTGTCGGCAATTACTCAACATGCATGAAAGTTTGTGAAACCGGGTTGGTGAAAGTGATACTGCTGTTCATATGGTGAATGAGTACGGCTTAGCTTTCACAGCAAGGGGCGGAGATAGGGTTCAGGGAAAGGATGTGAAACAAGCTGAATCAAACTCATAGTCCCAATACCTGCAGGCAAATGAATAGCAATGATCAATATCATAGCAGCAATATCATTACAGTATTTCACGTTGCAATATGTCACCTTTGTAACAAGATGTGGTGTTGTTAGCTACTGCGGCTTCCTCATCTCTGTTGTCAACATGCAGGATCGGGTGTGTTCTATTGTTGCACTTCTTACTTATTCTGGTTGATGAAGGGCATCATTTACATACTTAGTGTCTGTTTAAGTCCCTGAACTTCTCAACTCCTCAATATACTGTATCGCTAGTGATAATAAAAATACCGTCGCGAGCAAAATGTTTCCTGAACATGCAGGGTTTCATCATTTAGAGTTCTAAAGTGTGCTGTAAACGCATTGTCTTGTTTCAGCAAAAAATGCTTCGCTCACTTCATCTATTGAGACGGAAACATGAACCAGCAACAAAAGTTTTTACACATAAAGAAACCAGTCAAACAAACATGGGAATACAAACAGCCCCTCATTGTGAGAGAGCATTGTGTCATACGAATTTAATCTTGTTAACAAATTCTAAACCTGCTCTGCTGCTTCAATCTAGTCGTAGCAAAAATGTTGTATTTCTTTTCCCTATTTATTCATTTTTTTGGTAACACACAGGAGGGGGCCACTGCATGAGAGCATCTCCTAATAATGCATGAGAGAGAGCGCTGTCTGTAACAGCTTCAGCAAATTCAGCTCCTGATGAACACATCTTTTGCGATGCCTTCAAAAGCGGATTATGGTTGCATCCTCTTTTCTTCTGTATCAGCCTATTTATCCTCCCTTTGTAGTGTGCATGTGGCCACATTAAAAGACTCGGGGATAGCCGAAGTCCTTAAATTTTATAATCAAGCTTTACATCTTGTTTTCTGTCTAATATTCTGCCTGATTTGACACTTTCATCCACATTATGTCGCCTCTGTCTTACCTGAGTGAAAAACGGCTCGTAGATCTCCACTCCCTTGTCCGAGCCCTGCGTCAGGACCTCCCTCCCGCGATGCCAGCTGTAGCGGACGGGCGGGTTGGAATTGGCGACGCAGCGCAGAAACACGGTCCTCTCGTAGTAGAACTGCTCCTTAGCTTCTCCTATACTCTGGTGCACCGTCACCACCGGGTCATCAAGGTCTGTGAGAGGAGCACACGAACGGATGGCAGGAAGCTGTCAAGAAACACAGTTCTGTGATTTCGTTCAATTTTCAAATGAGTAGAAGACTCCTCGGAGCAATCTGTGGCACAGACCACGATTCACGCATCAACATATATTTGCCAAGTCAAAACATCCGTCGGTATTTGTTTTCTCTTCTCCCCTCTTTTGTGTCTCAAATTCTGCTCGACATTTCATCGTTATAGTCTCACCATTACATTCTGGAGCTCAGAGGAGAGGGCCAGGACGGTCTGCAATGGACACTGGTCGTCAGCTGGGTCACAACGGAGCGCCAATAGTTTCAGATAATATCTTATAAAACTGTGCAAATATAACCAAGCATTTTTGTGACCATGGATGTGCTGCCACAGAGCGCAATGGAGACGCCGTGGTGCGTTCTTTAGTCACCTCACCACCACAGATAGCTGTCTAATTGACAGTGGGCTTTTTTAGGGAATAATTACTGAGGTCCGGAGCTCTGCGACCTCCACAACCGATGATCCCACCAGAAACCAGAAATCCCATTTCTCCAACAAGCTCCTCGGACGCTCTGTGCGCGCATGAGACATAAGATAATGCAAACGCGATATGAGAAGTTTGCTCAGATATTGGTTGGGACAATTCTGTCCTCCTAAAATACAGGTAGTGACATGTCCATACTGTCCATTTGCAAAGCTACTCCCTTGATCCGTTAACACAATCATCTCCCGTGTTGATTGTGGCTAAAGGTCTGAGCGAAAAGGTCAGAATTCTCATTGCATCATGAGAGCCAGTTATCGGCGGGCACACAGGAGTCGATGTGAGAAGCCCACGACTTGAACTACTTAAGTCAATAGGATGCAGCCCAAGGGCACATTGACTTCCCAGTCAATGAGCGAGCTGCTACGCGTTCCAAGTCTCGGCCCGTCGTGAGCTTCAAACATGAGCGAGGACGACAAATACCGTGCACAAAATGATATTTGATGTCAGTCACTTCAAAGAGTAATGCTTGGCTGGCCTCCTCTCTGATTCAGGCACTGACACATCTGTTACTCGACTCATTTCCCAACAGATCTGAGGGAAGTTTTACCCCGACGCTCGACAGTTGCTTATTTGAGAAAGCGCCTGTGGTTGATGAAATGGATTCAAAGTTAATCATCTTACCCGGCTATCACATCAAGCCTCGGCAAATAGTGTTCATCATGGCTGTGGTGTCTTTTAGCGTGCTAATACTCCCCTTTTAGATTATGTCCATTTACAAGCTCAAAGAAACGTGGGGAGCTGCTGTTACCCTTTCATCTCCGTCATAGATGCAATCAGTTTTTAACGCAAGCAAAAAGGCAATTTAAGGGCGAGGATGAGAGAAGCTAATGCAAGTTATCCCTCATGCTCAAATTCCAAATGATAAAGGCTGCACTTTTGCATATGAAGGGGAAAGCGATTGTATTAATGAGAGTCAGTGAGTGGGCAACAAGGTGGACGACTGAGTGATTGAGAGAGCCGGTATGCAAATGTGTGAGCGCGAGTGCAAACCGCTTCCAGTAAATGAATACCAAAATCTTTAACAATTATAAGCCTCCACGCCTTAGGTATTATTAATGGGTGGATTCATCGCTTTTAATTCAGTAGCTGTGGCCCACCTCTGGATTTGGTCCTAATCAAGGTGCCTCTGGGCCACGCTGCACGGCCTCCAGCCTCCGAATGCTGATTCCTCAGTTTCATTAAAGACATGTTCTGCCCTACAGCCCCTTAATCAAAATCTAGCAGCGGTCAATACTTCATCCAGGATCCATTACTGTGTCTCAGGTAAGAGCAATTACCTTTGGGGGGGGGGGGGGGGGGACACGGGAGAGGGTGACAACGCTCCGGAGAAGACGAAGCGATTGCGGTGCCATTTTAGAGAAGCAGATTGCTGAGTAAATACACTGATTCATTATAGAGAGGAGGAGAGTGTGAATGCTGCAGCTTATCTCTGACTCTTCCCAGCTCCCCCCTCATCCGTTTCAAACAGTCAATTTACCAACTGTGGCAGGAACGGAGTGATTCAATGACAGCGCTATCTGCCCGTGTCTTTGAGCACCGGAGCTGATAGGATGTTGTCTTTTATTTCTTTTCATGTGGCGACAAGAGTGGTTGTGTGTGTTTCTGTATGTTTGCAGCGGTTTGAGCTATTAATACGGCCGAAATGATATGCAGAGAAGAAGTGGATGCTAGGAGCATAAATAAATAAATATGGAAATATGGAAATGTACGCGCTGGATTAAAATTTGATGAATTTCAAACAAACTTCCACCTCCGCCATCAGTTCTCCCCCCGTAAGGATGTTGTGTGAGTGTGTGTGTGTGTGTGTGTGTGTGTCACTCTTCTGCAATTAGCTTCTGAAGTTACGCTTGACTGATCGTGAAGCTTAAATCCTCGAGCCCAGAGGAAAACTGCGGTGTACAGGCCGCCTGCGCCAGAGTTGTTAGGGTTTGTAATTGCAGGTTTATGGGTTCACAGGCCGGTAAATCTGCCCATGTACATCTAAACGCTCCAGCGAGCTAACCCTAGCGTCACTCCTGCTCACTCCCACCAAGCATGACAGGTCTAAAAGCTCTGGGTTTTCTTTGATATTAAGACACAGGGGCCGCGGGCAACATGACACACCAATGTGCAGACGCCAGACGCATTGCGTGTCTGAGGGGCTCTCAGGAGAAAAGCAGGAAAAAAGGTAAAATTCAGAATCTCCAATCTTTTAATCCCCTCCGGTGAGAAAGAGTGCACAAAAGCTGAGGATGATATTCCTGTTCCAAAAGCAGAATGGAGATTTCTGCTTTATAGGCCGACCAAAACATGTGTTGGACAAATAGGCACAAGTGAGTGGATCGGATAAAAGAGAGGATGAGGATTAAAGAAGGTGCTTCACTATCACATCAAACCATAGCTCCTTCCTTTCATGCCCCCCTGCCAAAAAAAAGCACACTTGTACAAAAACTCACACACATTACCTCACTCCACCTACCCACACAGACACCAACATTCTTGTACGGACTCACACACACACACACACACACACACCTCTTTTGGGCTATCTCGCAGGTATTAATCTAATGCAAGTTTCTTTCTATTTTTTTCTCTGCTTTGATGTCTTTCACTCTCTCTGCCTGATCTGTGGAAGTCACCTGGGAAGAGAACACCTATCTGGTTCCCGGGCTGTCAGCCATGAGCGACAGAGGCCCGCCATTCATTTTCTCCTACCGTGCCAGCTTGATTACCAGTGGGAGCCGCCGACCTCAAAGACATTTGTGCGACGTCTTTCATGAGTTAACAACAGCCAGGTTACGTCAAAGACGAGCAATTTGCTTTTATTTGTGTGCGAAGGGACAGCGAGAAACAGCGAGACGGACAAAAGGAGGAAACGGAGGGTCGAGAGCATGAGTCAACTTCTAAATTGCTGTGATCGAGTTGCGGAGTTAACGAGGTGGTGATAACAGCTGTCTCCAAATAAGGGTGACGTGCTCTCTTTCTCTCTCGTAAAAGGTTTTTTTTTATTATTCAGAAATATGGGCATGAGGCATAAGTGATTAGAGAAGTTATTACTTGGCAGCCCGCCCTGTGACTGACCTCACCTTCAAGCCTCTTCTTCTTTTTTCTTCTTTTTTTTTAAAGCTGGAGTTTAAAAGTAAATCCTAAAAAAGGAGACACCTCCACATAAATAGGAAGCATGAATAGGTGAATGTCTTTTCTGGCTCTCCGACCACATTAAAAGGCGTCTGCTCTTGCGAATACCGGAGTATGTGTGTGATCTTTAAAAATATCACCGGTAGCGAAACAGAAGCCTCTGATAAATGAGGGATTGAGATAATGGGCAGTGAGGGTTCAGCATGAGATATTTCCACGCCGCTGATGGAAAATGTGTGGGTTTAACGTACTGTAAGAAGACCTTGAATTTGTAATATGCGACATCAGTGTACTATGTGTAAACACACTACATCAAATAAGACGGCACTAGAACATGATCTCGATGGTGTGTAATTTCCGTTTGCTGAATGGTGTGCTTTAATGAATTTCATTTATGTGGGTCGAAAGGTTAAAACGGCGCAGTGGTGATATATTACATCCATCTCATGTGGAGGCCTCTGATGGGATATGTGTATCCAGCATGTAATTTAGTGTCGGTACATTTCCTTCCCCTCCATCTCTCAACCCAGTGGCAAACAGTGACCTCCATCTCATGGCTACACTCCACAATAACCGGCTCCTGCTAGCAGTATCTATCAGGCGTCAGCTGTTGCTTCACACTAAAGTGTGATTGTGGCGGCGGATGGATGTGTTTGGAGGGTGGGCGAGGGCGTGATACAGCTATTGCAATAAGTCCACTCTGACCATGGCGCCTGTGTAGCAGAGATATCTCAGTAAACTGAATATCGTTCTCCGAGACATGAGAAACGAGTGTGAGCGTGGGAGGGGGGGCTGATTCAGTCTGTGTGTGAAAACAGAATTTGTCAGCGTATCATTTGTATGTTGAGAAAGACACACAGTGACCGGACACATTGTACAGCTGAGTGCATCTTACCATGGTACCGTCTGATGGTAATGTCAACATGGTGCAGCGTTAATTTGTATATGATGATTATTATGATATTTTATGAGCGATCATAAACGTGCGTCAAAGCTTCAGAACACAGTGACATCATGGTAAAGATACATCAAAAGATAAATAACACTAGTTCTTGGCTGGAGCAGTGACTTCCCGGAGTGATCGCTGGGTTCCTGGTGACCTCTGTGAGATGACAACACATTCTAAAAAGTCTTTAATTCCAGCCAAGAAATAGTCTCACACAACTTGTCAAATCTACAGTTTGTTTTTTATTCAGATTAAACAAGTAACACATAACGTGTTTTGTTGCGGAACAGAGCCAGGCTAGCCATTTCCCCCTGTTGTCAGTCTTTGTGCTAAGCTAAGCTAACCAGCTGCTGGATGTAGCTTCCTATTAACCGTACCGTCATGAGTGTAGCAATCATCTCATCGCACATCATAGGGAATTCAGATAAACATTATTCTTTATGGATTTTAAAAAAAAAAAGTTGTTTAAATGTTTCGGTGAATACGTATTCTTTTCATTAAGAGCATGTTTACAGAGGTTATGCACTCAATCCTGTGATTTCTATTGTGACATGCATCTAAGGCACTCCCTCCTTGTCATTTTAATTAGCATGATTTAAAATGTAGCGCTTAAAGCGAAAGCATTGAAAGAGAGATAACAATGTGCAAACATTGCTCACATACCCAATTAGCTGCTGCTGTAATGGAACACAATTCTAAATGAAAAGAACAAATGTTCTGGCTGCATCAGTAGAACAAGAGTGAATACCCAAATCCTTGTGGCACAATAATAGGACATTGGGGGTTTACAGGGTTAGGTGGCTGTATGCGTTTGTGAGTGTGTGTGTGTGTGTGTGTGTGTCTTAGGGAGCAATGAGTTACACAACTCCCCATCCACGCTTTAATATTTGAAGTTTGGTATTGAAATTGAATCAGTGCCAGGTTGCCAGGGGTCGAAACTACTGTTTTAATACACTGTAAAGGGGGTTTATAAAGGCGGCTCTTCTGTCTCTGCCAGGAACACAGTGAGGGGGAGTTTGTACAACTCGGGTTAAGGTTTGTAAAGGGCAACAGACCACCCCTGCTATGGCTGCTGTTTGGCATGCCTCTGTGGTGCTGTGTAACACGTCTTGAATTATTTATTAAGTATTTCCTCATTCCAGCGTTAACTTGGACTATAAAACAAATCACATTTTCTTGATTCTCTATCTCTCTCTCTCAGGATATGCGTTGAGCATTAAAGGTAATGGTAACTAACTCCCTCTCGGGGGCTACAGTCATCAGGCCCGGCTAAGTGTAATTACTGCCAATTAAAGTGGCAATGCACAATGGAGTCAATGGAGCGATCGCCAACGATGCAGCTTGCTATACACTGTTGGTGGCAGAGGAGCCTAAACAGATAGACTGTATAGAGGACAATGGTCTTGTTAGAATCGGAAACTCCTAATGTATAGTAAAGTGGGCTTGTCCCCTCAAGTTACTGACTGCTAATGTGTAGATAAAAAACAGATTTAGACAATGTGCAGTGTGGATGTAAAAACACAAACATTTCATTTGGGCTATAAACAAACCTCCAGAGCTTGAATATAGACTTTTCAATCCTCTTTTTTCCCTTAAAGTCAAAACTATGCAAATCGATGATGTTTAACCATGTTTCTCCAACCAGATGGAGTCGTCTTTCACTTTTACTGTGCCGTTGAAGCTGTTGCTTTAAGAGCTGGAGCTGTGTTCAGGAAGCTACAGCCCACTTATGACTGGTTCACCTCCATCTTCTTCAGTGACAGTGATTTTCCAATTATGCTGTCTTTGGAGGAACACTGGGTGTCTGTGGGGGTGTGTACGAGACCAATGTGTGTGTGTGTGTGTGTGTGTGAACACATGGACAATATATGTGATAAATGGAGGGGCAGACGTCAGCAGCCTCACAGCAGAGCTTGCAGCCCCTCACTTCCTCCCGGTGATGGAGATGAGGAAATAATGAGGCCCAGTTCTACTCTGTGTCTCTGTGTGTGTGTGTGTGTGTGTGTGTGTGTGTGTGTGTGTATTAGAGGGTGAGGAGTAATGAAATCTCTTCTTCATCCTCGCCCTTAGACAGTGGTGTCTGCCTCAGCTCATCTCCTCTCTAATTCATCTCCCTAGAAAACAAGCAAGCCACAGACCACTGATCTAAACACAACCACCTAGAAACCAACCATCAGAGTTGGAGGCAAAGCGCCAGCGACATGACGGACTTCTTTTCTGGTTTCGGCCTAATGACCTTCTCCTTTGTTTGGTTTGGACAAAGACCAACCGAGGATAGGAGACCTTTCCTGAATGATGATGTGAAAGCATCTACCGATGAAGCAAGGAATCTCAGTTTGTATGGAGGTATGTCTTTCGCAAAAGGGCAGTGAACGACTCCAACTACAGGAATCTCTGGATGTGTGCGTGTCCTACGCCTATCTCGAGAACCGTCCATCCGATCTACTTCACACTTGCGGTTGCTGGGGACCCAAGGACGGTGAGTGCCATGTTTGGTGCAATTTTGGACACGTGATAGGTTCATGTCTTCTATGTGTGTAGGTATATTGCAGAATGTGAAAATGTACTGATTTAAAAGAAACAGCAAGGACACAGCAAGCTACTTCATCCGTTATTTGTTCTCGATAGCAGGTCTGCTTCCAAGGCGCTGAGGCATGTTTGACTACTAACTGTAATGTCTGTTGTACTAGGGCACACTGTGATTCTTTAAAGACACAATAAAATTGGCATTAAAACGTTAGCACACAATGAATCTCCAACAGTGACCTTGTACTATAGCAGCAGGTGTGACACTTTACATATGTAAAGAGTCCTGCTCTTCTCTGGACATCAAACGAGATACTTTCTTTCTTGAACTGATACTCCTTGATCTTGATGATCTCTTACTGCGTTATTTCCTGCCACAACGTCCTGTTTGTGTCCAGACATTACATCATATAAAGATACTCTGATTGTGTCTTTAATGCAGTGTTCTGTATGATGTTACAATTCATTCAATCATTACTGATTCTCTTTATCTTTTCCATCACCTCGTGTCATTCTCACGACTCAGTAAACAAGTATTTCATTTCTTGTCTCATTGGACTTCTTTGGTATTGACACAAAACCAAAGCTCTGCATGATTTTAATTAGTTTTAACAATATTATTCACACATGTTTGCCCTCTATCCTCATGAGACTATTATGAGGATTCAAATAACATCTTATAATTTACAGGCAGTCATGAAATACTTATTTTGCTCAATAAAGTTCTGTGATATAAATAGTAGTAGAACTCAAGATCAATATCATCATTATTTCCCATGATTCCCACTGCATAGACTGATCTTGTAATTTGGATATTGTGGTCCTTATCCAAACATACTGGCCAAAAGATGAATAATAACGCAGTCAGTGCGTCATCCATGGCCTTTCATCTCCCGGAGAGAAAACGTTCAAAAACAAAAAGCAGATAAGAATGAAAACCTGCACAAGATAATCACATTAGCAGACACCACACAAACACACTCGTGTGTTTTCAGCTCCTGATGGGGAGAAAAACTGAGGCAAGAGATGAGGTTGACTCCACTACTCTGATTAAGGGCCCCTCCCCAGAGCAAGTCATTGAAAGAGTAATGGGCAGTCGTGAGCTGGCTTTACCTCCATTAACCAAACCTGCAAACATTTACATAATGTACACATAATGTGCTGATTCATTCTGTCCTGATTCAAACAAGGCTCAGATAACTCACCGTGGCTGTATCACACCATTCATCACAGCAGGTCATTTACATCCAAAAGCACTTAAGAGCTGCTGCACATATATCTTTGTCTACATACATTATGGGATCTTTTCAGAAGATTGTACAATACATCACCTCGTATCATGAGATCACATCATTTTTGAGGAATCAAGATTGAGTTCCTCAGCCATTTCTCGCACAATACCCGTTTTTTTATCCCAAAATGGATAAAGATGTCATGTGTGGTTTTGTTTTGTTGAATTTTGAAGAGCATCGAATGTATTATATACACAAAACATACGCTCCAAATTGATGGTATAAGAATTATGAAATATTTCAGACCCATTTTGTTTTATTTCTTCTTCTCAAGAATGTTTTTATAGTCCAAGAACAGGCAAGTTAGGGGAATTGATCGTTTGCTTAACCTCTCCCTCAAACCACAATGATCCGAGGTCTGTTAAGCTTTGAATTCCTCAACATGTCACAGCAGTAATAGGGGCCATAGTGAGTTTCTTTTCAGCCTTTCTAAAACCAAAAACACAGGGTCTTAACCGTAATAAATGGATTAAACTGTGTGTTTTTCTTGACAGAAGTAGCATCAGCAACATAGCAGGGCGAACGATTTTCTTCATTTTCAGGCCGGTGTTGATTTTGAGTCACAGTCATGGTTAAAGTGATACTCGTCACCCTGGAAGGTTGGAAGAAGAGATACGTTTCTAAAACATTACGTTTCTACGTAAAAACCTGTGACGCTAACATTAGCAGAGTACGTTAGCACATCATGAATTAGCATTAGCACTTCTATGCTATGCTAGGTATTGAATATATACCAAACATCAACAGTGTTGCTCCTTAATAATGTTTCCTTAATGTCTCGATTATCATGATGTGGCGTTTCACTTTTGCACTGTGATCTGCAGGCTTTAGTTTCTATCTTTATCTTTCCAACCTGTTTAAACTGCTGAATCAGTTTGACATGGTGTATACACCCTTCTGTCTGCTTCTTTCTGATTTCTTTTTTCCATAAATTCAATATTTCTTCAGGGAGTGCAGTTAGTGACAGTGTGGGCTCCATGGCAAGTCTGACAGCTTAACGGAGTAGCAGCGGGGATGAACTCAATCTAAAGTACCTTTGGTTGTGAATGATAGTGTTGCCCAGGGTGTACCTGGTTTTTACCCAGCGCATGTTGGGATAGGCTTTAAATCCCCCTGACCCTGAACAGGATAGGAAGGTATAGTGGGTGGACTACTGGAGGGATGGATCGATCTATTCTTTTATCCATGAAACTGTCAAAATACAAGCTTTATTGTATATAACTAGGAGCTAGTCCACCAGTTAACAATTATATCCTTCTTCAATCTGAGTCATAACTCATCCTATTGAGCCTGCAGCACAGACTGCTTCATCCAATTGAACACACTAATCGATAGGCTCTCTTGAGATCACCATCCCACACACTACCTTCTGTACACCGTACACCCAAATGTATTACTAAGTCACTTTAAAAGAGCCTCTCCTTGCTATATAAATTCAAGCACAGGGTGCAAATGCCAGGAATGACGGGATAAAGGAGTTACCATTAACTGCATCAGCCACAGTCAAAACTCGATTTTCATCAGCATGTTTTCCGTGTTTCTGTGACTCAGTGTTTCTCCAAAACCCTCTGTCCTCTCTTGCTCTGCACACACATTTACTCAGGCTCCTTGCAGCAGGGCGCCGCGAATTGGACACCTGATGAGATAGAAAGCGCCAGTTATACTGACCGACTGGATAAAAGAAAGCCAGCGTGGCCGCTAAACAAACACCATCAGCCGCTGTTTGGTCTCCGAGCTCCTCTATGAACTCCAGCGATGGAAGGCAAACATGAAGCGGACACACTTCCCCAAGTCGGCCGCACACCGCATGCTGCTGCACAGCTGAGGAGGCGTATATGCCAAGACAAGTTAAGCCTTTGACATGTGTGTGTGACTCAGGACCTCACTGGTGGAGAGTGTGTTCATGCATAAGCATGTGCTTGAACCCATTGGGCAACCTCTATTTTTGTTTCCTCTCGCACGCATGAGCAGACAAAGAAATGGACACACACATTCACACGTCTCGAATCTAGCTGAACGCTGCCGTTGCCAAATTTATGATTCAAGCTCAGACTGGAGCCCCCTTGCGCTGCCAAACACACAGTATCCTCATTCAAATGCTCTGGCTTCTGCAACAGCAGTGTGGAGTAAGTCCTGCCACAGATAGCACAGAGAAAGCAGGCTATTGTCTTATTCTAATCCTTTGAGGGAATGTAGTGAGAAATATCAGGGAGGAGTGAGGATGAGTGTGAAAGCTTCAGTAAACTGATATCTACAGTTCGGTGGGTTGTTTCTCACAATACAGTATTATGCATCACCTGATTCTTACTGTTTCACAGCCACTGACAAACTGCCACTTGCTGACTCGGCAGACCACATTAATATCATCTGCACAACATCAGCATACGGACCAACAGCGTGGTTTTTTTTTCTCCTTTCCTGTAAACTCCGGAAGACTTGGCAGCATTTTTACTTTCTCTTTTTCTTTTACTTTTTCCGCAATGCATCTCTGTGTTCCCAATTTATTCCGTTTTTGCCAGCGTTGTTCCGACCATTTTAAAGTGAGTTTTAAAGTGGTCCTTTATCACAACCTGCACAGTAAATGCTGACCTGGACTGAGCAGGTTTAAGGCAAAGCAATTTGTTCTCCATTTGTCCATCAGGTGAAATCATTCTGCTTCGCTCTCTACAAGTTAATTGCACAACCTCTGTGTTTGCCCACAAATAATTGACCTAAAGGTCATGTTGTTCATCAGTAGGAAGTGGAGTTATTCATTCAGCAGATTACTGTTAGGCTTTGCAACCAATGACATTTTTTTTGGATTAAATAGTTTGAATAAATTCAATATTAACTTAAAAATCACAGCTCCACAGAGGCGTGTTGAAATTGCTTGTTTAGACCAACAAACAATATAAAACACGCAATCTAAATTGTTGATCAATGCTTTACAAATTGAGTAATCAACTTCCATTTCAGCACCATTTAAATATATTAATATCAGTAGGATGTATTTTGAAAACTGGTGATTACTAAAATGAGACATTAGCAGAGTAAATTCAATTACAACATGCTGTAAATAGCAATATTCCATGCCCCTGGACTTGGGTGGTCAGTCACTTCTGTGACATTTCCTCCTGGCCACGTCCTCTCCAAATCTCTCTTCGGTTTATTGTGCTGTCGATGGTCAATGGACACTCTGAGCCTGCCATAAGCCGGCCCTGCAGAACTCTTAAGCCCTCCACAATCAGTCACTCAATGACACAGTAGATGCTCCTGCAAAATGAATGCTGAAATTAAATGAAAACATTGAAAAGACCCCCCCCCCCCCTGTAGGAAAAATAAGTGAGCATCTTAAGCTTAAAATCGATTTGTGTAGGAGTTGGGAAAGGTTCTTTATGAACCTTGCGAAGGACTTTCCCTGCAGACCTGAATGCAGACAAACACAGCTGAAGTGTCAGCAGGTATAAAATGTGCTTAGATGGACTTCAGAGCTCTGTAAATATGTTAGCTTTGAGCTGGCTGTGTAACTAATACCAGCTCCTCCGGGCTGCAGAGGTCACTTATTACTGACTCTCAACTCAGCAGAAAACCTCTGCTGTCCGTCTGTCTAGATTTAGCCTCGTATTTCCCTCATTTCATTTCCCTGAAAGTGAGTCAAGCAGGTTTGCGGCTGCCTTCATGAAGAATGGGGTGCTCAGCACACTTTGATCTAATAAAAGGTGCACACGTGAATAAAAACTCTGGTGTATATTTTGAAAATTGAAAAAAAAAACCTTTGATTCCAAGAAGCAGAAGCAAATAAACGGTCTCGACAGAAAACCAAGGATTCGACTGTAGAAAGATCATTCGAGTTCTACGCCTCTTATTGTAAAACACGGGGCCCTGTGTCTGGTTACAGAGAGTATTTTCCCTTTGCCGTAATGGTGCAGCCCATTAGAACTGCCCGTGTTGTTTCTCAGACACAAACATGTGATGTGAACAAAGAAACACATGCAGGATAAATCTGAAAGAGACAGCAAACTCAATTCAAGGTGTTGTTGTTGGGAGGTCCAGCTCCAAAAACACCAATTTTAATACTAATTAAAAACCGTAGCTGCAAACCACTAAAAATAGCATGTACTGCAGAGGCCCATCATTTAAATGCAGCCCCGGGGAACAGTTATAACATTGCTCAAGAGCAATGATGTGTTCCGCTGGTTGTGCAACATAGCACAAAATGCCAGCTAATGAAGTACACGCATACTGTGTTACAAGGCCAGATGCAAGGACATTATCAGGATAGCAATTTAAAACGCTACCGTGTAAAGATAACCTTCATTTTATTCAACATATGAAGCTTTTTTCTTCATGTTTTCATCACTCCCCTTTTGTTGATGTGTAGGACTTATATCAGCATAATAATAGCCTTTATTACAAATATATTGTTGTTATTGTGTTTTATATTGTTTTGTACTTCTATATGTACTACTACATACATATACTCCACACATCATCGCTGCTGGAGCAGCACAATTATCTGACTTTCTTTCACAAAATATTTATGTTCTACTGTATATATTGTAATTGTTTTTAAGGGCATCTATCTTCAGCTTCTCATTTGTATCTTAATTTGTTCGATTTAAATCGTTATTTATCGGTTTTCTGTTTTGATAAATTCTTATTTTCTTCACGATACCTCAAATATGAATTTGCATCAACAGTACGGAAAGGTTGAGCTCAAAATGAAGCTTGTTGAGGATCCACGCCCTCCGATTCGCCCTCAGTTCTATTCCCTGACGTGCTATCTGGCTTCATTTCCACGTCTGCTGCTCCTCCGGCTCTTTAGTGCATTCGAGGTGAAATGGTGCACGGAGGGAACGAGGTCACTGACTCCTGAGATACGCTCAGCCCCGCCTCTGCTGCTCCACTAAGACCTTCCACCAGCTTTCTAAACAACTTTCAATTCCACAACCTTTGCCCGTGTCAGTCCACATAAACAGATACAAGGATGTTGGCTCACACACAGCGAAGGAAAGAAAAAGACAGAGACGGGAAAGAAAACATGGGCAGAGGAGAGGCCCATAACAGACAGAGAGGCCAGCGTTGCCACTCTGCGATGCTTCAAATGAACGTAGGCTAGAAACCAGTCACGGACTGGAAGGAGATCAAGTACATCTTATTTAGTGCGAATGCTCTGCTCCACCACCTCCTCCTTTCCTCTGTGCCTGAAAAGTGGATGTTTGGCAACGAATTAAGAGCGAGGTCATCGATTATATATTAGACTTATATTAGATGAGACAAAGCATGTTTTGACTTTGCAGCGTGGCATGAAAAACAAAGCAGCGATTGAGTGCTACCGAGGGAGCGGAGACTCCAGCAGAAGTGTAAATTTAAGGAGGCGGCTTACACATCTTTCAAAGGCACCAAACACTACATCTTAAATGTATCTTGGCAGTTTTTTAAGCTGAAACAGTAAGACTAGAGTTCCTCCCTTGATACATCTGATTACAATACAACTACATTTTATTCACTGGATGTAAACTCCCACCTCCCTCCATTTCTGAGGGTCCGGCAGCGACTCCCTCGTCTCTCGCCGCGCTTTCGACAACTCACAAGGTGAAATCCGACGATCAATTCCCAGTCAAGAAAAACAATAATAATGAATCACGGTGTTCTTTGATGAATGCTAATGAGCCTTTTACCGTTTGTCGTACAGATACTCTGAAAACAGAGCGGTTGCACTTACAGTCGATGGCTTTGTCAGGATAACAAAAGCGTTTTAGCTTAATTGCCATTCTCAGGAGAGCGCAGGGGGGTCTCTTTGGATGCTCTACCTCCGAATAACAAGTACATTTTCATTCAAAGCAAAAGTATGGAACGCTGCTATATTGGGCCGTAAGCTTTCATGTTGTTTCACACTGATCAGCAGTAATAGTTCATTTCACATCATGATATATTTCCTGGCACTTTGCATTGATTTAATAAAGCATATACGCGCTGGTTACAGTTTAAAAGCTAACTGTGCTAGAAGCTGCAATACACTACGTTTTGCTGCACTGCTAACTGACTTTGTTGCATATCAGAACTGTGAATAGAAACCTTTTCAGGGTCATGTTTGTCCGGAATGTGTCCTAGTAGTGAATTAGGAAGTAGACAAAGAGACACCGCGGCCGGTCCTTCAATAGTAAAGACACAGACTCTTGACAGTCACACCTTTGGGCAACTTACCATCTTCAGTCTGCCTCACTTGGATGTCTTTGTAAACCAGGAAGAAACACGTGATAACATTTGTTCAGTCATGTATGTCATTGCGCTTACAGTAGACGTCCACCCTGATGGACTTGATAGCCGGGGATCCGAGGCCGTTCTCAGCCTTGCAGTAGTAGCGACCTCCCTGGGTCCTCAGGATCTTTGTGATGTGCAACGTCTCGTTGAACACACTGGAGTCCTGGAAGCGGTCCGACACGCTGCCTGCTGTCTTGGTCCATCGGATCTGTGAAGAACAAAGGCCGGGAATTACTTCAGGTCTGATTTAGAGTGAGGGGTCCAACGCAGCTTCAGGTAGAAAGTAGATATACAGGTTAAATCAAGCTGGCACCAAGACAGGATGCACTAATATCATCAGTATTCCAGTGCAGCCAGTTTCACTTCTTTTTAAAATAAATATTGTTTTTATTTTGCCATAAGCCTTCATGAAATTAGTTTTTTTCGAAGGATTAAACAAACAAGATACAATGTGTTGATAAGTGAGCTTTAGAGGTGTTAGGAGGTGGATTTTGTTACCTTTGGCGAGAGTCAGCGTAGCTATTTCCAGCTTATTATTATTGTCGAACATATACGAGAGTGATATCAATCTTCACATCAAACCCTCAGCAAGAAAGTTAATACGCTTTGTGGTCCCCAAAAAAACAAACTATTCATTTAAAACAGGAGCAGATCAGAACACAGGCTTCTTATGGACACGCAATGAGATATATAACAAAGGAAATTGGAACTAAAGGAATTTCCAATATGAGCCTGTTCCAAATAAGGGTTTGTTTGTCTCTGTAGTTGAGATAAATAAAGGCCACTATTTGAGAAGTTGCAGAAGATTCAAATGAAGTCATTGCATTTACGTTTGTTATATGTTCTTGTGTTGTTGACTAGATTCTGTATTTAATGAAATGCACAGATGCCCGTTTAAAAGATGTTCTTCTGTGAGATGCCTTCGTACAAAGGAGGACTTGAGCGCTAAAAGTCTTCCTCTAACCTCCGTTTTCCCTCCATTCCACACAAGGCGACACCAGCGTGGCATTCTCAGCATGAGCACCTTTCACGAACTGATGAGATCCAGTTAGCCCATGGCATCGAGGTGTAATGAAAGGTGAAATAGTGTCAGTCTCCTACATGGGGTTGTAATTGACTCTCAATCATCTCCATCTCCTGTCCTCATTAAAGCATACAGCATGAACAGGTACTGTGACAACTCTGGCCTGGGGGCCACGCAGCCAGAACTACGGAGCATAAAGCTCCATTTGATCCCTCAACCTATAAGCCACAGATGGACTGGCTTTGCCTCCAGAACCTTACATATCTCTGCGTTGGCAGGGGGGGAGGAATTAGAATCCAATATCTCCACACTGTATGGCGATAGCATCATTTTGGATACTGATAACATCCCATTTTACAGAGATGGCATCAGATGGAACAGGGATATCGCTACATGGAGGGATGAAGATAGGGTGCTCTCTTGGGAGATTGTGCTGCTGGTGCTGTGGGGTTGTAACCATGGCGGCTCCAGCCCGAGGATACGACAGCTTGAAGTTTGGTAATTTTCCTAACAGACAACAGAAAGGAAATGAAAGGACGGCCGGCCCAAACCCTGATAATGGTGCCCTATTCAAACGCTGTTTCTTTTGTGTGTGTGCGAGCGCTCAGCGCTAGAGGACGACAAGGAGAGGAATTCACATGCAGCAAACGTTTATCAGAGGAGTTTCAGATTCTCTGTCGTGCTCGGAGTGTTTACTGTTCAGAGTGGCAGAAATAAATGAGCTACCCTGAAACTCAAAGGCCGCGTGTGTGTGTGCTGTAGTTCTCCCTTTCACAGACCTCTCTCGCTGGAAACAAGTCTGTAGCCAGAGTGAGCTTCTGTGCCATCCATTTATACTGCCTTTAAGTGGATGTATTGTCATTAAAAATAAATGCCTGTAAATGAATACACTTCACTGAAATGGCTTCACTTGGCCTGTTTCGAATGCATCAAGAGACACTCCGTGAAAAAGCCCAAACTCAGCAATTGATCGATGCTAAAGCCCCACTGTTAGGAAACCTGGAGCCCTTTTATAACAGTTAGGGACATCGTGAGTTCAGCAAATCCAGCCCCAAAGTTAAATAAGTTATGATTATAAATTAGATGGAGAAAAGTCTTTGAATTCTGTGTCACTCTCCCCCCGGTGCTCTGGATCCCCTCATGTAAATACAAAGCAAGCTGGTTTATGGCGACCTCAGCAGAATTCAGTATTCTCCCAGCTTATACCACCAGTCATTTCCTTTGCCTTTTGTGTAAAGAGCTTTGAGTTTTAGGAAAGCGCGGTATCAATAAGTGCATTGTTGGAGCGACGCTAAGAAGTGGGTATTCAAACGACGCTCCGTATTCTCAAAAGGAAAGTGCTGCTGTTTGTTTGACGAGGGCAGCAGACCACATTATTGGTGAGCTTTAAACTCCCCCTGTAACCTGCAGCTATTTTCATTCCTCCACTCCCTTTGACTTTTCTCTTCCGAGCACGTCTGCTCACAGGGGGAGTCCTGAAGTATGCCTGGCGAGAACAGTTTGACCCTCTTCACTCTCCTCCGTGCAATGCAAATACTCTTGATCTGAGAGGACCTGGTGGATTTGAGCAATATGATAATTGCTGCTCCTGGTCCGCCGACTGCCTTGCTGAGTTTCCTCAGCTGAACCTAATAAGGTGCTCTTTAGTATACACTGGGGAGTGAGTCAAACTGCCAAAGATGTACCGCCCAGCCACTGTTTTATAGAAGTAATATGTTATTCCTGTCGGCCCCTTGCAACTGTGTGCATATATTATTACCATGAAATGTAAATGGTGTCTGGTATTCATGTTCACCTCACATAGTTTAGAAAAAAGGAGTCGTGCATATTTAGCATATTCTCTTAAAAAATGAAAGCATAAAATACATGACAGCACTTAGTTCCACAGGGGAACAGCAGAGTCTACGCACTAATCACGTCATTCCCTCTTAAACTAGACATCCCAATAGAAGATCAACATTTGCTTACAAGGAAAGCAGAAGCTCGTCTCGATCAGTATCCAACTGAAAATCCCAGCAGTGTTCGAGACCACACATGCTGCGATGTCACGGCGAGAGCTAATTAAAATGCGCCCAGTGTCTGTTGTTATGCAGGGATCATATGCTGGAGCACGCGTATTCGGTGAATCTCCCATAATGCCTGCTGTGACGCTTCCCTCTCCCTAACAACAGACTGCTTTGTAATTGGTTGCCATCTTTTGTTTTCCGGCGCTGATGGCGGACTGTGCCGCTCAGTGGTGAAGCCAAGTGTGGCTGAGCATGACAATCAAGCGATCAGTGGAAGCAACAGGGGGTCCAAATCACATATTGTGAGTGCAAAGACTCTGCAGGTCTAAATTAGAAAGTACTGGACCTTGTAAAAAAAACAATATGAAACAAACTGCAATGGTCTTTGACGTCAAAATAAAAATCATCAACGTTTGCTTTGGTGTTGAACTACTTACGGTATGTTTGAGTGCTGCGGTTCACGTCACTTTACAGACAACAGAGTATGACTGCGGGTGCATTGGACAGGGTGTAGTTCAAGGGGAAGCTCTACGGTGCCCCCTACGATACTGCAGTTTGCATGGCAAAAAATAGAAAGTTAAAAAAAAAAGCACCATCTGCTAAAGACACCGGCACTGTAGGCTAACTGTCATGGGAGCATCCAAAACAGATCACACACTCCAATTGGTCTGTGTACAGCGAAATGTCCCAGGGCCCGAGGTCAGCGTATTTGCAATCGCTGACCCGTGGCGCTGCGAGGTGAATCTGGCCAGCCAACAATTGAAAAAAAAAGAAAAAAGAAGGTGTTTGCAGTGTGGTGTTGCTGGCTATTGGAGGGAGCCTGGTACTCAAACAAAGTAGTGTGGACACAATGGATGGAGGTCAGGGCCGGGGGAGCGAGGGGGCAGATGGCTTCGTCATCATGGGACGCCATCGAAGACAATGAAAGAAGCTGGAGGACGGTGACCATGAAAGTATGAACAGATGAAGCTGTATACTGTATGTGTTCTGATACAGAGACAAAGAGAGTGAGATGGTGATAAAGACATTCCGTGGGGAGAGGGTTTATCTTCATACGTATGTTCAATGGAGGCAGGGCTGAGTGTAATACATATTTTCAGTGTTGATGATTCATTAATTGTCTGATTAATTGTTTAATCCTAACATCCATTCAATGTCAAGAACACAGTGAAACATCCTCATTATGTTTGCAGAAACCTCAGGGGACATCTTCAAGTTGCATTGATTCAATTTCTATTGATGTGAAACAGAGAAAAAACGGCAGATCTTCACATGTGAGAAGCCGTAGTCGGCTACAGCTCGGCAATTCTGCTCAGTGAGCGACTCGGATATCAAAATTGCAGGAGATTAACTTCATGTTCATCGACCAATTGATTAACCGCTGAATCGTTACAGCACCAGACGGAGGGCGATGGTAGAGAAACAGACGGGTTTGATAAACAGTTCATTGATTATCAATACTGTTGTGGATTAATTCTCTGTTGATGTACTTCTTTTTTTACACACAGAAGGAAGCGGCAGATCAAGAACATGGACTTGCTCTGTGCGAGTGCGAGCAGGAAAAGCACTGGCCACATCTACGATTTTCTGTCTTATTATTCTCCTCAGAGAGTCAAGTTCCACAAATCCTTCCAGTGACCTCTGCACCAGACATCCATGACACTTTAACTTCATTGCCCCTTGAGCCTGCCAGATGCCAGCAGTCCCAGTCTTCCTGCACAGCCTTCAGTAACACCTTGAAATGCCAAACCCACGAGGCACAGCGGAAGAAAAGCACACATTATACGGTGTGCCGGTGACTGACAGGAACATACATTTATTTGACAATTAAATGGGAAGGCAGACAAGCGTCGAGTGTGTGCGTCTGCCATTGTGTGCATGCATGTATGCTTTTATTATTAGAAAGCCTCTGTGTTGTTTTTTTTCCTCCGAGGTGAGTGGGCAGATGTGCACGGGGCTGACAAGCGAGGCCCACTGTGAGGAAGCTGCTGCTGCTGCCTGGTTGGACACAATCCAGAGACTCCATCAGCGGGAAGGCCTGAGGGGCGTCTATGCAATTTAAGAAGTGTGCATATTGATAGACACGCGGAGAATTAAACAGTGGCGAAATTGCCAAGTGTGGCCCCATTTACTCTGTGGTTGGTCCTTTGTGGTGCTGATGTTGTACTTGGCACAACAGCCCTCCGTCTAAGTCAGGGAAAGAGACGGGAAACTGGACAGTAATGATGGAGAAAGCAATTTTCTGATTTGCTAATGCAGAACTAATTGAAGCCACTTACAGTGATCGAGTAGTGTGACTTGGCCCCCTGTGATATCGTGGTGCAGATGGAGAGAGTGGTTTACGTTATTGTTGGTATGGAAGTTCTTTAAGAAAACAAAATTGAAAATGATTTCACAGACCAGAGAAACTATACTTTCCCATCAATCTGAGGCGTCTCTGGGGGGGGGGGGGGGGGTTCTAGGGCCCAGAATCTCTTACTGTTCATCACGCGTGGCATTTTCTCTACTCAACCGAGATCACGGCCGCGTAGGAACAAATGTGTTTTGAAGAGCGTGGTGAGAGCGAAGCTGATAAACAGAGCCCAAAATGTATGCATGAGAGAATTCATGTTCATTCTTATAGTTTTATGCCAAAAGCAAAAGATGGAGGACATCATGTGTCGTTTTTTTCAGAGGAACAAAAGTGTCTGTAACATCTTAGCCAATAAGAATGATCGTTGGCATAAGAGAATCAGAAACTAAAATGTGCACAGTATGATGCGAGTCCTGCTTTGAGGAAGTTTACAAATAAAAACATCTTGCAAAGAGTTTGCTTTATCAAGGCCCATGTGACTGTACATACAGTATGTGTCTGTTCATGCATGCACATGACTTACAACAACAAATAGAGAGACACACACAATTGTTTATACAGTCTGACAAAAGAGTCCCTGCCGAAGGCAAAACCAAACATGTGCCCGTGTCATTAATCAAGACAGGACATGAAATAACCTTTGCAAAGAGCACTGATTACTCCCCCCCCCCCCCCCACATATGCTCTCGAAAGATGAGGAAACTCAACTCAATTAAATGTGGAACTGTGGGGCAAAGAAAGCCTCAGAACAAGGTCTGAGAATTAATACTTAACTCGAATGAAAATACGAGCCGTTGTTAACTCGCCAGTGTGTTTCCGACGAGGTCGCAAAGCCCTCGTGTTCTCCGACCAACGTCACAAAACCAGCCGTGGGTCCACCGCCACCCCAGATAACCTCGCCTGCTTCCGAAACTACTCAGTATGAGTGTGCGCCTCCCCCCCGGTCCCATGCCACTACCAGAGGGGGGGAAAGCTGACACATCCCACAGTCCGGGGAGACACAGCCGAGACCCGCTGTGCCAGGGGAACTGTGCGAGTCTCATAATGACTCCGTTTCAAAGGAGATCCTGCCTCTCCTGCTACAGCCGTGCGGGGCTTTTGATCTCCCGCCCCCTCCCCCCTCCCCCTGCTCTGGTTTTCAGAAATTCTAATTAAGAGGAAAAGACAGAGATGAGGAGTTGCAAAGTTGTCGTCCCCACTGACGAGTATAGGGGAGGTGAACGGTGTGCCTGAACGTCTCGCTAATTTAAGAGGCCTCACCTTTTCAAGTGAAATATAAAAATCAATACGCTCTTCTGCTTTGGCATCCAGAGGGGGGGGGGGGGGGGGGGGGGAGTGTACAAACAAAAGGCCCCGTCCATTGATCAAAAGGGGGATTATAGTAATTAATGTAAATGAGCTCAGTTCGGCCCGGAGATAGCGCTGAATTCCGGCTGCGTTCATTGTTTATCGAGCAAATTGGAAACAACATTCGATAAATGTTGGAAAGGTTAGCGTGTGCAAATCCTGTCCAGATTAATGCGAGAACAAAATGTGATGGTGGGGTCATTTGTGGCAGAGCTGACATTTATACCTGCGTTAGTTGGTATTTAGTCGAAGCAAGTAGATGAACTCTTGTTTCTGCCTTTGTCTTACTTTTCTCAACATATTTTTCATGCACTTGCTTCTAAGATGTGGATGAGAAAGGAGTAACTAAAAGAGCAAATCAACGGCCCATTTTCTTTAGAGAAAGGTGGAAGACTTTTTTTTATTTAGTTCAGATCTCGACAGTAAATAAAAGAACTTGAAAAGAAAGATAAAAGCGCTCTCTCAGATGTCGAGGACCCGTGTGCATTCGCATGACCGAGCGTCTTTTCACTGTGGCCTGCTTTCACTCGTTAGACTTTTTGTTTTGGCAGATGTTCCGGCTGTTTTGTTTCTGCATTCTAATTAGACTCGGAAGCTTTCATTATCAACACGCAGGTGCACAATGCACCCCAAACAATCAATAATTAAAGGATTGAACTCCTCAGCTGGTTTCCGCGCAGAGGTACCTGGTGTGCCACGCAATGGCTCTAATACAGAGTGAAAAGAACGCTGATGAAGGTGAGTGAGGAGAGGAGAAACGGACAGGAAGGATAGGCAGGCTGCACAATCAGCGTCTTGTCCCATGAGTCCCTCGTGTGGCTACTTTAGTCCTGCTCCTCACCTGTGGTCGAGGATGCCCCGTCACCAGACAGGTGAGCTCCAGGGTCTCTCCCTCTCTGATGGTGTAGACCCTCTCCGTGTGCCTCTCCTCTTCAACATTACAGGCATGCCCCGAGTGTATGATGCGGACGGTCGGAGGCGCTGTGGAGGGAAAAAAGAACAAAGCGTGTTAGCGTTCTGAGCCTCTCTGAAGGAATGAGCGGTTTAGCACAACAGGTTGTCTATTGATGAAGAGGTCGTCCCACTCGGGGAAAAGACTTCAAAGCGTCGTGGCCACGTTTGTACAGCGAACAACAAACCAGAGATGTTTGCACAAGAAAAAATAGGAAAAGAATTGCCATTTTTTTTGTTTTATAGCATTCAGTTTGGTTTAGCTTTTCAAATATCGCTAGAACGTCAAACACAAAGTCGAGGGAAGCTACTTGTGGGAAAATGATTCACTGCCTGCTTAGTTTTCATTTGAAGTAAGTTGTGAGAGTCGCACTTTCACAGACACGTGCTGATGGCGCTCGTGCTCTCAAACATGTTTTAACAATGATGTTCCATTTCTCTTTTTTTTAATCTTGAGCAAGTCCTACATCCGTCAAGTGTGATCAGTTGGACTGAGTTCCCACTACACTTTCAAAGCCATTCGATCGCTGCGCTGCTCACACAACTTACTGTCATGTAATCGAAAGTCTTTAAGTCGTTTTGGGTTTTACATTTCTGACGAATGTTGCACTTTTAACGACACCAGAAAAGTATCTCAAAATCAATATTTGACCTTGTGACCCTCTGCGATACTTGCAGACCTTCTCTGGAGCACCTTGGCCCCAGCCCCGCCATCTCCATTACAGTTTGGAGGAAATAGATTCAGTAGTTATGACAAAAGCAGGAACCAATCAGTATCACTCCACTCTGATGCAAAGTGACACTCACTTTGCATCTTAACCAAATTACCCCGCGTAATCAGAAATGATTCAAATGCAGTGTCAAGTTGATGACCAACTGTGAACGATTGATGGTTGGCTGCAAAACAACGAATTTATCTCATTCTTCATCCTCCCCACTCCCTCGCTGTGGGGAGATACGTATCAGGACGGACTCCGTCTAATTACACGCCAGAGGTTTCATTACAAAACCTTACACACGAAGAACATTCTCTCAAATGAATCAGCCATGACTCAAAAACTTGATCATCTCATATAAATGTCTTCACGTGACTTTAATATCATTTCAATATAAGATTTCAATATCAACATATTATATTCTCAACTGTCATTGGAACATCTGGAGAGTTAGGCGTCTATGTTTAAATAAGCTTATTTTGGAACGGAACTCGTGATTTAGCACGTTTATTTGAGCACATCATTTCCTTTTGTAATACAATCAAGGATATCAAAATGTCAGAATCTGTGACGTGGACAATAACAGCTCAGTATCCAGCAGCACACACTGCAGCACACGATCAGGGCAGAAGAACCCCCAGCTGTAGTTACTGCACTGGTGTTTCTCTCCCTAATAGCTGACCCTTGAGAGACTGTAAGGACATTGCAATCCCTCCACAGCCCGACATGCAGCGGGGCACAAGCGGCGGGGGTTAAAACAGAACGGAGAAACGAGGCATCTGAGGTAAAGCGCCGCCAAAAAAACTCAGTTCCAATGAGCTGTGGAAGCGCAGTCGCATGTAACCGACCCCTGACAATATTAGCATCTGTTAAGCATTTAGTCCTCTTCAACTCGCATGATTAGTGAAGAGGTTTGGGATGAGATGATTCAGAGAGCGGATACGGGATATGATTAGGAGGAGGACTACAAATTGGTGAAAAAAGAAAAAAAGAAATCAAGCTGAAATCACAAATCACGAGTTACTGACTGCAGTGTGCCTTTCATGTTGGAGGAGCAGCTTCCTGTGTGGGCCTCTCTCAGCAGACTCACTTCTACCTCCATCCAGGCTGCGATGCTAATGAGCGCGGCGACACTCCTCCCTACCGCTGCATTGGGAGTCTCAGCCGGAGTGTGTCCTAACCACCCATCCCTCCCCCGTTACCAACCGCGCTGTTTGTCTCACTCAGCTTATTGCCTCGCCGCTGCAGGCAGAGTGATGAACACCGATACGAAATGCTAACTGGCTACTCATAAAGCCGCGTTGGACCGCTCCTGCTCTCACCCCTCCTTGTCTTCCCTCACTCCATTCAGAGATGAATACACTGGTGGTGAACTCCATAGGGGCGGATAAGGGCTCGAGGAAATAGGCTCAGTGGAAGGGAGCTTCACGCAAGGCTGCCACTTGAAACAAAAAAAGGGCTCGGAAACAAGGCCCCAGGGCACGCACCGAACAAAGTACTCATGCCATTTACTCCAATGAGCCAGTATCTCCGCAGCACACCATCAGCCCTGGAGGAAAGCTGGGAAACACCCGTAATTAATGATCTTTAACTGCTATATAGCAGCTACTGCCGCGGCTGCACACACATAAACACACACTTGTTCTTTATGCAGACAACACTAAGCTCACAGCGACGAAAGCAAATAACAGTCTCTTTAAGCATACATAATGAGCGCCATAATGTTCTCGGAGAGTCGCACATATCGGCTAAGACCTCAGCTCACTTGGCCCAAAGCATGAGCCACGATCACTGTCATTACCACATCATTTTCTGTTGGTTTACTTTTCATGAAAGCCACTTGATATACTGGCAGTAACTACTCATCGTGCTTTCAGAAAGGACATCTAACGATGGATAATGAGACAGTAACGCACTGGGACTTGGGGTAGCACAAAGTGAGACGTCGACGCGCTGACAGGTTTGAGATAAAAGATGTCCTGGTGGAGGAGATGTGGGCGACAGAGAGAGCTTTGAATGCGTCAGAGCAGGCCCGACACAGCGGCCATATAGCCCTTAGTCTCTGAACTACATCACATACAAGCTGATTCACTGAAGTCTTATTCGCTGGAAACGTTATGGTGCGACGGTGTGACGTCTTCTAAATGTTCAGTCTGTGTGTGGGCCAATAAGAACGTACTAACACTTCCTAATACCAGTGGAATATAGCTCAAAATAAGTTTACCCAGCTACTTTCAAGACCTCTTTTTATCTTTAAAGGCCGACATATTACATCTTATTTCAAGAACTCTTACCAAGCCAATTATCACTTGTTGCATTGGCAGCTTTTTTAAAAACATATTACAGGCAAAAACACCTCCTATTCACTGTATGCAAGTAGCCTTTTTTCCAATGCAACATATTTTTTACTGCATGTAATAATAGATATGATGCTCCAGACTGGGTTTCAAATGTTTTCTCAGTGGTGGAAGGGCATTCAGATCTTTTACATACATGAAAGTAGAAATACTCCACAAACTGCTACAAGCAAACATCCTGCAATTATACTCAATGGGTACCATGTGGAGTTTTCTTGAAACCAAACAAAGGTTGCGTTTACATTCATTTGAAATTGTACATTGTTAACATCGATGTTTGCTTGCTGGCATTGTTCTTCTATTCGACGTTTCTTCGCGCTTTTCCGCTCACCGACGTTCAATCAACAATACGACGCGCTATAAAATGCACTTACACGACACAAACAAAACCCACACTTCAAAACGTCGCTCCAGACCTCCACAGGGTGCCTCTAAGCCAAAGCACAGAAGTATAATCAGCGTAATGTACTTAAAGTTAGGAGTGAAAAGTACATCAACTCCCAGCAGTCCTCTAAAACATCTGTTTGGATAGTCACAGACATCCTTCAACACTCCATTAAAGAGCTACGAGTAAATGTTTAATCGATCACAAACTTTTCTGAAGCAGCTTCTTCTACTCCTCATATCCCTCCGGAGCAAAACAATATGTTGAAAGAGTGAGTGGTCATGTGTGTTAAGAAGCAAAGCAAATGTAACTTGGGAGCGAATTTCTGCACATTTGGATGTTAATTAGACACTTTTTTTCTTTTTTTTTCTGCCAGTTGGGGAATTGGCATCGGCATACGAAGCACATCTGCACTCACACTGATGTGTGAAGTGCAACACAGTGCAGGGGAAAATCAATGCTAAATATTGAGTGGATCCTCGCAGTCAAACGAATGCAGAGTTATTCTGAAATCACTCGTTTGTTTGCTCTACAAGCAGCACTTGTGATTAAACAGCGTTGTTGCAAATGTCGAGTAAATGTTGCCACAAACCTGTGGGTTAAGTTATGGCATTTGCATAAATGTGCATTTCAGGCTGTAGTGTCACCCCCCGCCTGCACCCCTCCCACCCAACAATCTGCAGGCACACACACACACACACACACACACACACACACACACACACACACACACACACACACACACGTGTCCTGATAACTATACAGCTTTTTTTTAAGGGAACGAGGAAGAGCTGCAGGCTGGGAGCTGGAGTCTCAGATGTGCCTCTCTTTTTCATTTCATTATCTCATTTACATAACAGTGACATCATCCCCCCCCCCCCCCCCTCCCCTCTGCAGAAACACACGACGGGGAGAGAAAAGGTAAGAGAGGGGAGGAGAACAAGAGACTGCCTCTGCACATATAGTTGTGCATTTTAGATTGTTACTTTAGTGCTCTCTCTTCATCTCCAGTCTGCATGTGTGTGTGTGTGTGTGTGTGTGTGTGTGTGGGCATTGTGCGTGTTGAATGTGCAGCTCCCACTGGAGTGACTAGCCTTCCTTGGCCTCAGTTGGGGGAAATTGAGACAGCTTTATCCACTACCGCCAATGGAGATTAAATTGGATTTGGCTAAAAGCAGCCTTGTCACCACGGTTCTGGAGTGCCCGAGTGGCAGAGGAGGTTCTTGGCATTAGTAGAGACTCTAAATTTGACAAACAAATGGATGTGAAAAAAGAAATGCCAACAGCTGGGGCTCGTTGTCGCTGTGGGCTTAATGTCCTCAGACCAACCCCTCAGGACCACTATCCATCGCCTGCTAGTTCTCTGGCTCCGTAATCACCTTCTCAGAGTGGGAGAGCCAGAGAGAGAGCAACAGAAGGAGAAAAAGACATGCAATATGCATACCGTTACAATTTAAAAAATAATTGTTTTCGTTATCAAACCAGACTCATTATCGATTCAGCAGGAGCACTGAAAATAAACTTCTGGAATAAAGGGACTGGGGGGGAAAAGTTCATTTCAGCTGAACGATAAAGCCGCACAATGCCAACATAAAAACGCTTAGAGATAACACTAAAACAAGCTTCATTGAGCTGCTTAAATAAGGACAACACAGCCATATTAGATATTGCAAAAAAATGATGAGTTTTGAAAAAAAATGTTGGTCTAACTGGTCACCCGTTGTTAATAAACGCCACTGTCACAAGCTCTCTTTTTGATGAGCGATAATGAACACACATCGACTCATATTTCTGTTTCAGGCCATCGCAGTTAACACAAGACACGACATTTGCATACACATCACGGCTTAATCAAAGGATTATGACAAACATAACAGCTGACTCACTAAGACTTATTCTCTATTCATATTCAGACTGTACGTACGGAAACGTAATGTTAACAGTAGCCAGAGCACAGAGGAAGCTGATTGACTCAACAATGTCAGTTTTTTTAATTGTAAGAAAAATATCATGTTATTTCTTTATCTTCAAATCAGCAATATTTGTATTTTTGGCCACCTTGAGGCAGTGGAACACGTTTTAAACACGCCATTGTAATATTAGGATATAGTTGGTAGTTAACTGTCCTTTAAGCTCCGTTTTGGTCTCCACCAACGCCTGAAGGGATCCTTTCACATTAGACATAATTTGATCCATAGCTTATGTAAAAGTATTGATTTGTGCAGCTTTAAGAAAGTAGCATAGCGCACGACCCAACCAAAATGTACTCTCACGTTATGTCGATCCTATGATAAATCTATAGAGAACATATAGCAGCGATGCATCAATACAGATACTGATATCAGATATCAGTCCGATACCGACTCAAATAGCTGGATCAGCGGTCAGTGACTACGGGCCAATCTGTCATCTGATACCATTATTTCAATAAATAACAATTCAAACATTCATATCTATGTTTTTATTTGTTACTTTCTGTTTTCCAAAGCTCAGACAGCAATGTCAAGCCTGATGTTGCCGATCTCATAAAAGAATGATCTCAGTCCCTCACACACAGTGAGGCATAGAGCTTATTAACGAAACACTGGCATCGGATCGGTACTCGGTATTGGCACAGATATCGATATCTGTATCGTGACTGGCAAAGTCAGCTCGTTGCGTCCTTGTCATATAGTTGGCAGAGAGCTTCGATCTTTTTTCCCCCTTTTGTACCCCAGCTGAGCAGACCCACTTATACTGAATCACTATTTTATGGTTAAAAACAGTATTGGCTGTATCTTCTCGGTGCTGATGAAGAGCATTGGTTGTATCAGTGTGAATGGATTTTTGTAACCTTGAGATTTCGTAAACATGGTCCATTGGCAAAGTTGTCACACGATAAATTAATTTGTATGCTTTTCCTCATTCCTTACACTTTGGACAGCGTAAGCTTACATCCTGCTGTATAATTGAGAAGCAACTCATCCACGGGGTCATCCACGTGTGGAAGAGCTAGAAACGGTGTGCCAGCAGCGCATGCATACTATTACATCAGGGGTTGTCAGGGCGTATTGATTACACGCTGTAATGCACTCGCATGCACTCCTCGGCCTACACTGTTGTTGCAGATGAGAGTCTGTGTATATCCGGCTTCGCACTATCAGCACAGATGATCTATCGCACCGTGTGTGTGTGTGTGTGTGTGTGTGTGTGTGTGTTTATTTTCCAGCCCACCACAGTACACACGGTGCGATAGATCATCTGTGCTGATTAGTGGTGTCACGGATCACGGATCGATCCGTGATCCGTTCGGATCAGCCCTCACGGTTCGGATCACGCGGATCAATAGAGTATTTTTTTCTTTTTTTTTACAGTGTAATCGTCATAGTGTGTAATAAAGTTCTACTGCTGCTGTTCCTTTTCAAGTAACAAGTCCCCGAATATCAATGCAGCGTGTCAGTGAGCAGATATGAAGCAGTAGTGTGTTCACGTGAACGGAGCAGCTTAGAAGCATTGAACGGTGACGTCATGGCGAGCGGAGGAACGTCAGAAGCCGCGGCGTCATTTAAGTCGCAAGTTTGGGAACATTTTGTCTTCCCTGTAACGTATAATGACGGATGAGGGTGGTGGACAAACCGTTACGGTATGTAGGCGTTATTTAAAGCCGAGCAGTTCAGTTCAGTGTAAACAGTGGAAGCTAGCTCACTGGCTGTTTCTTCTTTCAGTATTGATGAAAGGACGAGGATATCAGAATTGAGTAGTCTTGAATGTTTTTTTTTCATTTATTTATTTCATTTCAAATTGGACGTCTTCAATATTTTTGTTTTCAATATATATATATTCAATATTTGTGTTCTTGAGGTTCTTTAATTAATAAATGGAAAGCAAAGTTATATTTGTCTCCTCCCCTTTTCTTTGTTGATCCGAAAAATGATCCGAACCGTGACTCCTGAACCGTGATCCGAACCGAACCGTGAGGTTTGTGATCCGTGACACCCCTAGTGCTGATAGTGCGAAGCCGGATATACACGGGCTGGAAAATAAACACACACGTTCATACGAGACTGCAGCATCGCAGAAAAACACAACATGTCTGTCCAGCACAGCAGAAAAGAGAGACGGTCACTATTACAATCAAGAGAGACATCAGGTGGTCTCGGTGCGACACAAAGGGACACACTGAAGCCTACTGTGAATTGGGTGGTTGAGAGCTCAATAACACAGCAGACCAGCTCGTTTGTTCCATCACTCGACGGACACGGGACACTGTAAGAGCACAAAACAACAAACCGTGCACAGCTGTGGTGCTCAGAGGGGCTATTTATAGGAAACAGACATGCACACACAATCATACAAACACATACTCCTGCACACACACACACACACACACACAGTTCGTCTAAAAGTAGGCCAGTGTGAAACTGCCAAAGCCCTGCTGAGACGGAGAGAGAGGAGAGATGACTGTGGTGGGTGAAGGTGGGGAGATTTAGAGGACAGATTCATCTTAGCTCCCACATTACGGCGCTCTACAGCAGGGGGTTATGGAGCTTGACTGCATACAGCTGCATCCATTATGTTCATGCAAGCTTCATGTCACGCAAACCATCTTGAGGAAATGACACAAACGAGCACCCGGTTTCATCTGATGTATCGCTTGGTTCCGCACCAGTGCTGTGACGGTGCTGTCGCTGTCCATGGTGCTGAAACATACAGCGGTTGCCATGCAGGGGGAGTAGAATGCAAAAAACATTGTGTGTAGGCAGCACACCACCAAGAACCAGACAGGCATACATTACCTGAAGTAACACTGAAGGCTTATTGCACCTTAGCAAATGCATACATGTAAGGCAGTGTATTAAATCCACCATCTTGGTTTCACTGTTTCTGGGTTACTTCAAATGCGACCAGGACTTTGAGCTTGTAACCTTTTTACGATTTAATTCCCAACATTTTTTATACGACATTAGTTGTACTACTCAAGATTTAAAGTAGTGATTGTCAATTAACAGGAAATTAATCAGCAAGAAAATTTGATAATCAGGCAAAAATGCCAAACATTTGCTGTTTCCAGCGTCTCAGTTTGAATATTTGGTGTTTCTCTTGATCTCCTGAGATATTAAATAGCTTGAACTTTTACTCAGACAAAACAAGCAATTTGGCAGTTTTGACAGTTCACACTTTTTCTTACATTCTGAATACTAAATAATGCATTTACTATCAGAGAAAAGTATTTGATTTTATTTAGTAATAGTTATGGGTATAGCCACCTGTCATTCACCTACTTATCACTTATGTACAGTCATCTTCATATGGAGTTTGCTGGCATGCATACTGTACGACTTCTCAGCACTGCAAGGAAGCAAACAAGTGTTTGAAACACTATTTCTCCAACACTAGAAAGGAATAATCATGATTTTATAGAATATTATTCACTTCAACCACCAGCACTGCCAAAAAAGAGAAGGATAATGTGTGTCTCCTGTGAAAATGGTGTGTATTAGCTTTAATCCTTATGATTTTGCACCATAATATCATGGAGTAAAACAAGTATAATTTTAAACATTCTCTGGCTTGAACTAGCATCATATTTTCACAGCTTTGTACATCAAAGATAATACAATCGAATACTGTGCAGGAAAAAAATGTATGCAGCTACAAAGAGCTACAGGAAAAAATATCTGCCAAGTTTGCCTTAAAGTGTGTCGTAAAAGCAGGGAAGAGCAGGGAATGTAAAGTCTGCATAATTGGAAATTGCTTATTTACCTCTGGAATGCGCAGAGATGTCAGGTGCAGTTCGCACTTTTTGCTGCTGCAAGTGATGAGCGCTGCAACATAAAAATGCTGACTGCATTCTCCGGTGGAAACAGAAAGCTTGAGCAGTGCTAAAGCCTCTGTACTCTAATGCTTATGTCAATTTAAGGCGCAAACATGTGTTGTAAGCCCATGAAACTGACCGTGACCAGAGATCATTGAACACGTCCTCGCCAGTGCAGGTTTATGAGGACTAAAGCTGCAGGCCGTTACGAGTACATGCTGGTAAATTTAGAACCTCGTTAAAGAAAGACCTCCACAGCTAAGCAGTGCCTGCTAGCTCATGGTACTGTTCAGAAAGGTCGTCAAGCAGAGGTGTGAATCTATACTTTGCCTACCCAACCTTCCTGCAACCCTCTAGAAAACACCCACTGACAGAGTATCACAGTGTTACAGTTAAGTAAGCCTTTGTGGGTTTCTCCTATCCCGTTCTACCGGTCTGCCCATTCATGCTGCCACATTGGCATCGTGGGCCTGTTGTGGCAGTTCCATTTCCCGAAACAACACTTATCGAACATCTGTAGGGAAGGATAAAGTCCATGTTGGCTGCGAACATGCAGCAGTTCTCTGTCGATAGGCTTCACTCTGGCCAACACTCACGATTGGCTGATGCAAGGCACCAGCTTTCTTTATGGTTGGCTAGCAGCGAGCCAGCAAGAGCTCACTGAGGATAGAGTATCTGGCAACCCTCTGAAGATTGGGTGCTTGCGCCAAGAAACTGTCTGATGATTGGCTGCGGCAACTCCAGAGTGAACTGATTGTCCTATCAAAGCCCACAGTGCAGGGTGGCTGACACTGCTGCCTGCTGGCTGGCTTTGCAAAATGCAGCTATCCGTAACACCTCCAGGGGGCATATGTCCATGTCTTTGAGTGAGCGAGGGAGTGAGCGAGTGTGTGTGTGTGTGTGTATACAGTCCATAACTTCTCCATTGGGAAGGTGTGCGGCTAAGTCCTGCCAGCAGGCTCTAACACCTCATTATTCTTTTAGAGATCTCTCGCCGCGCTGCGCTCTTGGAAGCGAGGGCTACAGGTCTTCCTACATCAGCAGCACAGACCTCGGAAATGTTTAATTGAAGTTAGCTCCACTGCAGCACTTCACCAAAAATCTAAACCAATTGGCCGGGCACGTACTGTTACTTAAACAAAAAAATACAAACTGTTGTAGTCTTGTGCAAATAAATTTTGGTCTGAGTTTTTGAGATTTAATGAAATTGAATATTCCATGTGCTGTTGAATACAGCTCAGCGGAACGACGAAGATGAAGAACAGCAGTGCCTAAAGCCTCATTCGGGGATTTTCTACATTTGGGTGAAAAATGTAAGTAAGTTAGCTCGTATGCACTGACTAGGGAATTAAAAAAGGAGGTGACGGAAGCAGAGAAGGAGAAGAAGATTAAGAGAAAGAAAAAAAAAAGATATAAAAATTAAAATGACAGTGTGAAATTATTCTTCCACTACTGACATGTATGCATTGAAGATTGAATTGAGTTCCTGTCATTACAGCTATTTTGTCCCATCCCGTATTTTAGACATTCAAATAAAAATGTTACACAAGGTTCAAAACTAGGTATAATAATTTCGGTCAAAATGACTGTAATCAGTCTTGAATGATCAGTTGAAGCTGCTATTGTAGAAGAAAATCAGCATTATAACTGTGAACTGAACTTGAATTGAACTGAACGCATCTGGGCTCACACGTAAACAGTTACATAACGTGTTATTCTGATTCGCAGCAGAGTTTTTGGGAAATGATTCTCAGGGCCAGATAAAGAATGATTAATCTCTCAAGAGCACCAAAACAACTCCGTACATGGAGTTGTGTTCTGTGTGCCCAGAACAAAATAGGAACCTGCCCAAATTAGGAGTCCAGATGTGTCCTGTTTTGATTGAACAGACAGGTTTGAGTGATGCAACACAGCAGAAGAGGCGTGCATTTAGACTATAAAAGTGGTCCTCGGACAGTAAGATTTTGAATCTGTTTCCATATGCCAAGTTCGTGTGTTGTTAACGAATGTGCATTAAACGATTCCCGCTGGTTTGCAACTCCAGTTCGTCGCCTCTCCTCGTCATTTTCGCTACGACACTATCAAGTGCAGTTTCACTTAAAGCAACTCATGACTTGAAGTGCCGATCCATTAAAGCGTGCCGTGGTGCTTCTTACTAGAACAGACCTCTTGATCTTATATTCAAAGAATGTCTTTCATACCGTGCTGGTGTTTCCCCGTTACCTCCGGTGCTTCACTCGCCACATAACGTGCGGAAAATGTCAAAAAGCGAAACCAGAAGCGGGTTAAACCTGACTCGACAGATAAGAGCCCAGTGCTGTCTATTCTGATACAATAAGCTGTGCGCTAACAGTAGCCACCCATTAGCCTGGGTGTGACCGGCGAAAAGAGAAGCCATATAAACAGCAACACACTAATCACAGTTAACCTATTGTAGGCCTTTGCAAATAGAAACAGAGGGCTTATATATGGTAATGTTATATTAGTTACAATACCAAATTCCTCACAACACAAAAGGCAGTTGACTTTAAAATCAACACTGTTTGCAGATGCCTTTTGTATTTATTTAAGTGTTCTACATATTGAAATAATGATATAATTGATATTGTTCTGCAGACAGAAGAGTTGTATGTCGGTGGCTGTGGCCTGGAGGTGGGGAAATGGCCGTGCAACCTCTTCTCTAACATCATCACTTCTATACAGGGCTGAGGAAACGCGAGAGGGCAAAGTGATGAGTCCCACTCTGCCCTCAAATAACGAAACATTTCTGAGGTGCTCTTGAGCAAGTCATATATTGGGTTCGTGGCAACCAATCTAAAGACTGACCTGGGCGGGATGCTTAAGTGTGATGACATGGAGTTCTGTGAATTAAAATCTGAAAAACAAAAAAATCTAAAAAACAACAACTCTTTGGAATCATTATGTCGAATATACTATCTGTTCAACTGGACCAGAAGTTCTCTTAACTGCCATTTCTCTCATAAAGACCTTTTATGGTATCATTTTCAAATCTGCCTTCTAAAGCACTTGACACCTATTCCATCAAATACATTCATTCCCTGAATGGACTGTTCAGCTGCATTGTGGCTTTAATCAATTGCATTACGACAATAACACACCTGATTTAATTAGCTATTTGCGTGGCTCTTACAAGTCTGGTAATTCACACCAATTAAGACGGTGTTCATATTCAATATATTTGTCCCGGTTTGTCTGAATGTCAATCAGTGTGAACAAGCTGTTTACCTTCACTGATTGACTTCAGCATGGAGAAGAGAGAGAGAGAGAGAGAGAGAGAGAGAGAGAGAGAGAGAGAGAGAGAGAGAGAGAGAGAGAGGGACAAAGAGGGACGAAGAGATACTCTTTAGAAAGCCGCTAAAGATTTTGTCATTACTCCGAGTTACTAACGCTGTAAAAAAAAAGAAATAAGCAGATTAGATGAGAAATTAGCCAGCCAGAGAGGAAATGACAGCGGAATTATATGGCTCATTTGAAGACTTATAACTCGATTGTTACTTTGACATGCAGAGTTGAAGGCGAGGGCAGGGAGAGTAAGTAGGACACCTGTGTCGGACGAGCCAACCAACTGTAGGAGGAGAAGGAGGTAGAGTGAGCGAGAGGCAGCGGAGCACAATAACGCGTGTCATTTCACAGGGCGGTTATCATGGCAGCGGGCTTTCCTGGCGCACACTCCCACCGAACACCAGTGCAGCCATTCTAAATGTTAAGCACATTGTTTAATAGTCCATTACGTAAATTGATATCGCTCATTGACTGTTGTCCTTGGCTGCCCACGTAGAGTCAGAGAAAAAGACAGAGATGTACTCTAGCGCAATGGAGGGTGATTGGATACGTCATCACTGTTGTTTGGTGATCGGGAACACAGAGCCAAAACGTCACAACGTCATGCTTCCCCCCCACCACACAGATCTACCTGCTAATGCTCTAAGGCACAGTGAAATGAGAAGTGAGAGTCATCTTTCCTTTAATGTCTATAGAACAGTGAGAAATGGCCTTTAGGATTTTGCAGAGCCCAATGTGATGTCATTTAACTGTCATTTAACCAGCCAAGCAGCTAAAACCAAAATATTTTACACATTAAAGAAGCTGGAACCAGAGAATGTTGTTTCTCTGCTTGACTGAAAGCATTTTTGATGGACTAATCAATGATGGACTATTTGTTTTCAGCTCTGTTCAGTTTGCCACAAGAGACAAATGTTAAACTTTAAAAAAATCCAGACTTGCTGTGCTTCATACAAAGACATTTCTACTGTTAGTTGTGGTTACAAATCCAGGTGAACAGTGCTTCCCCTCATGCAGCTCCCTGTTGACTTTGAAGTGTGGTTGAAACGAGCAGGATCATAGTTGAGGTTCAAGTCCATTGAACTTGTCAAAATGAAAAATATTGGCAGCCAAAGGGGAAAACTAAAACAAAGCATAACTGGAAAAGTCTTACACTACTCTGACAAGTGATGTTTTCTTTCCTTCTTCTGGAGCTTATCCTCCGCTTAAAGTGCAGATGTTTGAAGACAAATGATAGCATTAGACTGACAGCCAATTGAATGAGATCTACTTCCCCCTGCAGTTGGAGGGGCATTAGGAATGAAGCTCAACTGAAAGGATGGGTCATACATCATTGAGCATTACTCGTGCTGTGCTTGTGTCTCTAAAACACAAATTGGATTACCTGTGCACTAACACGAATCACCCCGAGGTGGATAGACACAGGCAGACTGGACACACACACACACACACACACATGAATGTGCAAAATGCATGATGCAAACATTGTTAAATTCACAAATCCGTAGGACTTTTCGAGCTTGCAGTGAAGGGAGTTCACACAGGCAGCACCTGCAGTTCATCTCTCTTTAAGATACACACACGAACACACACACATAATAAATGCCACATTACTCTGATGTACAGTGGAGGGCCGCATCATATGAAGGTTGCCGTGATGGAATCTCCATTTGAAGCTGCTGGCCTTGACATGCAGAATCAGATCCTAAAGCTGTTTATGGCGCTATGAAACCAGACAGCATCCCTCTTCTCTAGGAGACAGTCCACTGGAAGCGGATGATTTATTCGCGAGGCCTTCAATAAATCGGAATACTCGTCTTTCTAAACAACCCGTGTCTGGATTTGGAGGTTTTTTTTGTTGATCACAGTCTGGTGGCCAAGGTGGCCCGGCCTTTCCAGCTGAGCTCATCACTGCTGCAGCAGCAGCAGCAGCAGAAGCACTTTAATAATGAATCCAGGACTTTACCGCCGGCCACTAATTGAGCCATTATTTTTATTATTTAAACAACACAATTTAAATGGGGCCTCATAACAGTAGGGCACACCCTGTGCAATCTGCAAAGCTCTTTGTGCAATCTAAAGGGTTGTAAAGGCCACAGTGGCCATTTGGTTTAATAGGAAATCATGTTTTTGTTGATGAGATGCACGGATGGTTTCTGCAGCACTGGTGATCAAGCTCTTAAGGGCTCATATACTTGGATCAAAAAGAAAGTTTGTTCTGATACCAATAGAGAAATAAATATGCTCTTTGGCAGAATGAAATATAAAAATGTTCTGGCTGGATGAGAAACACAGCAGCAGTGTGGGGAGTCGCTTCACAGCAGCTCCCAACAAAGGAGACGCTCAGAATGGTGGAGCGGCTCCTTCAGCAATCAGAAATGAAGTACTTAAACATATTCAAAACCTTCAATTCAAAGTTTTTTTTGTGTTTTTTTCATCTTTTAAAAATTGACACAATTAATTAAAAAGATGTTGACATTGAAATATGGAGTGATTAACAGTGTTGGGGTAAAACAGAAACTACAGAGCCAGCTAATCATTATGTAATCAACAAATTAAAAACTACACTGCAGAGGATGTTTATCAGTGTCGTATCTTTTTATCTCTCTTTCTCTGCTTAAAAACTCCATTTTCTACAGCTTCTTATTATCATTACTGTAATAATCATTCCTTCTGTGATTTCATTGAGGATTCATAGTTTTCGGTGCATATTTTGGTCAAGCTAAGCATGAGTTTTTGCAATTCTTCTGAAAACTTTGTGAAAACCTCCTTTTATTTTAGATCTAACTTTCTCGATTAACCAAAATAACTGTCATAAAATAGTCCCACGGCCCAAGATGACGTCATCGAATCGCTTGTTTTGTTCGACAATCGGTCCAAAGCCCAAAGATGTTGAACACACAAGCTTTTATGATAAAGCAAGGCAGCAAACACTCACAACTGAGAAGTTCTAACTAGCAAATACTATTTTTCCTTGAAAAATAACTATTTTTTAGGACTGAAAAAGTCTTCTATTTATTTATTTAGCTACATTACCACTTCACCTCAGTGCCTGCAAATACTTAGTAGGAATTTTTCAAACTGCGTATCTGTTATTTTTTGAATAAAACTTAAGGACAGGCCCAGATCTCATGCGCGGATTCCCCGCTGGTTAAAAAGGCCATCTGAAATCTGATGCTGAGCGAGCCGACAGCAGCCTTTGGTCATTGTACTGTAATCCCCCCCGCCCCCCCCCCCCCAGAATAAGATTATCCCTGTGAGGCAACAGTGGGCAGGGCACTCCCATCAGCTGTGTGTTTAAGACAGAGCCCATTGAACACCTACCCACTAATCTCTGTACACAGACACTCGCTGACAGCCTGCATATAAACTCAGCCCTGAGTGGGCTTCAGCATCGGGCCCCTGGTGAGACGATTTCTCCGAAGCGACATCTTAAGCAGCACCTTCAGACAAAAATGGATCTCAAAGCAACGTTTTCTCTTTTTCTGCTGCTGCTTTCGGGCCTCTGTTGTGCTCAGCAGGGCATTGTAAGATATAACTCACTAAATCTAGAGCAGCTTGTATGCACTGTATGTAATAGTGACATATTTCCCATAACATCTGTGTCTATCTTTGTCTATATCAATGCATTAGACGGAGTTTAAATACTGTGAAATTAAGTAAAATGGTGTGTTTTTTCCCACAGGATCATGGTCCTGATAATGGTAACCAAACATCACTAAAAGACAAAATCGATCAGGTAAAACACTGAGGGTTATGAGTTGTATGACTTCTGTTTTGCTTCCATTTAGAGATCTTAGAGGAGGACCTAACCCAAACTATTTTGAGGATGAACAATGGTGAGTTTCCATGATACTACAAGGAAAGGGTGGGAACATTAGTTTCTCCCAATATTGGTGCACAATTTCTAAATTCAGTCATAGAAAACATACATACTGGATTTTACAGATTTTTCTGCCAGTTAGTTTAAAAATGATTCATTTATTTTTCTTCCAATAGGATCCAGGGATACTCTGCTGGAAGGAGACGTGTTGATTCCAAAAACCAGGAATGCTATGAAGTGCATTAATGAAGTATATAGCTGTCTGTGGCAGAAGTCTGCTAACGGGATGGTGGATATCCCGTTCGTCATAAGCACCAAATATGGTAAGTTTAAGATATTACGGATTTTGCACACCGGTGTTTCTTTCACACACAGAATCTAATTAGCTACTTTTATTCACAATTTTAGACAAGGCCGAGCGGAATGAGATTGTAAGCGCCATAAAGGACTTTGAAGACAAAACCTGCATTCGCTTCATTCCACATGCCGCTCAGAAGGCGTACATAAGCATTGAACCAAGATTTGGGTGAGTCAATGACTAAAGCACTCCTGTATGTGAAGGGAAAAATACAAAAGTCGAGACATCCGTTACGGGTAAGGTGAACAGTAAGAATACATATCTACACATATCCCAGCTGCACAGCATACTGACGCTACATCAACAATTAATTAAAATACAGTAACATTCGTAAAGTCATTTAAACCAGTTTGGCAGCGGTATCTCAGGCTTTTTTTGGTGGTTTCCTATAATACTTTGTGTAGCGCGTTCTAGTATTCAATATATCTTTGCAGAGAAGTGTCAGTAAGAGATGCATTACAGCTACAAAGAGATGCAAAACAACTACAAAAAGACACAAAACAACCACAAAGAGATGCAAAACTGCTTAAAAACACAAAACAACTGCAGACACAAAACAACCACAAAGAGATGCAAAACAGCTACAAAGAGACACATAACAGCTACAAAGAGACACATAACAGCTACAAAGAGACACAAAACAACTACGAAGAGATGCAAAACAGGTACAAAGAGATCCATAACAGCTACAAAGAGACACATAACAGCTACAAAGAGACACATAACAGCTACAAAGAGACACATAACAGCTACAAAGAGACACAAAACAACTACGAAGAGATGCAAAACAGGTACAAAGAGATCCATAACAGCTACAAAGAGACGCATAACAGCTACAAAGAGACACATAACAGCTACAAAGAGACACATACCAGCTACAAAGAGACACATAACAGCTACAAAGAGACACATAACAGCTACAAAGATACACAAAACAACTACGAAGAGATGCAAAACAGGTACAAAGAGATCCATACCAGCTACAAAGAGACACATAACAGCTACAAATATACACAAAACAACTATGAAGAGATGCAAAACAGCTACAAAGAGACACATAACAGCTACAAAGAGACACAACACAGCTACAAAGAGATGCAAAACAGCTACAAAGAGATGCAAAACAGCTACAAAGAGATACAAAACAACTACAAAGAGACACAAAATGGCCGCAACTAAAATTTAAATAATCAACTTAGGTTATGACTGTAATCATTCTATGGACACAAGTTGGAGCCGCAATGGTCATCTGGCAGCATCATTCTTGCTTTTAACTACGACAGGAAGTGTTTATTTAATCCAGCACTCTAAATTCTACCAAATGTTTGTCATTTGTGCGCAACAAGAGCTTTAGAAGCAAAAACGAAACACAAGAACAGTAAACGACAAGTTTAGCGTCACAAGAGCTATTTCTGTCTGTTGTTCTAACGCGAATCAGTTAAGCATGGACACACAGGGGCGCTGATGATGTAAATTACATGAATTAATCAGATATCAAGTTGCATATTAACCATCTCTGTCATTAGTTGTTTCTCTTTACTGGGTCATATTGGAGACAAGCAGGTCGTGTCACTGCAGAGGTTTGGCTGCATAAAACGTGGCATCATTCAGCACGAACTGCTGCACTCGCTGGGGTTCTACCACGAACAAACCCGCAGTGACCGTGACGGTTATGTCAGAATCAACTGGGATAACCTCCATGAATGTAAGAATCTCTAGCGCTGTTTATGATTGATTGATACATCTCTGAGTCTGGTAGTTATTTACTCATCTCTTTTTTTTTGGGACCAGATTTTAAATTGAACTTCCAAAAGAAGAACACAAACAATCTCAACACTCCGTATGATTACAACTCTGTGATGCACTATGGGAGGTAAAGCATGTTACTTAATCAAATGTGTCAATGGAGAACCTAATTCTACAATATACCTATAGAAACTAAGATTCGAATGATATTTTTTGATGATTCCCATTGTCCAAATCTGTAGAACTGCTTTTGGAAAGAACGGAAAAGAGACCATAACTCCCATCCCCGACTCATCTGTTGCCATCGGGCAGAGAGACGAAATGTCCAAAATCGACATTCTGAGGATCAACCGGCTCTACAGTTGCAGGGATCACATGTGGTAGACGGTTACTGCAGTGTGTTTACATTCTGACATGATACTTGACATTCATGTGACAGTTTAACAATAAAAGGATTTAATTCAGCTCTTGTCTTTTTGCATTTACTCACCAGTACAGTATATGAAGAAATGCTGTGTACATTTAAAGGGGCAGTCTACCAATTATAGGTGTCAAAGAAAATGAACTAGTGCGGAGAGAAGAAATGTAAAATTGAAGGCAGCGTTACACACCGAAGGTATGAAGTTTAACAGGTCTTCTCAAGTCTTCTTATTGATTCCAGTACTGTGAACAATGAACAGTGACAAATCTAAAATGTCTGAAAGAACTGGTCTCTGACGTGACAGACAGGATATATAAACCAAAATCAAACCTTGAACCGACCCTCTCCTTCATCGACCCCCACCCAACCAACGAAAGACACTTTCATGCTGCATGAAGTGCGAAGTCTTTGTTTCATTTTATTTCTTGAACTTATTTGCAAGTTACATGTTGTGATGCTCAAATAAAACCCCAAAATATTCATTTTGATTCGACAAAAACAGGATGGATGACATGAAGAAGTTACAAAACAATCCATTTAACTAGATTGAACTTCGTATGCAGTAAAATCCTGTTGCAAATAAAAATCCTTTTTATTATTGCTACATTTTTCCAATTAGTCCATATTACTTTTTGTGAAAACAAAGTTGGGAAATGTCAAAACCACAGAGATTAATTCAATTAGAGACAAAAACAGACCGGAGGGCAAATATGTGGCAATATCGTGATAATTGAGTTCATTTCCATTTCGGCTCATGGTAATTAAGTTTTGGATTCGTACACAAGTGAAGAATCAGTGCTGCAGTATATTCAGCGAGCCAGTCTTTGCAGGAAGTATTGGATGTGGTAGGACACAACATAAACCCCGCTCCTGCTCCCTACAGAGACTTTCTGGGGGTTTTCAACTTGGCCACATCCCACACTCTTGAATGTGTTTTTGTTTTTTTTCCTTCTCCCTTTGAAATCCTACGTAATGTTATCCTTCTGTACTCCACCCCAGTGAGAGATCGCAGCGTCGGGTGAGAAAGGAGTGGCGGGGGAGTGTCAGCGTGAGATAAGAGAGGAGAACGCCAGTGAGAGAGAACAGATTCCTATTACGCTAATTTCCATGATGCATGACTGCACGAACAGCCACGACAGCATCGCATGTATTCCTCCAGTGTTGCGGCTTGAATGCAGCTGAAGAGGCCATGGCAGAAAGCCAGTGAATGTGTATGGTTCAGATGGACACCGGGCCTTTAATGTGTCATAAAGTAGTTTCAGTTCCTATCAATCGCTCTGCACATGAAATGTTTAAAATATACTTGTTTATTGAAATATTTAACGCTCCGGCTCTGTTCACGCTCCAAGAAGCTCTGAGAGACTTTCGGCCATGCTATAATTTAAGAGTATTTCTTCAAATCCTGATTAAAAGAAGATTACCAATGAGCCGGAGATCCCTTGATTGACTTACAAACAGGCCACAACAAAAACACACTGTACGGTCAATGAAACTGGAGTCTAATGAGAGTCATCTCTCTGGACTGTGAGGCTGATGTAAACTGAAAAACATCGAATGGAATATCTTTGCTTTGATTGCTAGTGCGCCGTCCTTGGTTTCTGCGTTGACTGAAGCCTTATAAAACATGAAAACATGAAATGAAAGCCTGATCTACAGTATATTAGCTGACTTTACTGTTATTTGATAGTACAGCTTTAAAGCACTGTCCGTAATGCTCTTGCGGATGCTTTTTGACCGCACGTGTATATGACCAGCGGGGTCTCCTGTAGGTTGTCTGGTCTAATGAGAGAAGGCCGAGCGCAGGCCAAAGACACTCTGATCTGTGATGTCACTGGTAATATGCTGGCGGGCCATATAACCGCCTGGCTGGCTGGCATGTTATGAACACAGATCAGGGTACCTGCCTCTCTTCAAACACGATAAGCTTTAACACACAGCTCGCCTCGGTTCGCTTAAAATGTTCTCTGTGAGCGGTGCTACCATCTCTACTAGTCCACTAGTGTCATAGTTTTCTGTTAACATGGTGGGCTGTTTGAAATAAAGAGAAGGAAAGTTAGCGGAGTTACAGTGTTTCGTAAAAGAAATCCCCATTTTTGTTGCTGTTCCTTTTGCATCAGCTCAGCAAAGAAACACTGAGGGGGAAAATGAAAACACTTGATTTGTCGACTTCAGACTGCTGATATTAATTGAATTGAGCAACAAAACAAGAGCTGTGGATTCTATCCACACTTTCATACATTATTATCGTATTAGAAAAGGGATCTCTTCAAGAAAGGATAACCGCAAACAGTAAATTAAAAGTACGGGAGTATTGTTTACGACAGACAAGCTGCCTGATTACAGAATGGGTATTAAGCTGCATAAATAACATACGGTAGCTTCATCCTGAACATAACACGATGACAATGGGAATTCATAAAAACAACAGAAACAGTTGTTTGCGCGGAACATTTGATTTGTGCAATCTGTGGTGTGCTTTCAAAGCCTGTCCTGGGTCACGCGCGAGTCAGCTGCTAAGTGCCCCCTTTTGAGGGAGATGAAAGCAGCGCTGCAAAAAAACAACAAGTCAATTTAGTTGAGGACGCCATCAAAAGAAATAACAGATTAGCATAAAAAATCTGGGAGTCTTTGTTGTTGCCCTGCAGGAACCAGTGGAAACGATTAGCAGGCTGAGAGATCGAAGGCAGGCAGACTGTAACATGTGCTGTTGTTGAAGCTTTCACGAAGATTTCACTGAGCTGCAGATCTGAGGAGCCTGGGGAGTCATACAACGAACTTCTACGAGTTCTAAGTCTGAACCTAGAATAGCATGCTGACAAGTTACTGTCTGTTGTCACTGAATTCTCAAATCTCATACATCCATGCATTGTGTTCCCAGACTGGATTGAAGCTGATGTTACTTAAATTAAGAAAAAAAGACATTTCAGAAGACAGTGAGTTGGGAGATTCTGACGAAAGGAAAATATGTTCGACTGAGGTCTGGTGTATACGTACTGTATGCTGTGGCATTTCTATACAACCCCAGTGTGTGTGTGTCTGTGTCAAAGAGAAATAATGTTTTAAAAAGGCCTTTGTAAATGTGTGAATCAGACTGAGGCATTATTCTATAATCCCTCTGAGCGGTGCTCGCAAGAACTGCACCACATCTCTGTTTGTCAGCGCGGAGGAATTGCAGCTGTCGGAAATGATGCGGCCCCATTAGTGACGGAATCCAAGCTGAGACGAAGCCAGACAGAAAGCCGCTGTGGGGACAAGATGATAACAAGGTACTCATTGAAGATGTGAGGGATGGTGTTTGTGCATCACTCTCTGTGTGCGTCTGATGAGAAGGGGGGTTAGGGGAAGAGATGGGGGGGAGGAGGGGTTCAGATAAAGACAGAGAGAGACGGCGTGGAGAATGAGAAAGAGAGGAGAAGTGGTTAAGGGAGAAAAAAAAGGATGGTGGAGATAAGACGAGACAAATAGAGCGGGGGACAATGAGACTGGGGAGTAAAAGGGAGTGAGTGGGACAGTAATCAGGGGAAGGCAACACTGAAACAGATGAATCAAAGCGGTGACTGCGGCAAGTGTGTCGACGAGAGACGGAGAGAGCCCAATCGCCGGAGCCCTGACAAATTGGCAGGTTTACTCACAGGGAGATGCTGATCTCTCATCCCGCGGATCGGTTCACCGCTGAGCTGAGCCGTGTGCACGATCGCGGGAGGACGATGCAGAAACCCAACAGCTGCCGCAAAGTAAAGACCGCTTCGCTCGATGCAACAGATTTGAGTAAAGCCGTCTGTGACGTCACACTACAGAAGAGGCCGCAGCATTACATTACTGCTAGCTGGCCATCTTGACAATCAACAGGTTTAAAAAGTATATTTCTACAGACGGTTAGCCTCGCACCAAAGAAATCACTCTAACGAATGCAGGGAGCTAAACTACTATATAGGTGCTAACACGAGGACATTAATTAAATAGCAATGTGATAATAGAATACCCGATGTAATTTAAAGGTCAATGTTAATATAACCCTAATAAATTACATCAATGTTGCAACAGACAACTTGGGGCCTTTGGGGCCGTTGAGGGTCAGTTGCCCACTTTGTCTGGTTAGTAATCAATTCCTTCCTAATAGAACCAGGAAGCTGCCTCACAGGTATACTGAAAGAGGGGAGCAGAGCTCTCTTAAACACCTTTTTCTGCCGATTCAAACTGCTGCGTAAGCTGTTGGAATAGGCCCATATTGTGGCGTTCAAGATAGTTGAGATTGAGAAAAAGTCAAAAATCTATTCTCAGTCACGTTGCCACCCCAAGGGAAATAATCCCCAGATTATTCTGCCAAACAGCACTGGTAGGATGGAAATAACAACAGAAACACAATCGCATTCACACAGTCAAACAAGAAATACTTTGATTCCAGTGAAATCACTTCAGCACCAAGGACAGCGCACACGGTAATGAATCAGCCCACATTTCTAAACCAATCAGTGAACACTTTGTTCTGGTCAACATTTAGTTCACAGAGCGTCTATCACAACAGTATGGTTGTCGTGCATAATTGTCCTCTACGATAGATTCAAGTGCCTCGGTTAGGCATAGTACAAACCAAACTCTAGTTTCTCTTCTCTCACACAGAAAAAGACAAACAAAAGAAACCCTAACAGCTGCTTTTGTTTTGGTTAATTGCAATAAAATCCCTATTCATTCAAGCATCAGGGAATCCATACAGGGCCAATACAACATTAGATAGTATTGATGAAGAGAACGCGTTTACAGCAGTTCTAGGGTGGAAACGCAGCTAAAAAAATAAACTGAATAAAAGAGCGATAATGCTTTCACAGAAGTGCTTGCATGCTTCATTTCAGCTCTTTTCTGTGAATCACCAGAGATGACGCTAGCATGCCGTGTGTGTGTGTTTGCGTGTCATGCACATCTTCTCTAAGTATTGAAGGCTAAAAGCAACTGAACAAGTGCTTCTGTGCACACGCGCTCGTGAGCATTAAGCCGTGCTGTGAGCAGTGGATCACGGCGAATGTGCATACGAAACGTGGGATTGTATAATTACTGCTATAGAAATATAATTACAACTTCAAATGTAGCAATTATATGTGGCAATTACACAGGTTGTATGAGTCTGACTTGTATGAGCAGCAGAGTGGATGACAGCCTCCGATCTCCATGAAATCTCACAAGGCCATTTATTCCACGTTATATTAATAGCGCCTCTCCTGCTTCCACAGGCAGGACGCCGACTCTTAATGCTTCAGCTAATCATGGTGGCATTTGGCTATAGCTCGCTCTCTTTGTCCTTGTAGACTCGCCACAAAAAGCCATGAGAATCGTGGTCGTTGACAGCTGTTTCTGATTTTCACCTTATCATTCATCCCCCGTTTTTTTTCTCTTCATTAATTTAGTTTTTGCTGATGGCTCCCTCATCACTTTTAAGCCAATAAATTGGATCGCCATTTGCAACCAAGCTGTGGTTTAATCATAGCACCGCTGTGCGGTGGTGAGTGTTGATGAAAAATCGAACAAAATGGGCAAACAGACATTGATGAGATGACAAAACGATGAAGCAAATCCCGAGAATATTGGTGAGCGATCCCCAAAGCCAAGATGTTTACTTGTTTTAAGTGTTGAACGACAACAAATGTGCTTTTAGAATTCCAGCGCTCCCAGATATAGCCGATAAGGGGAAATTATGTTCTTTTAAAAAATGTTTCTTTTTTCTTTGTTTACAACATAATGTTCCTAGAGGACATACTATCCCTGCAGAGATGTGTTGCACATTTAAGATATTTTTAACTTAGTACACTTGTATATTGCCCAATTAAAGCCGTAATTAATGCAGCAGCGTTGTGCTTCCAGGACAAAGTGAAACGTAACGCGTATGACAAACAAACAGCTGGGATCAAAGGTCAAACGTCTCCAATTGTGTTGGAAAAATGCTGTTCTGTGAAATGTGATGGCATGTTTGTGGGCTCTATGTGCTTATTGTGTTCCTCCACACATCCTCTGGCCCCCAATGTACACCCATCATGTTGCCGCAGACAATTGGAAAATGTAATTTCGTCTCGTTGAATGAATGGGTTGCAGAGCTCAGGCGATGTATGTCTCTGCAAAACACACTGTCCACAAGGACATGCTAAATCAGCAGAAAGGTCAACCTGTTTGCAGTAGAGAGGGAGAACTTTATCGGAACGTTTGAGCAGTTCCTTTGTGGGTGTCCAGTCAGTGCTTCAGGGTACTACAGGCCATTGAAGCAAGAACATTTTCACAGTCAGGAGAAATGAGATTGTTTCCTTTCATGTGAACAGCGTGCGCCTGTTTTAGTTTGCATTGCATACACGGCCCCAGCCTGAATTCTCCTTCCACTTGAACATGTTCCGATTCAGGAGAAAACCTAAGTACGCCTCTCATGCCTGGCCTCTTCCTCTCTCCTCATTGTACCGTTATAGCAACCGGAGAAACGGTCTACTTCTCAAAAAGCAAAAAATCCATTTAAGCTGCTTTTTGAAACTCCAAATGGGAAGTTGCCAAGCGGTTGGCAGTAATACGGCTAAGAGTTGTTGACAAACCACCAATACATCTCAAATAAGAAGAACCTCTCTGCTGCAGCAAAGGAGACGACAACAGTGTGCAGTGTTGGGGGAATGCCCCTATGCTCTCTTGGTTCATCGCATCTGACACAAACTGGAACAAAGGATGCCATTGTTCTGCCAGCAACCCTTAACACCAGGATTCAGATGCTGCATTAGTGTTTCCATCATGATGCGGTAGATGGAAGCAGGCAGGCGCGTTGGCCTGTAGTCTACACATAACTCGGGCATACAGTTGATCATTTTCCATGGCCGCTGAAAAACGGTGACGATAGCGCTGGAGCATTACAACAGTGCCGAGGCTCATTAGCCTTTTCTTCAGTTCACCAGTTCTGATTATGAATTCTTTCATCATTTTTTCCAGTGTGTGTGTGTGTGTGTGTGTGTTTGCAGTGAGAGTTGTGCATATGTGCTAATTCGTTGTTTAGGCCGTCACGCTTCTTGTGCCTCACTGTTAAAATGGGCTTAAAGTTTTGACACCTGACCATAATGAGCACATTAGCGGTTGACGTTTGGGTTCAGTTTCCAGCATGCAGCACAACAAAAAGCTGTTTTTCTGAGAAGCTCCAGTGTCTCTTGTTCTCAGGTAGTTGTTTTGAGTGGGCAGCCTTCCACACCCATTAGTACGAGAATCTAATTGAAGTTTTGTTCCCCCTTCACATAACTAGCATGACATGTGTGCCCGTATGATAGCCCATGCAATGAGAGGCTTATTAGACCATGAAATTGACCAATGTTACCTTGGCTTGTAAAAAATTGAGGGAGAGAAAGGAGGAAAGAGAAAGGTGTTGTTTGCTTTTCCCAAAATGAAAACATGGTCAAGAGTCCTTATTCCTACTTTTTCACTTGAACATGAACATGCATCAGTCATGCAGATGAACTGGCTAATGACCAACTGCGATGACCTACTCATCACCTAACATTACCTCTTGCAAAACAGTTTTGGACTTTTACTCCCAGCAGCACTTCTCCATCACTACTCCTCACTGCACCATTTTTTAATCTTTAGCTTTAATAAACGATGTAAAGGATTAAATACTCAACCAGCAACATTATTTCACTCTCATCAGTAAAACAACTGTCGAGTTTGTCTCAATCAGAACAAACTATTAAAACCAATGCACTATGTATAGAAGTAGTTAAAATGTTAAAATGCAAAATATGTGTGATTGGATGTGATTAATGTGCAAAAAAAACATTAGCCTTGTCCGTCAATCACATTCATCGGCAGCCTTCAAACTGATTTCATAACCGCCACTCTGCCAGTCTAACAGCTACACGCACAAGCATAGCAACAGTATGCAAGGCTTGTGTCAGATACACTGGCAGCCCTTTCAATCTGACCATGAGGGGGGGTGTTCGGTACACACCAGCATACTACCTGAGCGGAGCAATAGACTTCCATGGACGTCTACTGCACCTTTAACATACTGCAGAGTAAAAAGTGCAACATTTTGGAAGTGCTTGTGTGAGGGGTATTGTAGCAAGGTAACAAAAACACAGTGTTGCTCCATTGAGTGTATAGTGGGAGGGTTTGGCAGTGAGCAGAAAGGGAGGACAGCGGGGGAGAGGGAGAGCCGGTCGCTGGGGTGATTCAGCTCTGATCGCAGTGCATTGTCGTGAAGCCCGGGGAGGGAAGCCCATGCATCACACTGCAGTAGCTGTGTCCGGAGTGCACTTCTATGATTGATCACCCCGCACCCCCCACTTTAATTCAAACTCAATGGCATCTATAAAATAAAATGACATATTTCACCTGTAATACTGATATTATTTGCCTTAGAGTAGATGTTATTGATTGTGATTGTGAGTCAAGGTGTGCTTGCGTGACTTCCAGATTGAAAACAATTTGTTTTGGAGTTTCACAGTGTCGTGCTTAGCCAAGCAGCTCCAGACAATTTTGCTAGCTATCACATGGGATGACTATGGAGCGATGGCTTCTCAGAAAAAAAAGTATTCCAGCTCAAGTCTCGAGCCAACGGCCTGACATTCCGCAACACGGATTTACATGTGTCGCCAAAAAACAATGTGGAATTTCCACAGTGTTATTTGTTCTGAAGCGCTTGCTCATGAAAGCGTAAAACCAGTTAAACTCCAGAGACGTTTGCAAAAGAAACACACCTGTCACATCCCTTTGTCACGTTATTTTCCAGGAGGCGAGTGTGCACGCTACAGTCTCTGCTCAAGCCCTGGCAGCTTCATATGAAGTGGCATATCTGGTGGCTCAAGTGAAAAGCCCCACACTGCTGAGAGCCTCATCTACCCAGCAGCCACTGCAAACTGCAAGAATTACGTCTGTCAGTGGCTGCTGAATACTCAGAACTTGGGAAAGCTGCAATGCAAATATTTATTCCTTTTTGGATTTACATATTAACGTGAAAAGGCCTTTTTTTCCGCACATTTATTCATCAAGAACAAAAAAAAAGATCACGGCTCAGCAGAGTTGAAGAGGATCTTCGTGTGTCTCCATCATAAAACCAAGAATAACGTTGCTTTGATTAAATAAGCAGGCCCAGCAGTCCCACTAGAATGTGTGAATTCTCACACGCAATGGTCTTCCTGTGTGAGATTGGTCGCTCTCGAGTGTGATATTTAGTGCTTCATTTGTAAATTAGGAGGTCTTGGAACACAGAGACGGTGCTGAGTCAGAGAGAGAGAAGAAGTTGCACCAGAAATCCACAAATATCCTCCTTGTATCCATCAAGCCCAGAGACATCAATACCTGCACTGTTCACACTCATTTACAGTTTCATAGGTTTCAGGATTTTCAATTAACTGGGAAAAGACATTTATTTTATTTTCTTTCGCCACAAATGTCAATGAACAATTTCTGCAGACCAGTCCTTTCAAAAGAAAACACACAGCGGCTTCACATGTCTTGGAATTACAACATCAAAAAAAAGCAGAAGTAAAGCTAAATATGGAAATCTAGATATCATTATTCATATCCATACGGCTGGGAGAACCAATGCTATCACAATGGTTATTCTTCCATGATCTCTTTACCTTTTCCATCTCTCATCCCTCTTTCTCATTTTAAATACCTAGACTTAATCATTATGCCATTCATACGGAGCTACAAAACTGCACAAAATCACCAAAAAACACCTCATTAAATCCAAAGACATCGGTGGTTTCAGCCTGAAAAGGGCCCAGTCGATGCATCAAGTGACCGCCTGGCCTGGCTATCATTAGAGCGTATGAGACCTTTCTTCTTGCCCTTCTCAACCATCCCATCAAAAACAGGCAAATTACATTACAACAACAGTTGTATCAATAACTCTTGAAATCAAATTACACATGAAGGCACCAAAAACCAATATGTATCATCAAATATGTGGAACCCCATGCATTCGCTCCTTGAATGACTCAGTCTTCACAATCTCAAAGGGTGTCAAGGAAATAAGCGCTTTATACCTCGGTGGGCACTTTTTGTCACTTGAGCAGCTACAGTTAGCATGTAATATCCCAGCCTCGACTATGTAAGGAAAAATATGTCAAATATTCACAATAAGTGTTCCCTTGACGCCTTTGAGAGTATCGACCACTTTGATCCACGTGGAAAAGAGGGCAGTCTCTTACGACGTATTGACGTTAACACAAGTGCACTTAAGCAGAACTAGGAGACAGATCTGGGTGAGGGATTGATGAGGAGAGTTGAGAGGAAAGCCTTGGAATTGTACATAAATGTTAAATTAACTCCAGGCACAATGTAACACAATTCAAAACGGTGCATGGGCTACACTAGCTGCTCCAGAGACAGATTATTAGATTTTCCCTGAGCGGTCCTTCCTCTGTAACCCGAGACAGATGGGACATTGTTCTTTTTTGGACAAGTCTGGAAGTGTTTAGTGATTGGAAGAGTGGATTTAAAAGTTTATATCAAGCCCTTGGGAAGGACTGGACCCCGTCTTAGGTGTCATGAGTGTGTTACATATGGCAACTAATATCAAAGCCCTTTGGTATGGCTGTATCAAGAAAACCTATTCTACCAACATATGATATGTGGATAAGGGAGTTGTGAATGTGAATTTAGGATGCTTGAGGTTCCCTAATAAAAACGATGTATTTGTCAGAATTTGGAGCCCTGTACTAGTGTACCTCAAGTGTACCGGAGTGTAGTGTGTACTCTTGCTGTGTATTTGTGTATACGTACTGTTGAAGTCCTATGATTTGTTTTTGTTTTATTTCTCTCTGTATCTGTGAAGGTAATCATGGCAGATTTGTTGAAATTATGTACTGATTATGTAATGATGGGAGTCTTTGCATCATTTTGAAAATCCTAAAATAAAAGGTTGAAAAAAAAAAGAAGCGGTTTTCATTTATTAATCAGAGCATTCACAATAAACACTTAAAATCAGCAGGGGGACGCGTGAAGAAAAAGCAGTTTACAGCGCTTTGCCTGTCCCTTCGCTTTCCTGTCTGTCAGTGGGTACGGCGGTATTACAGATGAGATAAGTGTAAAACACCTGGCAAGTCTGCAACTTTCTATATTACAAATGACAGCAGGCCTCGCTGGGACATAAGATCACACCCAGGAAATGATATCCTTCAGCAGGTACATTTCATTTCAGCAGGTACATTTTATTTTTGGCAAAGAACATCCGGGACACTTAAATCATTGAAATAAGAACAAAGAGGTGAAGCTGAATTACTTGAGCGCCAATTTAGAGCCTTTGATTCATGCTCATTCTATCTAAGGTGTTATTTTCAGCTCTAAGTAAAGGCGGAAAAAAATCATGTGCTTTTCTCCTGTATCCTAAACCATTAATAATACAACTGATCGATATACAGAGTCTTTAAATCAATTAAGTCTTATGTCATCCACATGCAAAACTCTTTCACCCACTAATCTCTGCACCATTGTATCGCGCTCTACTTATAAACAGTGCTGGGTCATTAAAGCAGACCCTCAGTTTCCTGCTGGCAAAAAACATTCTGATTCGTTGTCCCTGACCTCCACACTCGTGCATTTATAATGCAGGACTTTGCCCCGCAGGGCATGACAGACACCTAAAGGGCCTCTGGAAGCAAGTAGCCTGGAGCAGGGAAGATATGAATACTTCTCTCTCGCTCTCTTTAGGTATAAAAGGACATGTACTAGGAGTACTAGATATCCACTCACTCATTTTTTTAAATTCCCTGTGTTCGGCAGTAGCGCATGACGTACTAACACGTTACAGTAATGGATGACTTCTTCAGGAACAAAAAGTGTACGGGAGTTTCTTTGACATTCCGGGTTCGGCTTCCTCATTGTCTCACCAGGAGTTAGATGGTGGGACAATCTCAGTTTGGCTCTCACCGTTCAGTGGACAGACTGATCCGGGAAGGTGCCAGCTAAGGAGATGGTTAACCTCGACGGAGAGAGGAGAAAATTGTTGCGAAGAATGTTGTGCGTGGGGCTGTAGAGCATTCGCATTGAAAAGGCCATCGCATGTTATAGGCTTGAGCAAACTAAACCACGCTACACCCGCTGCAGGAGGAGCATATGTCCGTTTTGTTCATTTCACGCACAGTAAACTGTGCCCGACTGTGCCACCCCGTGGCTCTAAATCTGTGTCTGCTGCACGTGCATATACCTGGGCACGTGCGTGGGCGGTATGTGAAGGCATGAGAGGATCCGCCGTGGAGAATCACATTTTTGGATTCACTCCATTTCACGCTGTAATTGAAATAAGAGCCTTTGCCCTTATCGTCCAGCCGGAAAACACAGAGGGAGCAAATCAATGTCCAGTCGTGAGACCTAAAGGGTCGAACGGGAGGTCTGGTGTTGTACAGTGCTGGTCAACGTTTGGAATTTCCATGCAAGGCCAAGCACCTATAGCTGCTACCAGACACATCAGATGGCGAGACAGATGTATTAATTGAACAGTGAATGAGATGGCTGCATTATCTGCCGCCTTCGGTCAAGCCCAGCAGAGAGAAAATACTCAAGAATTACGCAATTTATACACATAATTCTTGATTATCTCCAACCATCATTGCGTTAAATTGACTAATTTGGAATTATCATTCAGGATCTCTGGTGAACAGTAGAGGATATGAGATGAAGAGGAAGCCATCACACCCGAACCCACTGACCAGCTTCTCATTAGAGACAATAATCATTTTGCACAAGTGCCGATGGCTTGCCACCAGTTCACAGGTGAACCAGTCCAATTACAAAACAGTCCTACTACCCCAAAAGGCAACCTCTGTTTCACCAATTAGGCATGTGGCCAACAATGCCACATGCATAACAAATGGTTTTGAAGTTTTTGGAACTGAAAGACCAACTAAGTAAAGTACCAGAAAGCTTCTGTATGCCGCTAAAATCATTAGGAAACTGAAGTGAAACTAAACCAGACAAATGAGACTTTCAAAATGAAGTTTAATGCACTGTTGGTATATATTTCATGTGCTCCAAACAAACTCTAACACTAAGCCAAAGGACTTGTAACTTTGCCACACAATTAGAGGCTTGTAGCTATATGTTGTCAGCAGATTACTTATTATTTCTTACACTGCAGTGGGCCATCACACAGACTTACACGCTGCGACATGAACACATAAAAGTCAACCATGTAAAGATGTCTTCAACACAGCTGTGAACCATTCAAAGCTGCCATCATAACACCAGCAGGAGAATGTTGCAGTCAGCTAAGTTTGCAGATCATAAAGGCTGTTACGGCCTTATGCATTACAGTTTATTGCCCATGCGCCAAACGGAATGTGTTCCTATTTGCATGTACATTACATGTTATGCTTGAGAGCGCCCACGCCGAACTGTTTCCTGCTCCGTGCTTAACGGCCCACTCCATGCCACAGGCATGACAGAACTCCTCCAACAGCCAGCGCTTAGTCAAAGTAGGCTTTCCTTGAAATGTGAAACGCTATCTACCAGAGGGGAGGGAATAAAAGGGTAGAAATATTCCAATTACACAGTCGATGACCGTTTGCTCCGTAGATATGTGTAACCTCTGCCTGCCGTTGTTGACGCCTCCATCCATTCGTATAATGAGCATGAGGTGGGCGAAACTTATTCAATGGAGTTAAACATCAGACGAATGAAGCGAGCACTGCATTGTAAAGGTGCTTCCAGGGAGCCATCATGAGGGTAGGAGTCGAGAACCCAGACAGGTATTATCTGGCTGTCACGCTGCGAGAGGCAAATTATCCCATCGAGCTGGTTGAACCTGGCTGCCTGTAGCTCATTAGAATAACTAGAGAACAGCATGCCATACCGTCGTACACATGTCGAAAGCAATGAATCGTATGAAGTCCATTTGAGCACTCAGTGCTTGAGACAAAAGTTCACCTTTAAGTGCCAGCAACAAATCAAACGATGAACTCACCGCGCTGCAGACCGACATGGAGCTTACGTGACCCATTTAACCTTTTGCCAGCCATGCAAACCCCACAATCTGTTCGTTGGCCCTCCTGTCACCCGTGGACGGCATAGCAGCCTGCGACGGAGTCAAACCGCTGAAAACTAATATAATTCTGTCTGGGCAATCTAATAAGACATAAGAGCCATTTCCCCTCTTGTCTGTCTCTCCTGCCATCTTTCCATATATCCTGGCGGAGCCGCTATGATTCATACGAGATGTGGTGGCGTGTCTCAGTACGCGATGAGCGAAAGGCACCTTGGGGAATTTTATGATCCATGACGAAGCACCCAGGCTCATTTTGGATGTATGCATGTGTCACTGCATATTAATAATGGCCTCTGTCTCATGAAAGCACCAGCACACCTTCAAAGGAGATAATTTAATCTTCTCCCTGCCGAGCCTCCTCTCCTCTCCACGCTTGCTAATGCTTTCGATCAGAATCCCAGTCAAAGGAGCCGTTGCTTACATTGAGCACTTTGGCTTTAGGATGATAAAAAAAAAATGAAGAAACAGGAAATGATAGAGGAAGTAAAGCCAACCAGGAGGAGGAAATAAGCCCCAGATTCAGCACACCGCTGAGGAAGATAAACACAGAGCTGATGGAGAATCTCCTTTCTTCTCTTTACGTATGTTGAGCAGTCATATAATGTCACCAAGGAGCTAGTTGTTGAGGAAATTGACTTTTTACCCTTCTGCGTAATATATCCACTGCTGAGAATCATGTGCAGCCACTGAAAAAAAATCCCCTCATTAAAAATGACCATCCTGTGGTGCTCTTTCTCCTTCTGTCCCTATTTGTTTGCACCGTACGCCTGCAAACAAGCAAAAGAACAAGGCAGGGTATACTCTTAAGTGAGCTCCATGTGCCCTTTATCTCGCAGAAAGATTTCATTCTCTTTAAAGAGCTGGCACCCTGCGGTGGAACCAACAAATGAGGAGAGCATTGTTGGATCCTGGACTTTGCTTATGGGACGCCATGGCGAGCATCGTCAGGGCGAGAGCCGAATCTCATTACTCAGTGACAGCACACCAAACGCTGCCAAGCTCGGTAAAACTCAACAACGACGTGTCCCTTTTAACACACAAACGAGATCTAATGATTGGATGTAAAAATCAAAGTTGATACGTAATAACCTTAAATGCCCTCCTGTTTCATTGTCGTAGACGAGGCGGTGGAGGCAGAGAACTGGTTGACCTCTGTTCGAGGGGAGCTGCCTCCAATGAAACCCGCCGTCAAAGACCTTCCATTATGTGAATAGATCCAACAACGTATTCCCTGTATACCAATAAAACATGCAGAGTCCACAGCAGCCACGTATTAGCACGCATGATGACACATGATGACATGTCAGCCGATGATGCGAGTGCATGAAGAGGACTCGTAAACCTGTGAAAGAACCATTAATGGGTCATCTAGGGAGCGTTCATCCAGAGAAAACACATCATAACACCATATACAACATGGCACACAATCGGGAATGCACATGTGTGCTGATTCCATTCAAATGTAGCAAAGGTCACTTGGCATATTAACACAAGAGCTTGATCTCTTGGTCTCAACGGGTGTTGGTTTGACTTAAATACACTTTAAAATCTTTGCAGGGCAACATGTGCAACAACAGCCTTTTGTACCAGTGAGTACCAACAGCTGCTTACTTTTTCAAGTTGAGAATACGGTCCGTTCAATTTGCTTCTTTATCTTTTCTTACAGCATTTGGGGTTTTTTTCTCAAGTGATGGAGGTTTATTAAGAGGCACAGGTCCGATTCCAATTCAGCGGTAGAAGAACAAGTAAAAATAACTTGGTTATTAACGGACCACTTCAGAACACATCTATGGAAAGACGTTTTAAAGCATATTCAAGGCTTCTACTCGTGCTGATTCGGTTCTTCTACCACTGAATGGGAATATAAACTGTACATCAACTTGAGTAAGGAGAACCTGTTATGAGCAAGACCACTTTAGAATGGGGAACATACTCAGAGTTAGAAATACTTCATTTAGACTTATTTGGTCTCTATTACCACTTGTAATTACACATAAGAAAATACTATGCGTTGAATGTTTTTAATGGAGAACGACTATTCTTGTGGTACTTCCACTTATAAGGCCCACAGTGGGCAAAGCATGTTATTTTTTATAGATCGTCATCTATTTTATTTGACCTCTATTTAACTTTAACTAGATAAGTCAATTGAGAACCAATTCTCATTTACAGTGAGGACGTGGCCAAGAGGCAGCGACAGAAGGAAAGTCGATACAAGACAGTGAAGAGGTAGACACGGCTGGTGCAATGAAACAACATCAGACAAAATGAACCAGAGGAATGTTGCTGTTGAGCAGTAATCAGAGGTATGGAGGGGTCTTACCAACGACAGTTGTGTGAATGAACTGACACCAGTGGACAAGGCGGGCTGAGCAGAGTGGGTTGAAAATGCTTTAAATCGACAAGGGAAACCAATTCTTAGTCTGACTGCGGAGAGCGTCTTTACTTACCATTAATAAGCAGTAATTAGGATATTATTCAGTGGAAAACTTTTATTAAATGGCCTTGTAGTTGTAGAATTTGGTCATGCAGAAAAAGGCATTAATAAGTGCTTTATAATGACGAATAAAGAGCCAGTATTCCACTAATATGCATGCTAATAAGTGTTACGAATTACTTGACAGAGAGTTTTATTACTATTGCTTCCATAAAGCATCCAATATCAAGCCTACAACAGCGCTCTCTATTGCAGCAGAGCTTTGTGTGACCATGCAATTGATTACGATTACTATTGTTAGCATATTATGTCATCAGACAAGGCAGTGAGTGACTCCCACTGCTGTTCACCTTTTGGCGTTTTAATGACGTTATCATCACGGCTGCCTCCCACTTCCGCTGCAGCAAAAATAGCCTAGTAACATGCACAACAAGCCACTTAATGGTGAAATAAATGAGTCAGAGGCCTTCTTCCTCTTGTGCACACTGCATGTGTGTGTGTGTGTGTGTGTGTGTGTGTGTGAGTGTGAGTGTGTGTGAGAGAGAGAAAGCAGGGGAGTAAAAGATACAGGAACAGAAAGCAAACCCATGCAAGTGTGACCCGTTCTTTCCACGTGTGAATGAACAGCACGGTTCAGAGAGTGCTCTTTTATTCACTCGCGTCCCCGTAAACCGTGTTTGTGGCGATGGCGAAATCCCCCGCTGTCTTTCAGGTTCCTCTCTCTGTCTCCACACTCTCACCTCGCCTCAAGAGCGCGGAGGAGGTGAGAGGGAGAGAGCTGAAGCTGTCATCACAGTTTAGATCAGTGTCCTGCCTCCAGCCCCGCTGCCTCCACACCCCGTTGCCCTCCACCCAGACCTCCAGCAGCTTCAGAAAACAAGGTCACGGAAATATCCAGTGAGGAATCAAAGGAGATAAACAGGAGAGGAAGGGAAGGAAAGTCTTCTTCCTCCTGCCTCTCTTTCTGCCTGTTGCATTCAGCGGGAGGTAAGGCCACTGGAATGAGAGAGATGATAGTTTCAAGAAGACGTGGTCCGCAGCGAGTCCCTGTGTTTGTGCTCATATTCCGGCTGCATGCTTTGAGGTATATCACTGTGAAGACTTAATACTCACCCACGGTTAAGCTCAGAAGGCATCCTCTTAAGTAAGAAACCTTATTCTGACCCTCTCTTTGCATCATGCATTATTAATGAGGCTTCTAGTTGAAATAAAATAAAAACTAGCCCGCGCGATGTCTAGAGATGTCACACATTACTCCTGCGTCGCACTGGGGATTAACAATAGCAACTGCAGCGAAGAAGAAAGAAGACGTGTGACTTAAAAGCAGCCGTGGTGCTTTTTAGGGAATAAATGACTGTTGGAGCAGAAGATTATTGTAATGCTCAGTGAGAAATTAATCCAAAAAACAATTATGGGAATTGTTTTATTATTTAAGTCCTTTCTCAAGTAACAGGACTAATAGTCACATCAGTAACATTAGACAGCTAACATGCTCACAAAGCCGCTATGATGCGAACCATGATACAACATGTTATATATATATATATATATATATATATATATATATATATATATATATATATATATATATATATATATATATATATGGCACTATATGTTTCGGACCTTTTCCTCGTGGAGATTTTCTCAATCTGGACCTTTTGGAATTTTAGTTGAAGACCCCTGGACTATAGCAACTATGAAGGCTTCACGAGCCATGCCACCACTTCACAATCACAGGAGGTCATTGCCAGAATGGATATTAGGTATGGTAATGTGACACGATACAAATCAGTTAATTGCTGATTCTTCTGTTAATGTACATGCTAATGTTGTCGTGTCAGCTTGCAGACATTCTTTTTTCCGTGATGAAAGTTTGCTGTAGCCGCTCGTGATTCCCAAAGAGCCAAGCCAACGTTAATTAAATTCAGAGTGCAGAAAACTCAACACTGTGCCAGGCTTTAGGTACATCTCCACACATCGGGGGGTAATTTAACACTCTTGACACATTCGAGCACCTGCCCTCGAGCTGTATCTGCTCCGCCAGACAACAATCAGTTTCTCGTGGTTCTCCCAAAAATAATTATGGCCGAAAAATCAACAGTTATTAAGTGGGAAAACTGTGGCGAGCAGCTGGATGTTTTTCCCTGCGACTGCCGCGCCATGTGTACGGTCATGTCATTACATGTTAATGGACTTTCCTCTGATGCTACAGCGGTGCAGAGAGGGAGAGACGGAGGCTGTGATGGAGAGAACAGGGAACCATTTGATGTTTGCCAGTTGAAAGAATACGCCTTACTTTGGGTTGTGCTTTCCACAGAGGCATGCTGGGATTGAAAGAGCGCTTGCCCACGGCTAAAGGGGCTTTTTGGTGGGCGCCACACATCCAATTACCACGGTAGCATCACAGAAAGCCGCGGGGGAACGCGCACACAAACGGACAGATACACACCGTCACACATGCGCACGTGGGCGCCCACGCACACACACACACACAACATGTAAGACACCCACCGCAGGATGCTCTCGCCGCAGAGGGGGCCCGGCCGAATGTCACTGCTCGGCTTCTGCTGGATCGGCTGTTCCAGAATTCATGAATATTATCAGCATGTGCTGATAGGTGGCTTATGATATAAATATGGACAGCAATATGGAAACACCACCCAGGTTCCACCTCTTTGGGGAGGATTATTAATGCATTCAGTGAAGCTATTACTGGATTTGCATGGGCTCTTCTGATGAGCCCAGAGAACCTGAGGATCCACTAATATGTTGAGGTTTATTGGTGCATTTCAAAGCTGTTTTGAAGTCCTCTGTTCTGTGGCAGAAGCTGGGGTTTCTAGCTGTTTAATATCCCCGCCAACAAACTTTAATAACTACATGGTCCCACATCAGCACACCGAACACGTAGACCCACCAAACCAAACTCATTTAAAATACAACATCCTGGAATTAATGCATTCGTTTTTTTTTTTACTTCTACACAGGTTAATAACTTTAATATTTCCTCTCTCCTTAAAACGGGCGGCCCGAAGGCCAATGGGAAATCATACTTCACCAGCCGCTAGTAGGAAATCGATTTTGCGATATATTTTTAATGATACGAGATTTGTCATTTCTTTTAATAACGTGGTGAAATGGCTCGGAGCAACACTTCTCTTTTATTGAAAAGAGCTGCGTATCTGTAAATCACCTGTGCCACTGCAGAGGAAGTTACTCCACATTTGGTAAACACACCCACAATATGACAAATTCAAACCTCAAGGTGGGTATTTCAATGAATTTTGATCAAAGCTTTTGGTCAATTTCGCATCTTGAGGAACGCCACGGTGGTCTCCGGTAATGTTTTAGTCACTTTGTTCAAAATCATTTGGGAAGCTTACAGATCATTTTCTTCTTTCTCCTGAGTCACACCAGAATACAGCCCTAAAACATAGACGCTATATGTCTGTAACCTTTCCCCCAAATGAGCTTGGATGATAAAATAGGGAGTCTGGCTGTTCAGCACAGACCTTTGATTACAACCCAAGAGAGGACGTATACAAACTCTGCTGCAACAAATATTTTACCAATCTTTTTAAGGTAATCACGCCAATGAAAGGTAAACAAAAAGGCCAAACCAGCCAATTCCTTCATATTAAGATGCCTTAACTGTGCAGACTCTTAGAGGCATTTGGTATACACCCAGAACGGAAGGAATAATAATATTGCGTGCAAGGGTAAAGGCAATGTAAGGGCTCATGGAAATAAAATGGAGGGAAATGAAGAGCAAAGGGGACGGGAGGTCATCTGGAGCTTAGAACGTGGCATTTCGGGAGGCCTGCTTTCGGCTTCACTCATCTTCAGATGAAATACATCTCAGTGACATGAAAGACGGGAAAAAAGGACATGCCAAGTGTCTCTCTGTTTGTACATGTGTGTATATGCGCATGAGTTTGTTGTTCTTACAGTCTGGGAACATTTAAAAACAGTGTTGCATCAATGCTTTTGATATATATATATATATATATATATATATATATATATATATATATATATATATATATATATATATATATATATATATATATATATAATGATCACACCTTTCTTGTGCTGACATAAATGGTCTTAACTCATGTGTTAACTCACTGCATCTCACAGAGTACAAGATATGAAAAATTCATTACGGGAAAAGCATCAGATTTCCTACCAGATCGCATGCTGCATATAATACGATTTGCTTACGCAACAGCAATTTTTGAATCAATCAGCAATTGCACTTGTGTCAAGATGTAAAGTCTTCATTTGGTGAAGCTCAGGTTACGCGTGTCATTGTAATGATTTCATTTGTCTCTTAAAAATAAAACGTCTGAATGAAAATAAAATGAAAGTGGCTGTTTGCTCAACGAGTGCCACGAGTGGTGGACGGCAGCCTTTGTTGAGGCGAGGGGAGACTGAAGCAAATCAAGTGAGAGAGAAAAAAAAAGCGTGGGTTGAGACGTCCGCTGCTTGTGGCGAGGGAGAAGACCTCCAACAGGAAGCAAACCTCACGCTGTGCAGACACATACAGACGGGGGTCATGGGTCAGATTGGACTGTTAATAACTGAAGGCCAAAGCTTGATTTTCGAAGGCGTTGCACCCTTGAGCAATCACTGCTGAACAGCTTTTTGCCGGATTCTGGACTGTGCCGTAAAGACATTCCTGAACACCTACAGTGCGCAAATATAACTCCAGGTACTCTGAACTCCAAAGCTTTTGCTGCAGCAGCCTGAATGAAGACAACAAGGGAGACGGCAGACAATCAGAACGAGGCGGGAACGCCGACATCTGCATTAAATCTCGCCCTTAGATTTCTTTCCCGCTTACTGAACTCTCAGTGGAGAAGTGCTTCGCCTAGATAACTGCTTACTTTGCCAAAGGAAGCCATTAACTGACAGTACACGGCTTGAGGTTATCCCCATGGGTGTAGCAGCCTCTGGGATATACCGTGTCTGGCGGAGAGATGAAGAGAGCATGACGCTAAAGAGATTAACTATTACAATGTGAATTTCTGTTAGAAGAAAGGTTTTTAGAGACTATTGAGGGCTACACGGACCCTTTAGAAAGGGTAGGAGGTTTAGTGAGTGTAAAGATGCACGTAATGACTGCATCACATGTTCGAAAGGCACTTTGAGGCGCGTTCTGCACGATGCGTCTCATTCAGCCCGGCTGGTGTGTGAATGCGCATTGCTAAATTAATATCTCAGCAAAGAATTGCCCTAGATACATGAAAAAGCACAGACGCACACACAAAAAAGGAGTTAGCATGCTTCCAAACACACGCGCGCGCACACACACACACACACACACAAACTGCATGTACAACTGTGTTGAAATGTCAGTGCCTCTGCAGAGCCACAGCACAACTCAAGAGATTCGGTTTTCCTTATGCCAGCAGGGGGATGAATGACTAGATGTGAGAGATGGGGGCGGGGGGGGGGGGATACAGCATGGATTTGTGTGTGTGTGTGTTTTTTTTAGTAGCATTGGTGTGGGTCACTGCCAAGGTGGAAGTTGTTGATGTGACGGTAGTCTTATCCAGGGGCCAATGTGAGGCTCCCCTGCTGGCTGCCTGTTCAGCATTGGGTTTTGGAGCCGGGGTCTACTGAGGGCATCACTGTCAACACACTTACTTCGCCACTGTCCCTGCTTGTCGGAGAAGCTCAACCATTATTCGCTACGAAGATAAGTAGGCTTCCTTCCTGCAGTTGCCTCATCGCAGTGAAATGGTGGTGATTTGTGAAGAGACACATTCAGAGCCCCCCCCCCCCCCCCCGAACACTCTACATCACATGTGTCAAACTCAAGGCCCGCGCCGCCAGCAAAAAAAAAATTTAAATAAAAAAAGATATATATATTTATTTTTTTTGGAAAAATAATTAAAAGTTAGACTTGAAAATAAAAGTATCCCCATGGTCGAAATTATGAGATAGAAAGTTGAAATAATGTGATAGCATGTTGTCTGTGTACCGACATTAAAATTATCACAACAGGTGGACAAGAGAGGCAACAGCCCGAAAAGATCGACAAATAATCCCAAAATGTCCACGAAGAGAAAAATTGATGCAGAGGGAAGAAAATGTAATGAAAGATGTGAAAGTGAATATGTTTGTGCTTCAAGGAGAACAACGGGTCTGTCTTCTGTCTTATGAGGCGTGTCGGTGATGAAGGACACAATTCACGACGGCATTTTGACACCAAACATGGAGCTAAATTTAGCCTCCAAGAAAAACATCAAACTGTCCAAGAATTAAAAGGCAGAGTGCAATCACAGCAGAATATATTTACACAGCAATCTAACAACACAGCAAGCTAAGAGACGAGCAGGTACTTGTGTTTCTAATGAACTGCTGATGAAAGCACAGACAACACGGATACATCATCTATCATGTTCATCAGACCTGACTCTCAGTGAGCAGCTCTTGGATGAAGCTGCCATGCAGGACGACGACAGGGAGGAACATTAGTGATGCAGAGAGGTGACACAAACAGCTTTGAACAAAGTTAATGTCATAACTCGTGTTTGATATTTGTCTTTGTTATTTTCTTCAATAGTTTGATCTTTGACAGAGTAATGTGGGTTTCTTAACCCTCAATTAAAATGATTTGTTATAATAACAGAAATGTGTTTAAATATAATTTTTCATTTATATAACTGCATGTACAATATGTTTACACTTGAGCAAACAATAATCAAATGCAGAGACAGTTATTTAACAATATGTTAGGAGAAGTTAGTTATACAGTCTTACAGTTACAACCGGCCCTTTGAGGGCGACCGTGATGCTGATGTGGCCCAGAGTGAGATGAGTTTGACTCCCCTGCTCTACATGCATCCCCTCCCCTCCCTCCTCCCCCTTTCACAGCAATCTCATCTGCTCTCGTGCACAATTGTAAGGCGGCTGCGAGGAGCTTTTGTTTCTGCAATCACTTCACATTTGTTTCAGCGATTGATTTCCTGGCATGTGAGGGGAAGGAGAGAATGAGCGAGTGGGTAGGCAGTGAAGGGAAGGGAGGGAGGGGGCGAGGGAGGGAACAGGGAAGTCGGAGGACGTGCAATGCGAGGCTCACATACTGTCACCATGACAACAGACATCACTTCACAGGAGCAGCACTTAGGATGCCTGTGTGGGCTGAAGTGACATAGTTGAAGGTTGGCATTAGCCTCTTGTGGGTGCCAAACGTCCCAATCCTGTCCCTTTATTCCCTCCACAGTTCCGCTGAAAGGCACACCCTGATGCTCTTGTCAGCTACCTATTGGGATCGCCGTGTAATTTGTACTTTATGTGTGTAAATGCAGGTCCTGCCAGTTTGGTTTAACGAAGACAATTCAATTGACTGAAATGCGTAAGGGAGACAGGCGGAGACATTCATATTCAACGAGCCCGCCTTTCATCACTTGCGTCACTTTGAAGCTGGCTAGCATGTATAATTCTCTGTGATTTGAAGTGATGCCAATCATGGAAATGATAACTCCACGTACGGAAACGCACCACAGACACTTAAAAGGATCTATTTTAGCCGCTAATCCTGCCGTTCATTAAGAATAATCTGCAGCACTCTATGGAGGTATACAATTGATGCTTTTTAAATGCAAAATGTATGCATGACTCATCAATAAGAGAGAGTAGCTTAATATCAATAAATGATCACGTTTATGCCATGATTTAACACTTCATGAATAATCACTGAACAGAATGAATTTTAACACACAGTTAAGTCTTACATTAATTAACGTGTCATTAAATCAGCTATAAAGCAGGTAAAAGGACGTAAGCCTCAGTCTCTCTAGGCCCTCTAAAAGCATCAATGTACCGCTTTCTTCTCTTTGTGCACAAATTAAAAAGCTGGCTGAAGGGATTTGGGTCTGCTGCTCTTATCAGCATGCAGCACACAGCATACAGCTGCATGCCTCGCTCTCTGCGTCCAGGTCTTGTCCGTCCAATCACATACAGTCATATACAGTATTTACCAGCGGGCCAGACTTTCATGCATGTAATAGGCGTGACATAAAGAAAGCATGAATGCTGGAAGAAATGGAGGGTCATGGGGCGGTGGTATCAACCAAAAAACATCCAGGTAGTCGCATTTCTGCAACACAGCGTATATATGATGAGATTTTAATGAATTTATGACTTAACTGCGGGTTAATGGTTCGAAATTGAGCAGAAAATGTAAAACTGAAACACAAAAGGAGAACTCCGGCTCCGCTAAGGGATTAATACTTAAGCCTCGGTTTATACTCTATTGTTTTAATTACAATTCTAATTGTTTCACCGAAGTCTTTACCTCTGAAACTGTAACTCTCTGAGTTGGTTTTTGATCTCCCCAAACAGGCCCATCTATGCAACTAAATGTGCACTGATCGACCATGTGGTGGCGCTATCATGAGGTATTACATTTTGTTTTGACCCGTTCTTTCCTCTTTGCCGTCTCTCTCCTGGTTAGTTTTTGTTTCCTGTACATTTAATCAAGTACTCTACTTAAGTACAGTTTTCAGGTACTACTTGAGTATTTCCATTGCAGTATTGCCATCTACTTCACAATAGGGAAATATTGTACTTGTTACGCCACTACAATTATCTGACAGCTGTAGCCACAAGTCAGTCTGCCAATCTAAAGGCTCCGCACACTCAAACAGGTGTTTTCAATTAGGCTGCTCAGACTAATTAGAGCTCAGCAGGTGCTTTGGGTGGAGCTATGCCGGGAGCAACATCATTCCACCCAACTCTGTGCACTAACAGGGATCATAACAGGGTAACTTGCTCCGCCCTAAACAACACAACAGAATCAACTACCGGGTAAGGGAGGTGTCACTCAAACTCACTTCTCTGTCCTGGGCAGAGTGCTAATTAGGGAACATAAGCAAACACACCTGTGTGGGTGGACCATGGCTGGAGGCTTTAAGATAATGCATGACTTCATAAAATAAGATGCATTATTGTTAATGAAACTAAACAGCAGCACTTCCTCCTTTGCTCTTAAGCAAACTCTTTTTTGTCAGTTCCAAACTACAAACTGAAACTAATTTGAAAAATATGATTCATGCAGGTCAAGAGTCCAGATTGAGTGGATGTAGATCAGCTCCTGTTGAGTACAGGCTACATGCCATTATGCGTGTTCTGGCTATGAATTACAGTCTTTTGTGAGCAGCTTATGCTACTGCCACTTTTTAAAGACATATTTTCTTGGTTGTCTTTTATTCATTAGGATCGTATTTATGCAGTCAAGAGCAGACAGGAAGTGATGGAGAGGGTGAGATGCTTGGTTTGACCATTCTGGGCTACTGTAGAAACATGGCGGTGCAACATGCCGGGCTCAGTCAGCTCATTCTACACTAAATTTAAAAGTACTTATTAATATTATATTATAGCCAATAGATCCCCTTAAATGCTACACACTGTTCCTTTAAAGCAAGATGTTGTAGCTTTAATTCATTCAGGTTGGACCTCGTGTCTGGCAACCTGAGGAAATTAACACTATCACATGAAATGAAATCGCGACAGATAAAAGTCTTGCTGCTGTACGAGGTAATATCAGCGGGACCACGGTTGACATTTAAGATTTAAATCATGTTTCTAATGACCCAGATGATGAATTGCCGCGTCATCAGAATGTCTGAAGACAGAGGAGAAAATATCGGGTTACGAGACTTAATTTCGAGTACAGAATTGCTTTTGATTCTAAATAAACGGGGGCATAAGGGCGGCCTAGTCGTGCACCAGGACAGGATTTCATGAATGAATGATTACGAGATCATTAGCAGCAGCTTTCTGTCCGCAGCACTGTACGGAGCGGGACAAGTAGCTCAGGGTTTGGGGATGTGGGCGTAACAGTTGAAGCAGCCGGCCAGGTTACAATAAGCTTCTTTGGTCCACGGTGGGGGTTTGGCCTTGAATGATCCAGAGGTAAATTGGGTTCCTTAAATCATCCAAATCCTCACAGCAGAAGGAGGAAAAGTACTACAGCTGTTCATGATGTGTGCAAAGTAGCAAAAGCTACATTATACCTTTTTTTCTTTTTTGGAACACAAACCATCAAGACAAATGTATTCCATTTATCACAGCTGCGCACGACTCTATCTCTGCTTTGAACTATGCAAAAGGAAACAGGAATGAAATTGCTTCGTTTCCTTGCAGAGGACATCGTAGTAGTTGACAATGCTGTTAAAATCCCTGCTTCAACCATTAAGCCCACTGCTCCATTTTGCCTACTGCCAAAATAGAGCTCCATCTCCCACAGTAGCTAAAGGGGAGCAGAGAGAGGGCAGAACTGCGAGCGGCATCCTTCAGTGGAGAGTGTCCCCCTTGCAACAAAGACACAAACCTGGCATAAACCTCTGCTTCGCAGCTAAACAGGGAGTCGCAGCGCTCAAACTCAAAGGGCACTTCACTGACGTTACACAGATGAGAATATGACTCAGCTCGTGAAAGTAGTTCTGTCATTTCTTCGGTGGCTTTGTAAAGCCTGAGAAAATAACCCTGAGGTTGTCATAGTGACTTGGAGATTGCAGGCAGGGAGGGTCAAATGAAATGATGCTCTTGGCTGCATTATGGGTAATGTAGGATCCAGTGTTTTTTGACTCAAACCGTTGCCCAAACATCAGGATAGCCTCTGTTGCCTCATTTTCACCACTTAAATTCCTGTCCTCATTTGGTGTAGTACCCTTAAATTTGAACTTCGAGCCAACCTGATGTTCGCTTTCCAAAATTGACCACAGTGAAAAACAGCTGTTTCACCTTAATCGCATTGTATTGAGAGTGTTAAAGTAAAAGTGTGACAGATTATCCAGTGAACACTGAGCACAGCAGGACTGCTTCAGACTTCAAGTTAAAACATTGTCTCTGCAGTGTATATTCATGAATATTAAGTTGGTGCTGTCTGAAGCCCCTTCTTTTCTTCTACTGCAACGAATGACTTCCTCTACGACGTACCCAGCTGTATGTCCTTATTTGCCTCTGATAGAAGCACATATACTGTAGACATCCCTCCGCTACCCTTGGGGGGGGGGGGGGGACAGAGAGAGAGAGACAGGCAGAGGAGAGAGAGACGGGCAGGGAGGAGAAGAGATAGAGTTATCCGTGGTCTCATTACGGTGGGAAGTGTGAGGGTCCCGATCCAAGGGAATGATGAAGGACTCTGTGGAGGAGGCCTCTGAGAAGCAACAAAGACGGCTTTAGTTTCACTGGCAGAATGCATTTGCATAGCTTAGAAGCCAAAGCGACTGAACCGGGGCTCATGAAAAGAAACCCCAGCAATTGCTTGGACTTCAATGCAAACGAGAGGGAGCGAGAGACAGAAAGAGAGAGACAGAGCGGGAGAAGTGGGATGGGAGAAAGAGTCTGAACTTTTTCTCTTTAGTGGAATAACACAAAACGAGATCAGGAACATGTGCACTTCCCGTGGAGGTTTTCGCCGACTGACTTTGATGCAAAGAGAACATACTGAAGGCGGTACATCTCCAGATTAGGTAACCGGCTGGGGGAAAAAAACATGTCCGTGCTATCTGAAGTGTCATGCTCCATTGTATTATTATTTAGGGCAGCTTGGCTGTCAGCAACATTACAGATAATTGCCAAATTGAGGATATTTAGCAGTGTTAGGTACTTCCATTTGATACGAGCAGCCACTGGCTTATTGGAGCTCTAAAGAGCAACACGGAGATTGAGATAATAGAGCAATCTCCTGGTGGAGGCTGTTTGTGTGTTTGGTGAAAGTGATGAGAAAAGAGGGAAGGAGGGTGGTAAAAAAAAACAAGGAGATAAAGAGTGGAGCAGATGTACTTTAGTCGTGTCTCTCTTTTTCCACTCTGTGGCCTGGAGTCATGGAGGGATGACTAGCCTTCATCAATCCTCTTTAATGACTCTGGCAGCACCACTTAACGCATTAGTATGTGTTTTCTTCATTACCACATCATGATTCCACCATTTAGTCGGCCGCGATGACGTTTGTCGATGCTCGGGGATAAAAAAAATGAATCGGCGAAAACAAATTTCCCCCGCAAAACTGTCCCATTCATCTGCCCTTGAGTCAATTTGGCAATCTGGGGAGAAAAGTGATAGCTGAGGCTTTGAATGCAAAAAGTAAGAGATGGAATCGGGTGGTAGAAAGAAAAAAAAAGTCTGAAAAAGCTATTATTGAAATAGATTTGACTGTGAAAAAAAAGAAAGACATATAGCACTTTAAATACCTCGATTTCAAAGATATGATCAGAGCAAAGAACTCAGCTCTTGCCCTCTATAAAGACCTGATTTGGAACTCTACCACTTCAAAGTCACTGGCACCATTATGCATTATTTTCTCACAGCCCTCGTTTCAGTCAACCACACACCCACTGCCTTTCACCTGTGGTGCACAATACTCCCATTTCACTGACACCCCCCACCTCCACCGCTCCTTCAGGTGTCAAAACCTTCAGGTGTCAAAACCTCCAACACAGCGTGCATGCTAATGTTTGGCACTATCAATAACAAACGCTGACCTTTGACAACCTCCCTAAAGATGTGCAGTGCACCTTAAACACGAGGCATACACAGGACCTAGCCATTGGCTCCTCACCATTCAAAGGAATGCGATGTACCAAGCTTCTCTATCTACCTCTCTGTACAAGCCCTCTTCCTTTTGCGGCACCAGAACATATGGAAATCCTGACTGAAGCACACTTACTGTAGAAGAAGTGAAACACAGACTGATGGGAAAAGGGGGGGGGGGTTGTGCTCAAAAGAATTTCCAGGCTGCAAAACACACAGGAACAGATGCATGCTCAGATAACTCCATGTGCTACATCTCCCTGTCTCTTCTCACTGGTCCACACACACACACCTCTATGGCAACGCCACATCGAGCACTATGGGATATGATTCCTTAATGAGCTTGCATCTTCATCTTGCATGCACACGCTGCAGCGTGGACAGCTCGCTCACACCAACAATCCTGCAGCTTTGATCTGAGACTCATGTGATCAGTTTTGATGGTTGGCGTCATGCCTGTCTCCCCATGTGAGTATATCAATTTAGATTTCGAAGATACAGATATCGAATCCAGCAAAGGCAATGATTTCTTGAGACATCAATGTTTGATGAGGTTATTGCCCTCGGGCTTAAATGGGTAACTGGAGGAATCCACCAACTCCAAACAACAACACCCACGTAGAAATCTTCCTCCGCCTAATGAGTGCTTAGAGGTTTAAAGATCAGGTCAAAAAGATGTATATCTCCGCAACAGGTGTTCAAAGAAATGTGGGAATATGAGTGCACATGTATGAGCAGCCATGCAACAGCTGCCCTGACGTGTGCTGTGATTTATTATCTCATTCCCCTCCTCTGTCTCCAGCAAGAGAAGAGATCAAATCCTGGCGCAGTATTGGTCAGGTGCAGCAGCATGACTGCTCCTGTCATGCTCACGGTAACCTTTCATTGCTACCTCATCTGTGCGCACACAGACAGCCCTGGAGACAAAGATCTTTTTTAGTGCTTGGCAACGGCCTCTGAAACGCACCACCCCACGTCTCTACTTGACCTCGCGCTCTCCCCGCACAGCCTCGGCTTCGGAAAGAGCCTTCCGTCTCCACCGACAGGTCAGGGCCGCCGCGCACCTCAAGGCTTCCTCCACGTCCCAACGTTACTGCACAGGAATCATTATTTCCTCACAGTGCTGCTGCTGCTGCTGCTGCGAGGATGATGATTCATTTGACACATCGTCTCTGTCACCGGTTGCACAAGCAGACAGAGGGAGAGACACCAAAATGTGTGCTCATTGTTGAGTGTGTGTGTGTGTGTGTGTGGGGGGGGGGGGGTAGAGTCATTCAGACATAAGGAAGAGGTTGGCAGACTGAGCCAACTCACATGGAAATAATTCATGACTGAGCGTACTAAATGCCACTGCTCAACAGATGATGCTCACGGTGACATTCAAATATAAAAGTGCCACGAAGACCAATTGAGTGCTGATTACCAAACCCCATGTATGTGTATGGTGACCAGTCTGAGAGGCTTGAAGAAAAGTCGACCAGGTTCCACTGTCATAATGTATGAATGCAGCCCACTGAATTTAGCCCACCTACCATCATGAGTGATGGGTTGGACGGGGAAAGGGGGGCTGTGCACGATTGGCTGCCCACGCGATCTGCTGTATAACCTCAGGGTTGCTGAAAACAGTTGGAGCCTCTCACTCCATCATGACATTCAGCCCTGGTTTGGCGCCCCTTACACCAGGTGATGCTGCGTTTTGGGGGGGTTCATTACTATTACGGGACATGGTGAGTCTAAAGGGTGGCGATGTATGAGCGACCACTGCTTTTACAAGGTCATGGTCGTATTTGGTTTCAGCAGAAGCAAATTGCATACACTCACCGTACACTCCTTGGCAACGGATGCCCTCCACGACCAGCGCCAGCAGCCCCAAAACACAGATAATTAGATCCATCCTCTCACGTTAATCTCTGCATATCCTCCTCTAAATGGCAAGAAGTCCTTTCCGGGGCGGTGTAACTGAGGCGCGTAGACAACGGCGCCGCTGCGATCCCCACACGTCGATTAATTTAGTCTCGGTATTAGCTGCGAAGGTCCGCAGGCGGCGAACACACTCAGGCTGTGATTGTTTTGATGTCCGCTGCCATGTAGTCGGGACGCGGAAGCGCTCGCGGCGCAGAGACGCCGCGGAGGCTGCGGGGAAAGGCGAGCACTCGCGGGGGAGTGGGCTGCAGAAAGCCCGGCCTTAAAACAGACAGCCGCGTCTCCAGGTGCGCTGTGTTTCCCCCGGACTTTAGCGGAGACCCCCGAGGCACCAAACCGAGGGGGCACACTGGTGCTGTCGACTACAGGCAGACGGAGGCTCGGTGCCCACGGACATAGCTCCTCAGAATCCAGCTGTGGTCAAGGCTCGCTCCGCGGATGCAGCTGCTGCGTTGACTGCGTGTTGTCAAACGAAGCCATCACCTCATGATTCACACAAAAAAAAACACACACGCGCACACTGTCAAATTTTAGTTTCCACCTAGTAAGGCGGCCGTCAGGCAGCCGATACCACAGTTGGAGGCTCGTGCGCTCACACAGTCACATCACGACTGCACCCCGACGCCGCGCGCTCTGCTCCATCTCTCCCGGTGGCAATGGCAAGGGGAGGGTCCAGTACGGCGAGGAGCGGCGGATGGCTTCCTCCACAGCGCCTCGGCGATGCCCGCTGTTGCCTCGGCGTTTTGAGACCACTTTCTTAATGAATTCACGCGACGGTGGGGAGCCGGATGTGCCCGTCGCGAAGTCAGTTGAGCATCAGTCACGTTGCGCAATACGTGCTACGGAGACCGAGTGGCACCGCAGCCGGTCTGTGGCTACGTCAAGAGGTACGTGGCTTCCAGCGCTCATCTGTATGGGAGGCTTCGCTCAGCGTCAGGAAAGGCATGAGAGGCGCAGCTGCTGGAAGCTGAGCGAGAGAGAGGGGGAGAGAGAGAGAGAGAGGGAGAAGAGGCCATTGGAATTCAGGAGATCTAGCTTTGACAGACCTTTTGCAATCAACACCAAGCAGCCAGTCTATACTCCTGTCTGCTCGTGTTTCACCAGGCCTCCTTTATCAGACAGGGAGGATGCGATGCTGTCTGCCATGTAGCGTTCATCTGCTCCAGAAGATCTATTTTGGCTTGAAACAGTGAGATGTCGGTTACTCTATCCAAGCACACACTGCTGCTGCTACAGGTCTCTAATGTGTTTGGCAACTTTAGCAATAACATAACTTTTAAAGTTTTAAAAAGGGTACCAAGTGGCACCTGCAAAACCTGTTTCATTATAGAACATTTTGCCATATCTAATGGCTGGAAATATCCCAATTAAAATGTGGCCCATTCTGACTCCATGTTTCACCTCCCCATTGTCCTTCAGTGCGAACTGATGGTCATATTGACCATTTCAGTACACTGTAAATGCTTCCACTTCTTTGTATTTCCTGTTGGAATTGGTCTGTAATAGAAACACTGGTCAGATCTAAAAGTTTGACGATAGCTGTTTCCTAGCAACACAATTTTGATTGAATCGTATTAATTCGTTAAATAGTTCCCCGAATGTTAGACTTTTGGGACAAGGGATGAACGTCAAGAGCCACAGGTTGATTCCTGATCAGTTTGATACATTTTAGATTCGGTTTCCCTGTGATGTCTATAATTGTCTTTTAAGGCCTTGTAGCGTTTAAAAGGCATCAAAATGTACGAGTAACAATAAATCCAGATTGGTATTTTTACACCCAGCTGGGGATACACTGTGGAAGTGACTGGTGGAGCACCAGTGTGTGGTTTTGGCGCCCTCTACAGGACTCCATTAAATAAATCAATAATCATGCAGTCATTGGGGTTGTATACCCAATTTCTCACCAAGCTATCGTTGTGATCGCACATTCTCACCATTTAAAATATAAATAAATATGATTTGATTATTTCATTGCCTCATGAGGCTTCCATCATTGTAATTCAGCTGAGCTGACAATATCTGATCCTGACACGAGGAGTAAGATTCATTTAGTGGAGTTAATATTTGATATAGGCTGATTTCATTTTTGAAATCGAAATGATTGATCTTTCCCATCCGTTTTATGCCGTCATCAGTGCAGTGCCCTCGACCGTCGGGGTGGTGAAGCAGTGTCGATAGCAAACCGTAATTTGAAAAGAAATTTCAGATCTTATTTTCTGCCAATAACTGGCTTTGTTTTCATCTCAAATGGCGTGTGGAGCAGAGAGCTCCATCACTTTTACCGTCGCTTTAATGCAGGATGTTGAACCATCTCTTGCTCTCTCTGAGCATACGTACGTGCCTGCTTTTGTGTTAGAAAAGTGCTTACAACAAGTCATTTAACATCCAGTCTCCACGGATAGCATTTTGACAAGTGTGTGTTTTGTCGTCTGCTGTTGTGGTGCGTGTAGTCGCTTAACCCCCCCCCCCCCACCTGCTTGTTGCTAATCATGTGTATTACTGTACGTTTGCATCACCCATCCAATATGGACTAGACCGGCAGACCACCGGGGAAGCTTGGACTTCAACCCTCCATCTGTCTGTTGTGGATAAAGCTGCTCTGCCCCCCCCCTCTCTCTCTCTCTCGCGCTCTCTCTTTTTCCATCTTCTGCTTCCCTGGAGGAATATAATGCAACCTTATTTCAAGCAAGATGTCTGATGCTGCTAAAGTACACTGGCATTGGAGGAAATGCGATTATGAAGCCCATTGTGGGTACAGTGTCTCCGTGCAGCATCATGGGGGGGGGCTATAAATATAAAAGGCCCTCACTAGTATTGTAGTTCGAGCTGTATGACATCATTTGACTAAATGCAGTGCATGAGGTGTTGGATACGGTATGAAACAAGACAATTTGGCATTTGAGGGAGCCTCTATGTCTATGGGCTTCCCATTCATCTTCAAACACAGCAGACCTGTGATGTCATGAAGCCAGGGTCAGCCAGAAGAGTGTGTATCTGTGCTTGTGTGTATCTGCGAGTGTGTGAGAAAGAACATGAGAGGGTTATGGCTTTGGTACTCCTGACAATATTCTGCTCTGGTTGGCATCACACATGAGCAAATCTCAAATGGAACAACATGTATTTTTCCATCTCGCTGCCTTAAAAGTCATATAACAGCCGGTAGCCACCTGTGGAAACGGTTCCATTGACAACTGTAGCTCAAGGCTCGTCTAGTTGGCTGTCGGGTTGCTTTTGCTTCATTTACATTGTCAGCGGCACCTTTCCAATGTGACATTTGAAGCGAATGATTACTTTAAATTCCTATCTGGTGAACAAGAGCGATGTCATTTGGCACACCCTGAGGAAATAGTGAGATAGTAAAGCCATGCATGACCCTGAGCATTTGGATTCAAAGAGACTTTTAACGGTTCCAACAAACTGCAATTACCTTCACCTCTGAACAACCGGAAGCGCCGTTAAGCGCATGCTCCAACATCTTGGGGATAAGTACCCGTGGGGGATATGGGATGTACATTTTTGTCCGTCACTCAAAAATTGCCCATACCTGACTTCATGCATGGTAGCTACAGTGTGTACACTCGCAGAAGGACACAACCAAGCGTCCCCTCTGCCACTGCTGACAAATGTTTCCCCTAAAAAAACAATAGGTCACATTCAAGCTGGCAGGACTATTTTATAAGGGCCGAAATGTTTTCAGTTTTTCCGTGTCATAATTCGTTTACGGCGCGGATAATGACTTGCATGTGGCTCCTCCGAGTCCGGCCGGAGGGAAGGAGGCGGCGAGTAAAAGTGCATTCGACGAGAACACGTGCGACTCTCTTCCAGGCTGCGGTATCAAAAAAAAAGATGCCAAAGTGCAAACCTCATTACAATAAAAAAATCTTTTGGGCTTCATAAAGCACTGATGAGTTAATGCATACTTGCTCTGTCGATTCTCTAAGAAGGAAACAAATAACTTTCTTTTATGTTAATGGGAATTAGACCCCATCTGTTCTTAATGCTCTTGCACGCTCTTCCACATGAAGAGAGCGGACGCCATTTAGATTTAGTGTTTCCTGTCGGGGAAAGCATCAGTACACTCTAGACTAGTGTAAGATCTCATGCCGAGAGGCAGGCCTTAGCCCGACTACAAAGACAAAAGGCAGTTCTGACGGGCATGACGTGCGTTTCTATTCTACAAATGTTCCCTCAGACACCCCCGTTTTCCCCGGCTAGCAGCACTCCGACCTGCACATACCTGCACATTTCAAGCTTTGTAAAACGTGCCACCAATGTGTGAAGAGGGTCTCACTCAAACTGCATCCTAAACACATTTACAAATACAGAAAAAAGTTTCACTCTTTCAATTTGCTTTCCTCAAAAAGGGGATATTTCATGACACCCTTCAACAATGCAATCTGACTAATCTCCACAAACCAATCCATTCATCTGTCTATACTGTGATTGAGGAAACCTTTTACGTCTCCTCTAAGATAACCACACTGCAGCTGTCCACTTCAGCATGGGAGAACTAACTCCTGGCCTATTGATCAGCCGCGCCCCCTGTGATTCGTCCCAACTCCGATTGATTTAAGAGTTAACTGCATGAACCTCACAATTAGATGGTCTTCTACGTTGGCATCATACACTGACAACTGAGAGCAGTATCACTGCAGAAGGGTAGAACGCAATACATCAAATGAATACAGTCTGGAGATGATCCGAGGATAACTTGTAGAGGATTTGTGACGTAACTTGCTGCACATTTTCTTTGCATTGAAATGGCAGCGAATCGCTCAAATGAAGAATCTGCTCAGGTCATGATAATATCAGTTCATTGTTCTGAAAATGTATTTTGGAAACACTATCTAAACCCTCCTATTTACCATTGATTAAAAATCAATGTTTATGAAAGATTATTGTAGTTACGTGAAATACAAGGACATTAAAGTGTTAATAATGTATTTATGTAACAACTATAACTCCTGAGCATCTGTAACATCACTGATAACAAAGCATAACACGCTGTAATCATATTTACATGAAACATGAACAAATCCTTACAGCATATTTATTAATTTATACGTATGGAATCAGTGATTCAATGGTAAAACAGAATTCTTTCTAGCTGCATGTAATACATTACATACATATACAGATGTATGTAATGTGGTGATTACAATGAATACATGAATACATTGCATAAATGTAACATGTATATAAGTAGTGAAGTAGTGCGCTTACACCCAGAACAACGTTACACACAGACACACTGCATTTGATATTTTTGTGTAATGAGAAAAATATCTTGAAAGAGAAAAACATTCTCATGATAATGAGAAACGGAGACGATTTGTTTTCCTCATGGCGGTCTGCAGCACAATGCTGTGTACTCCCAGTGCTGTGCAAATCACAAATAGTGTGATCCAAGCAAGTGCAATCAGTTTCCCCGATTTAAACCCCTTCAGCTGCATATAGAAAACGTGACTCCCGGTTTCGTGTGCGGCGCTACTTGGCTCAGTGTCTGAGATTGTAATTATCTCTCTGTAAAGAAGGTAAAGTGAGGCCCGTGTTAGCCTTCGTGTTCTCGGCTGCACCGGGGCGGGAAAATAAATCTTCAGAAGTTAAATCATTACACTGCACTCGACAGACAGTCAATTACATTACCAACTCCACTTAAAATTGCAGGTACAGAGACAGGGAGGAAACCCCTCGTTGAAGAGAAAACTTGGAGAATTGTTTTGTATCTCGGCAGGCCTCGGATCAGCGCTGAACTGCACACTAGTCCCACCTCCACCGAGAGGCCATTATTAGTAATCCCCGTGTGTACAAACAGATGCGGATAATTACGTGAAAGAAACCATTACAGTGTGATGATTTTCTTTATCTGCGGCAGATCCTGTGCCCGATTCTGCATGACAGCCTCTTTGTGAATCAGAGCTCTTTCTGAAAACATAGCAGGGCCAGGAGCAACAGCAGAAAGCAATGAAGTATGGGCAAAGTGGTGTGCGTGTGAATGAAATACAAATGCCACTCCATTCAGCAGGACCGTATTTGCCATAGATATACACCCAAATGAAAAAGGGCCACAATCACTTTAGGCTGAGTTGCGAGCAAACTAATTCATTATTTATGAACAATGAATATTGCATATTGCTCTCAAAATTGTTGTGGCCTCTCCTTCATAAGCCAGCAGATTTGATTTACAGGGCTGGATATTCACTTCTATGGAAGCTGAATTCTAATCACTTTTTCTCAGTCAGCACACGGAGGAGGGAGAAGCAACCAGCATGCTGTCGATATTTGTGACTCTGAACCATAAAATAAAATGTAGAATACATATATTAAAAGAATTTTAAAAAAGTTACCCAAGTTGAATAATTTGCATTTCATTTTCTTGACACCCAACGTGAACATGGTTCCTGCGTTGTAAAGGAGCTTTTACCTTGAACCCAGTCATGTTTACGTTTCCGTGGCCGATAAACAATGTTCCGGCGGCAGCGTCGCATCATGTTGTGTCTCTTATTTCCACCCAGCATCGCCTTCTCATTGCCCACTTTAAAACGTAATCGAGTGGTCAAATAAAGCTGGAAACAGCGGCTGTGTAACCATTGGCTTTTCTATTTTGCACCGTGGTTCAGGTGTGGGATAATAATGGCTCTGCCATCTGCTCACCCGATTGTCCTTTAAATTGTCTTTTTCTATTGGCTTAAAAAAGAAAAAGAAAACTGACTGCGCACTGCTGTTTATGCCTGGCACGCATTCATTCTGGCACCAAAAGAAAAGTACCACCGCCAACAGATAATCATGAAAGTATGAGAAAACATTGAGGGTTTAGAGGCTGATTTGCCTGTTTGTAAACATTCAGAGGAGCAGGTTATACCGATTCAAACCATTTATCTTTTTTAAATGAAAAATACATCCATAACATGCAACTTTCAATACAATTACAAATTAGCAATAATTTTCTTCGTGCAAATAAAACTCTTTTATTCAGTGTGTACTGCACTACAGACATGTTTATCTCTCCATCCATCCCTTTCTGTTTCTTGTTCAGGGTTGTGTAGGGGGGGGGGGCAGCAGCGTATATTTGACAAAAGGCAAGGTCCATCCTGAACAGGTCACCGGTCACAGATAGAAACACCACCACATTCACAGCTTCAGACAATATTACATTTTCTACTTCACCTCACCTGAATGTGTCAGAACTGTGGGAGGAAAATTGAGCGCACAGAGAAAAAACCCACACAGAGACCTGGTGACAGATGCCACAAAGGTTTGAAGTCAGGGCCACCGAGTATCCCATCATTTAATGCTCATTTGATGGAGGCACAGAGTTATAGATCCAATTGGACATTTTCTCCTGGTAGCTCTAGCTCTGCGGGGTAGTTCAGAAATACTAATTTCATGAATTCTTAAACCCACATTATTCGTTGTTTCTTAGCTATAGGGGCAGCACAACAAGCTGTGAACACAACACTGAAGTAATCACATTTTAAAAGGTGCTATGGCGACAGTTTTGTCCAATATTCCAACAAATTTCTTTAATTAATTTGCTTTAATCTTTAAAATTTCGCAACAGAAAGTAAAGGTTTATCACAAAAAAAAACTAAACTGCTATTTTCCTCCTATGTCACTCTGAACAAAGAGATAGTGTTTGGGATCAATAGGAACTGATATAAACTAAACGTACTTAGCTTGTCTGGACTTCCCATCGTCAAACATTGCTGCAGGAATGGCGTGACAGCAGCAGCCAAAATAAATCCAGGACGACCGAGCCTGGGGGGGGGAATGATCTCGTTGCGATGTGTCAGGAAATGTTAGAAGTGAGCTACTGCTTACTTCGTGGCAGGTGACGGATATGTATTCGACCAGATTGCTTCTTTTTTTTTGCTGCATGAAAAGCCTCGCTGTCGGTGGACTTTGGCTGTGAAGTCAATGGTTGAGCTAAACCTTTGTTCACTGCGCAAGCTGCCATCGGGAATATCACAGCGCTCAGCAGCTCAATGATGCGGTTGTTACATCAATTTGACTTTGGGTAACTTCCAATAGATGAGGAATCACGATAAATTCACATAAATACCACGTATAGACCCGATACAATTCATGCATCAGTAATAGATAACAATTACAGAGATATTCACGCTTTTTCATGTACCATCTGAATACCCGGTAGAGTTTGTGTCTCATTCAACCGGTCAGTTCAGTGGGTTTTTTGGGTGAGTGATATGAGCCGACTTTTCTTTTTACCGTGGAGCTTACAACATCATGAATATTTGAAATGTTGGCGGAGTATGTCAGAGAAGCATTTTACCAAGGTTGTTGAAACCTCATCACACCTCAGTCTGAACATTTTAATCCTCACCCAAAGCAACACCTGGGATGTGATCGGCTTTTGGTGCAAAGCTGAACAAAAAAGGGAGAGTCGCGTTTCATTCAGCAACAAACTCTGTTCGCTCAGCTTTAACTCCCCGGATACACTCTTGTGTGTCTCGCTACTGTGTCCAAGCAACCGAGACATGGTTTTTATGATGGCTGAGGCTCATAGATGTCTGTGTGAGCAGTGGGTGAGCTCTGAAACCCCTAAATCATCATGCACAGCTCATCACGGAATTAGATTTAATCTTTTGTGAGACGCGAATGCGAATTGCATCCGAGGTAGCGTTGTTTCTCACATCAGTCGATTTGGATGCACGTTGTTGTATGAATGCAGATGTACCACACAACATGGATGTTTAGAGTACATTAACTGAAACTGTGGGCGGATAAGTGGAAGATTTCACTCATCTGTCTTTTCTCTATTAGTGTGTACTTATTTCTGATCATCATTCATCACATTTCCCAGCTGTCATTTAATTGCTGGGCAGGCATCCAACACGGTAGACTTATATGTTGCCAATAGATGTAAAATGAGAGCAGACACCCGTGGCTGCGTAAACGGAATACAAATGCAAAAGTTGCTACAGTAAAGGATTTGGTAGTCTGACAGGCTGTACCATAATCAAGTGTGTTCAAAAACGGATGACTTTCATCCTTAAATCACTTTTTTGACACGAGGATTGCTAATAGGACGGCGTGTGCCATTGCTCCACCTGTAAGAAGAGACGTAGCTGAGGCAGAGGTCATGAAAATGAATCAGAAATAGCAGCGCATCATTGCCTTGTAGTGAACGCCTGTACCACGTAATCCCAGCCAACTTTCTTCATATATATATGAATATATACACATTATACTATATGTGTTCAGGCGTGCACAGACACATGAGCTTGTTTGGGAGTGTATTTGTCTGTGTGTGTGTGTCTCAGAGGGTCTGGGGGTCGGGTTTCCGGGAGTATGTGTGTGTCGGCATGATAGTACGTCTCAGGAGAGCAGAGCTAAGCAGAACTGTGATATGTGGAGGGCCTAATTACACCGCGATGCAGGTTCGATGTGCTGCCCTCAGCACTGCTGACCGAACACTTCCAATGGGACACGCAGGTGACAGAGAACATGGGGAACCGCAAGGAGGGCTGCTTAATAAATAGACAATCACAACAGTTCCTCCTCCTCTGGCTGATTAAAGCCTGCTCAGACGGGGCTTCATTAAAGAGCGGGAGCAGCGTGACTCTCGCTGTAGGAAGCTGACCGCGTTGACACTTGAATGTTTTGTGCTCCTTCAAGGTTTTTCGCCGAATGTTTTGTTGTTGTCTTAAATGATTCTCGAAACAGTGTGGTGCTGGAGATGCCTCGGCAGGCTGAGTGCGCCCCCGGATGAGGGAATGGGTAAAGGGGGCAGTCGGCAATGAGTTACACTCACCGGCTGCATACAAATCTGCAAACCGGCGACGGGAGACAGCGAGGCCGACGACAGATTTAACATCTCAGTGAGCGGGTGAGGATGGCGTGAGCTGGCAGCTCCCATCTTCTCTGGCTCTCCTTCTACGCCCTGTCTTCACTCAGCCGGCCTCCCTGGTGATGACGGTGGAGCGGCGGCGGCGGCGGCGGTGGGCACAGCTGGCGTCCCGTTGGAAGGGCAGGTTGGGAAGACAGCACCGACTGTCAGAGGCCTGCCAGGGAAGCTGAGGCGCTGTCCGCTCTGCTCAGCATGATGCATTAACTGGGAACACATGCACACATGCACACACAGCAGATTTGTATCATTATACGGTGGATTGGAGAATCTTCAGTGATTCCCTGTCGCATAACCTTCTCGCATAAGCCTCTTCACTACGTGCCCACTCTAGTACCAGGAAAAACGAAGTTGGACTAAAACCATTTAAATTGAATTCCCATGACCAGTAGAATCGCTTGTTTAGTAAATACCAAAATAAATGTGGTTATGAATAAGGCGGTCACAATATCAGATTTGCACTACACGAGTATTCTGGCCAAAAGAATTCATGATAACAATATCAGTATGACATCGATAAAATATGTAATTTTTTCTCTCTTTTGGAAAATGAACATTAATGTGTGTGTGGAGCGTTGGGGGAGGGATACACACAGAGAACGCAAAGAAACAAAAATGACAGAAAAGGCGCTCAATTTATTTTACCAGGGAATCACAAAAGTTATTCATTTTAGGAAGACATGAATTTCTCAAGTTGACAGATAAACATGGTAAATCGCATTTACACTACATGTCAACATTTACCCATTCACACACGTCGACACGAGGTCCGGAAGAGCCGGGGTTCCAACTTCCGATCTTCCTGGATGACCTGAGCCACAGCCGTCCCAAAACACACAAACAGGCACAAAATGTCAGACATCATTCTATAAAATCGATTCATTGCAAGGCCTTCTCACACGAACCTTGATGGCACTTCAACCTTTAACCTGTTGCTCCAGATTAAAGGTTGTCTTTTGTTACATTTTTATCAATTATCACGCAATGTTGAAATAATAAAAAAAAGATTCTTGATCATTTTCACATCATTTCTTTTTTGTTCTCCATCTTTTAGTTCGCACTTCGGCATCATCCTGTCTGTTCGTCATCAATCGGCTCCCGACTGTCTGCGTCTCCGTCGGGCTGTCTCTCCACTCATTAACAGGGTTGTGTGCAGTGACGCTCAGCGGACATTACATGCGCCATCTATTTGCCAGATGTTATTGCTTACACGGTGGCGATTTCATCAGGTGCTGTGACAATTGCATTAACTTATGGGAGATCACGCTCTCTCTTTCCCGGGGGAGAGAATGGAGAGGGGCGAATGGGGCTTCGGGATCTGAGACGTTTGGGTTACATTAGCAGGATGGGGGAGGAATACATCACCAAGGAATAACTGAGCACAATAGACTCAGGCAGAGCCATTCTGCTCTATTTTAATGAGATATGCTCGGCTCATGCTACCTGCAGTCCTGGGCTGTGCGTAAATTAAATTGCACTCGGATGGCACGCTCAATTGTCACCAACAAGACCCTTGATCTGTTAGCAACGCGGCCGATTCGCCGATCTGCTCCACTGTGGATTCAAATGATCAAATTGAGAGACATCGGATGATATCAGACGTATCCCATTTCAGGAAGATATTCTGCCCTCAGAGTTAGCTTACTGTACTAGGGCTCGGAGAGCTACACGGCCGCATGGTTGATGGGGTTTCATTGAAAGCAGGAGACGAAGGGTGATAGCCCTCCCCGATCACATTAGTCACATATCGATCGTGCCCCTCCGTCTGCTTGGTAAAGGCGAACACGGCAGACATAATCCTGTTAGCAGCTCTTTCCCCAACCACTCGCCCAGATGGAGGGGTATCTGTGATAAGGGCTTCTATCTGCTCACATCTAAGGTTTACCCGGTAGAGCCCTTTACAAGTTGCCTTTGTTCATCCTGGATCTGAATTCACAATGTGCTACTCCTTTCTTCTTTTTTTCTGAAGATCAGAAAAGCAAAAAATAAGTTGTTGTCTCTGTGTCTTTATCAGTGTTGGAGGCTTTATCTCATCTACACACACTTACTGTACACACATGCAGGAGTCACTGCATATGCACACAAGCATACATGAAGACCTGCTGAAACAGATGAAGAGACAAAGGGGCTTCATCAAAAAAAGCACGACGCTTCAACTCAGTGGTCAGTGATGCATAATTCATAGCTGATCAAATTTGACAAGTTCTTATCTCCCCGTTTGGGGTTTGTCGTGGAACAACGGCGCCTCTCTTTCGCGGCTGCATTGTCTCAGGCTGCTGCAGGAGCGCTGAGGAGTCCAATTTCCATTTCTTGCAGTCGGGCCACATTAGCATACATTTCTCCATGCGGTAGTGAGAAGGGGACAGCCGGGGTCCTCATCAGATCGGATTAAAGGAGAGCGTCCGCTGGAGCGGAACAGAGTTAGGGAGAGGCAGGCGGAGAGAGAGGAGGTGTACGGCGGGACGGAGAGGAAGGGACAGAGAAACAGTCGGACCATGAACAACTTCGACCCGCACATGGTTCCTCTGCAGTACATCTGAACCCGTTATGAGATAAGCCTTAGTCTCTTCGGAAAAGTCGTGTCTGTTCGGTTATTTTCTTTATTCTTAACATCAGTACCACAAACGTCCCGTCTTCCACTGCAGGGTCACATATCACACCAGCTCATAACCGGCCTTGGAGCAGAAAGCATCCAGGAGGTGATATTCTGCTCGCATAATTTAACTTCATAGTTGCTCTTAGCACAATGTCGTCTCACCCTTGTAAAGGTACATTAGCGATGTTGATGGTGTTTTTCGGTGCAACTGAGACATCTAGATCGGCCATTTACGTTGCACTCATACGATGAAAATGTATCGCCAGACGCAGACATTTCAGAGCGATCAAAGGCAATGTGCTGTAGAGCGGCAGACAGATGAGTTCTCACACTCGGGGTGACTGACTTGGATGCTCGCAGTCACATGAGCATCATTCAGGGTGTGTTTTCACTCTGTGGGTTATTTCCCTAGTTTCTGCCATCGCACCGCTTCAGTCAAATGTTTTTCAGCGACTAAGGTTCTGCCCTTTTCTTTTTATCCGCTGGGTCAAAGCACAAATCGATCGAGGAGTAAAACGACGTTTTTACTTCATGTATAAAAACTTAAAGAATCCTAAGACCTTATCAAATACATATTGAAAGTGTGATCTTACACGTTTGATGTGCTTTGTAATATCAATAAAGCATTATAAAGAAAACGTGTTTGGGCAAATACAAGAGTTCATCAGAAAAAAAAAAGTATTTTGCCAAAAATACAAAGGTTTTCTTGGTTAATTTCCAACATATTTTACAAGTCTTGACTAAGATATGAAGATGTTTGTTGCAGTGTACTGCAGCTCTGTAGTCCACTGTGCTGGGGAGATGTTAGAGCTGCTGTTCTTTTGATCAAATAAAACGATAGTGAGAGTTTAAATGAATCAATTTAATTCATTAATTCTGTAAATGACATAATGGTGCTTTTGTCCCATTTGTTGCATTTAAAAAAGAAAAGAAAATTCACATGCAACTGGAAGTGTTCCGATTCACATCCTGAGGATATAATAGTGTCACAGACACAAGCAAAGACTTTCCCCGTAGCCAAGAACTCTCCATCTTTGCCAGGTGAGATAATCCCATGGAGGGTATTCATCTGATAGAAAAAGACAAGACTTCACTCCGTCTTCCCATCACGGCATCTCGAACTGGAAGCTTCAGTTCTACCCTCTGCTGGGGGGGGGGGGGGGGGGCCGTAAAAGTCTGTTCAACTTTTAAGTTAACTTTTAACTTCTAAAGGGATCTAAATTAACATTGCTGCGTGAGGTGCAAGCCGTATGGATCCGAGTCTGGGTTTATGATTAACACAGCGCGCCGTGAAGCTATCGCTGCAGGAGCCATTATACACTATTGTGAAAATTTCATCAGCTCTCAGATATAGTATCGAAATCCCAGTCATATGGAGCTCTACAATAAGCAAGGCTTCATCTTGGCGGTGAGCTTAGGTTTAGTGACCAGTACTTTTAATGCAGTGACAGCAGCGATATAATGAGTCCTGAAGATTGCTGATTCCTCTTTATGTTTCCCTCACAGGAAATCACCAAAACTCTAGCTGCTCGTTATCCACGTGGCTGGGTATGAAATTCTCGACGTTGATATGAGTTTTAGGTGCGGTGGAACAGGCACAGAAATGCACACACGCGCATACACACAGATAGACCTCATTCCTCCACCCACTCTATTCCATCTTATATATTTCCAGCATGACTGAGCTCACCACATTCCCCTACAGAGCCCTTCTCCAAACTTGCAGAGTGCTTGAGCAAACACTGTGTACTGGGCCAATTAAAACTCCTGTGGCGTGGGCGAAGGGGTATGGCAGCAAGGGATGGATAGATGGGGCATAACGGCCCATTTGGGTAATGACCATCTTTTCCCTCTCCTTGTATACACCTTCATCTCCTCCCCTCTTTTGTATTTCTGTCCCCCCCCCCTGCACCTCACTCCTTTCTTTCCCTCCCTCCATGTTGTCTGTCACTCCTGCAGCTAATTGCACCTCTTGCACTCCCCCCCCCCCCCCCCCCCCCGTGTCATAGGATGCCGATTGTGGCGGGTGCTCACTTTAGGCGATCAATGGGGCGAGTTGCTAAACAGCTCCGCGCAGAGCTGACTGCCGGGACGGCGGCTGTGGTCGATGCGAGGCACTTTTCTGGCCCGTTAGCATTCCAAGGGGCTTTTCTCCCATCATACGTGTCGTCTTCAGCCGACATGTGGCGTTTGGCAAAAAAAAGCACATGAGTTGACACTGTGAATCAAAGCCACATCAACCCAAGAGCAACAGTATTGTTTTTTTTTTACTTCTCTCAGTGTGAAACACTTAAATCTGAAGTTTAAACCCCGTTGAAGGCGTCTTCTCTTATGTTGTCGCTGTCAGGTGTTATCACGCTTCTGGTTGACAGTGTCGCCGCGCCCTTCAGAATGCACAGTGAGTCAGCATAAAGGAATAATGACAGAATGTGACAAATTATCACTCACAGCCTGTCAGTCATCCACACCCAGGGGTTGTTTGTTGTGACACAAATAGCAGCAGCAAACTTAGTCACAGGGAGGATGGCATTTGCAAAGGTTTGGGTTACGTCCTCAGTGTGCAGCGAGCTGTTTTTCTTCAGCAGGAGCTCTCATGTGTTAAAGATGGTGGAATATACTCTCTCACGGGACCGGGGCCACGTTTCACACAAAAGGAAGCGGATTGGCGGTAATGATGCCTCGTTTTATTTGTTCACTCTGGAACGCGCAGTTTGCATTCGACTGCATGCAAACAAACACCGCCGATGATTACATTCACAATAACAAAAGCCTATTCTATTTGTATCCCTCCCTCCTCCTGTATTTTGGCAAAATGTCTGCTTCAAGACTCCTCCCGGCACATCGCTGGAAGAGGAAAGATCCTTTAAACACTTTGCATGTGGTGAAAGAGCCGTCACAAATGATCTGCTAATGTGATTACAGAGTAACACACAGTACAGAGTGCTCGACGTGAACGGCAAAAGGAAGAAAGCGAGGAGTTTCTTGATTTTTTCATTTTTGTTTTCCAAAGTGGGATGATGTTTGGCAAAAAGCTTTGACACGGCGAAAAAAACCCACAATTGAGAGCGGGGTGAGAACAAACGGATTTCAGTGCCGAGTGATTTGTTAACGCCATCGCTTGCTTTAAAACCCCGACAAAGTAATCATAGGAGAGACATCTCTTCCTCTCTCTCTCATCCTCTTCCTCTCTCTGATCCTCTTCCTCTCTCTGATCCCAGTCCCACTGCAATCCTACTGTAAAGGCTGATCTTATCAATGCCTGATTACCGTACACTTTCAGTCATCAGTTCCAAATCTAATCAAGGAGAAAATTTATATTTCAAAATCATATTTCAGAGCAATTCTCAACTCTATTCATATCTGCTAATGAGAGAGGCGTATACAGGAGACAGGCCAATGCACTCTTTAATTATCCCCTCTTTGGCTTCTCTCTACATTACTCATGGTCATTTCTCTGCTTGACCACAGCATGGTGCCTGTGGAGGCTAAAACTCACCCCCCAGAGAAGGAGGCCAGAGCACGTGTGTCCGGCTGCTTTGTACAGTCGACACGCTGCAATAAGAAATCTACCAAGACTGGTTTACAATTAAAAGGAATTTAATTCCACTGATGCAAGTACGATTACAGTTAAACATTGGAGTACATACTCCTATGAAATATTACAATATTAACCCACTTTGGAAAAAAACTACCTCTGGTCCCATGAGACACAGCCGTCGCAGGGCAACGCACGCTAAAAAGAGGCAGAAAAAACACTTCTAACTCCGCCCACATATTCGTTCGCGACTCCTCCCCTCCCGTCTATCTCAATTTCTATTGGCTAACTTCTCTAACCGCCGATCTCCACATCTCTCTCTCTCCCTGAGCAGCTAACACATTCAAATCCTTCAAATTTAATCCCTTCTATGATAATCCTTCAGTATAAATGTTACACTTCTGCAACCTTGGCAGAAGCTTCATGTCTTATTAGCTACTAATCCTACATCACTTTATGTTTATCTTAATTATGCATTCCCAAAACCCTTATATTTATGACTACTTATGAATTCTTAATTATGAATTATTAAACACTTTTATTATATCTACTGAACATACCGTTTTTTGCTCAAATTTCTTACATGCCCAGTTCGTTTCCGTTTTCACTCAAGTACTAGATGAGACCATAATATGTATTTTTTGTCATATGTCCTTGGCCATATTCTTTTTATATTAGAGTCCAATCAAAGCGTGTATTATGTGCTGCTCAAAAAAAATCTGATACTAAACTGTCTGGTTGAACTAGACGAGAAAGAAAAGAAGGATCAAATGTTGGCATCTAATACTGAAGTAAAAAAAAGCAGCCTGTTGTGTCAGGTGGTGTCAGGGAGTTGTTAATAATGCATGTGTACAGTTAAAAGGCAGAAGGCCTGTAGCATCACTAGGAAGTTGGATATAATCAAGATGTGTTTACGCAGTTAGATCAAGGTTCTGATCATCCTTTAGTGATGCTAACACATAGGCTCAGGACATGAGGCTCAAAGACATAGTAAGTTATATATTTACACAGTATATGTATGAGGGCGGAGCATAGGCTGGAATTCAACCGTGGTGTTCTCTCAGGAGATTCAGATTCAAACCAAGTACGAGTAGATGAGCTATGACTAAGAAAGAGTAACGAACGAACTAAAGTCCGCTAACGTTAGCCGCTAGACTAAGTCCTGCAGTGTACAATACCATTGGCATTCAGAGAGTGCCCTGCTTCAGAGCTGCGATGTGAAATTCTTATTTTTGTAGATGACAGCAGGAGTTCTGAACCTTCTGTCACTGAAGGCCCACTTCTAATTGTTACAAAATTTCCGAGGACAACGTTCCCAAAATAAATGACAAAAAACATGAACAGGGCTGTAAATATGTGTTATGCAACTGTCAGCCGTAATGACTGAAATAAATATCCTGCTCACCCTCATCCGTCACAGCCTGTCATGATGAATCCAAATGTAATGTATTCCGGATCATATTTCCTCTTCACACACTTTGGAGCTTTTTACGGGTGCAGGCTTGTCTCCCACATCACTTTTTCCTTTCCAGAACCGATCCATTTTGGTGTCACTGCATTGGAGGGGACATTAGCTCGCTAACGGTGGCAAAACACGCTTCTGTATACCCGATGATGTGTCAAGATGCAAACATGACGAGTCATTGCAATTTAGCTTTGTGTGAAATACTAAACTTTATTTTAATTTATGTGAAAAACAAGCACACAATGTGTGGACGATCAGAGTTTTACTCAGATTATCTAAAGCACTTTTATTTACAAAAGTATGGTCGGCTACAACACGCAGTTTGTTGCGTCATTTCAGTTTGCCTTCATTCTCTCTCTAAATTATTTTTGCTGACCTGGGGGTTTATTTGAACCTGTATCTGACTGCTCGTGTTTCTTGCTCCAACTTCCCAGATCTCAGCAATTAACTCGTGTTATTACAAATGTATAATTGACAGGTAACAATGATAGCCACATAGAAATACAACTGGAATGTGCCCTCGACGACAGCCCGGCCAAAAAAAAGTATCTTATCTGATTATCGTTGCTCAGAGTGATTATAATTTACCTGCTTTTATATAATTAACTTTGTTTTAAATAAGAGGAACACAGACTTTATTCCACCTACGAACTATGTTCAATTTCACTCAAACAATGAATGAAGTAGTTCAAGCTTTCAATTTCCCCTCTAGAGCAGAACAAGAACATGCATGAACTGCTGTCGGTGCACTTACAACAGTACAGATGATCTAAATGGACAAATACTGGGCGGTAACATTGTGAGGGTTTGCGTCATTTCCAATAGGTACAAGTCTTGAATATACACGACACACCCAAAAAAACTTCTCTTCCCGTCTTGCCGACTCTGCACTATTGACCAATTGTGTTTATAAAAGACATTCATGGATGTGTGTGTGAAGTCCTTCAGTGGAAACATCAGTTGTGCAGAGTATCAAGTCAGTGCTAATTCAAAATTTAAATTTCAGCACCTTTCATTCGCGGTTCATCTGTTTAGATGACATTTCAGAATCAAATATACACAACTTTGTCTACATGTCACCACAGTTGGCAGGTGATTGAGGCCAGATGTAATCCCTATAGCCGCTCCGCCCTCTCGTGTTAATTAGATAATGCTTCACTAGTGCTGGCATCACACACTTGATGAACGCAGTCCTGGGAGATTACTTCTCCTGAGCAGCAGACAGGTGGGATTACCTAGACAAATTAATGGCTCTATAATTAGATTTTCTTGGGATTGCAATGTCTAAGCGACTCCAGCTGAGAGGAAGGGGTCTGAATCAGCCCTCCTGCGCGGTGACATTAGCTAATTGCATCTGCATGCTAAAGAGGCCGCAGGGAAACAAAAGGCTCCACCGAGGTAGGAAATGAGAAAGCTTTTCTCAAGGAGCTCATCTGTGGGGGAAACCAGCGGGCTCTGAGGTACGGCTCACGGTTCAACCACACGAGGTCTGCACTGAAGGGTGTGAGAGACAAGGCAGGGGGACAATCTGCTACAAATGGGGGCAGCACAGAGCAGTCTGGGAGGCTGCTTGTCAAACTGCCTGTGGCACCGGAGATCAGCTTGCAAACACTTGTGAGGTGTTTCTCTGATAAGGGCCTACTGGAGTCATTGGCTATTGAAAACGCGAGGCACGCCACACTGCCTCTTTTTGCTGAAGACGCCCGCTCGCAAATTTCTTTGAATTGACAAACAGTGAATAGTACACTTTATATCCACAAATCCTCACCTTCTCTCTGCCCTGTGGTGTTGAATTGAATCTGTTCCCCTTTCTTTCCTAAATAAAAAAATACAACTTAAATAAAAGCCCGAGCTTCACAAAATAAAACCCCCATATATCTATATGTGTGTGTGTGTGTGTGTGTGTGCGCGTGTGTGTGAGAGAGAGACCTATAGTGTTGAACAGACTATTGCAAGGCCACGGACACAATTACATTATGAAGAACTTATGTTGTGTTTTGCTGCGTCACAGTGCTAATACAAGTTGTAATGGCAGCTCTACCACTTGCACAAGTCCCAATGGCATGTAATTAAACTGTCTCATCAGGGAAGCCTCGGCCTAATGAGCCTCTCACATTTCAACAAGTAAACTGCTGCTACGGAACAGTTGTGGGCTCAGGCAACCGTTCACGATGCGTTCTCTGGGGTAACTCTCTGAATGAAAGTTTTGCAATTAAACTGCAAATCATTTTGACTTCTCCAAAGCCCAATTCATTTATTTCTATGTGCACGCGTGTGTGTGTGTTCTGTAAGACTGATAGTCGGGCTCAGAGTGACTGACGCAGAGTGACAGCCAATCAGGGAAGCAGCTCTGCCTGTCCAGGAAGTCCCATCTCTGCCGACAGTGCAGATTGGAGCGGCCCCTGCACAGGATTGGTTTGCAGGCCGCCCACGTACCGATGCACACACACACACACGCACACACACACACACACACACACACACACACACGATGGCATGTCAACTCCTAAAACAGACTAGCAAAGTGGCTGTGCTTCTCATGTAACAACAGCAGTACCTTGTGTAAGCATTTAGCACGGCCATTCTTACTGAAGAGTGCAAAAAGCTTCAATTCCCATGGCAACGCCAATGATTTGGAAGTGAGAGGTAATATTCGTCTCTGCGAGCGCGGCGCTCTAAGTGTTATTATGCAATGATTACATTCCCAGTGCTTCAAAACAGGCACCGACCCATCAGGGGCTAGATTCCAAAACATATGTGGCGGCTCTTTGTTCTTCCTTGGCTCATGTGTATCCAGGGCTAATTAAATGCAAATTCATTCTTCAACTACCCGCCATGCATGCACACTACACATGACTCATCATGAATGATCTTCTTTTTTTTTTTGTGAGAGCGGTATAAAACATTGGGATGAACCTCCATCAACGAAGTAACTTTTCTGCTATTATTCCCAAACATGCCAGACATTGTTTCAAAGGATATGAGGTAATTCAAGGTCCTGTATTCGCACAACCCCCGCAACAACTTCATACTGCAGCATCCTTCTTACAGACGCCTGAACAGGATGGGGAAATCACAAACAGCACGTTCCCACCAAAGCTGTCGGTGGGACAGCTGATGTCAATGAGACATGCACAGGTGTCATCCTTGAGGCCTTCATCAGTCAGTGATGAGCGAGCCTCTTCATCCTGGCACACAGTGTGCCCTGGGGAGACCTCTGGTGACACACCGCCTCTTTTGCGGTTCACGAGACTGAATTTGATCACTTGATTTGACATTTGATCTCTGCATACTCCCCCAAGGCACAGAACTATTCTGGCATTTTGTCGACGAGGCAACGGGGAGAGCCGTGCCGCGTCGTCGTGAGGAGGGTCAGGGTGTCAGGGCGCCCCTGCAAAGCCAGATACAGACAGAGGAAGAAACGGAGCGAGGAGAAGAGAAGATGAAGCTCCGGTGGACATGAAAGGGAAGAGCGTTACTCGGGGGCTTTGGTTGGAGAATGTTCGCAGATTAAAGCAGCTAGAAGTCGCATGCAATGGTTGGGGGGGGGGGGGGGGGGGGGGGGGGGGTCAAGATTCGGTCTGGTTGGTTTATGCACTATTTGATTTTTCAGCCAGCACAACAAGATATGAACACGACACATTAACGGGTCTTAAACGATTACGTTTTAGTAAATATTTTGCCAGCCAAATGAGATTGAGATGACATGACATGATATTCAACCTTTGTTTCATTATAAGACATTTATTACTTTACATCTACTTTACAAAGATTGTATAAAAGGCAATTACGTAGGCCATGAATATGAGCTATGCGTTTACAGTTCATTACAATTCTGCCTCCGTTGTTTTATGGCGTTTTACCAGAAACACTGTTTGACTTCTTGCTTCTTCACAGAATACATTGTTTGGATGCCCTCTGGCGTTTCGGAGAATACTGCATTGAACAGTGTTTTGAGCGTAAACGCCTTTGTGCGTGCTCGTAGCTCACACGCCACCTGTGGAGGCAACAGCCTCACGTTTAATATTCACTGGATATGACATACAATAGAGCCAACAGCAAGTAAGAAACTTTCAGCTCCCTGCCGATCTCCCTCCAGCCAGATGCCACCTTATTCAGGTTTTTTATGTTGAAAAATTAGGACGAATCTGAGAGATAACTCCTCATTTTAACATCAAAATATTTATTATGTCAGGTTTATTGTTTAGGAAAACATGTGGTTTGAATGTAAAAAATGACTTAAGGTTACAGACATGGAAGACTCCCGGATATGGTGAAAAGAAAACATTGACTTTCTGTAGGACACAGGAAAAAAAGCATCCATCATCCACGTCAAGACTGATAAAAATAAAAAATGCAGATGCCTTTGCTGCTGACAGAGACCGGTAATAATTCACACAGACACTAGAGGTCCTTTTCAGGTAAACAAATGTGTCGTAGTAGAGAGTTGAATGAACCACGAATACCGTTGTGTCTCTTGTGAGGAAAGTCTAATTTCGTTACACTGTGTGAGAGAAGCAATTTGTCTTTTAACTTTTTACAGTTTAATTCAGGATGAAAATGAATTTCTGCTGTGATGGAATGAAGATAGCATCTGAAATATCCCAGTCAAACTACAGCTGTGAGGACGAATAACGCCCAGACATCACTGGATACGGATGAATAAGTCAAACTTACCAAGAGGTTTGTGATGTTATCTACACCAACAGTGAGTGACAGTGATTAGATCTGCTACAGCATTGCACGACATTTCAGAGGTAAATATTGTGCTTTTTACAGCCACAAGTTAGTTACTTTGCAGATAAACATTTTACATATAAGTAATTAACATCAGCTAATGAAACGTAACAGAATTATTATTTGTGTTTGAATAAAAGAACAGTGTGTAGCATGTGGGGCAGAAACGGAAAATCATACAAATAGCATACAAGTGTTTTCTCTGTTAAATGAAGGAATCAAAAACAATAAAAATGAATTTAGAAACTAAAAATCTGTAAGAATACTTAGTTCCTCTTCAGTCATTTTTTGCTCAAGAAAGCTGAAGCCAAACCTTTCCATTTCATGTTCCTACTTCCCTCTATTATCCTATCAGATTAAAAGCTGATAGGCAACTCCCTCCTGGTTCACGCTATTCTTATCGAGAATATGCTAATGCTACGCCCCTTACCCACATGGGAGGCAATTACCAATTAGCATGTTCTTTATGAACCCAGTAAGATGCACCAGCTCTCACTCAGATGCAAACATACAACCACCATCTTCCCCAACTACAGAAGGATTAAGACTCAATTCATCGTGATGGAAACACATGCCGTCGATAAACTGGTTTCTCCTGATAACACTGTGTCCTGGTACAATAAAGCTAGCAGCTAGCAGTACTATTACTACAAATGGAGAACACCGTATAGTCAGCGTTGAGGCAGTTCTGTTTTATAAGCTCTTAAGGAAAAAGACAAGAAAACAAAGGATTCTGAGCAGTCTCAAAAGCAAGTAAGAGGCCGCTAGGAAGCCGTTAGAAAGCCGTTAAAAAAGTCACTGAAGGGACGGAAAAAGTGATTTAACAAGGAAGATGGATACGGTTTTATTGTTTTAGCACCTGGCCGATATAGGCACAAGTTCTTACGGTGTGTTCAAGGAGTGTTCAAGGAGTGATTCATTGAAGACTACAGACCATTATTCAGCCGGGATGCTACAAGCAGGCTGTGATAACGTCGTAAAGAAAAACCAAAAAAGACCTCGTCCAGCTGGGCGAGCGGAGCGCCAGTCTCTTTCTCCTGCTCTCCGTCTCTCTCTCTCCTCTGAGGTGTACTGTTCAATCAGCCTCCATTAGTAAATTAGATGTTATCTCCTCCGACTGGATCGATAAATTATCACAGAACAAGATGTCGGACCTTGATTTGCATTACTGCCCCTGACAGCATGTAACAAACTAATTGTTTCTGGAGGACCCCTTGCTCTGTGTGTGACAATTTGGGAAATGGAGTGGAGACATTTCTGTGACTTGTGAAAGCCCACAGAGCTAATACACAGTCACATTAAAACCAAGCTACAGATAGACGGGCAGCAGAGCTTACACAGGAATGCTAAAGGCCCAAACACTGGAATGAAGACATCTTCCAGTATTTTCTCCCTGTACTCTTATATATCAATTCATATCCTTTTGTATTGGCTTAATAAAAACATGACATAAAGGAGCATTTAGTATTTTATTTCATAGGCCTGTTGTGGCAGTGGTGTCCAAAGGTTCGAGACGTGAGCTTGTGACCGGAGGGTCTTCGGTTCAGTTCCCCGGTTCCTCCCTCGTTACCACCACTGAGGTGCCCTTAACCTCAACTGCTCCAGTGGAGCTGCTCAGTGGCCAGCGGACTGTGGTTGTTTTGGGAAGCTGTAACTGCGGGAATCTGGTCCCGCTAAATCCAGCTTGTACTGCATTGGTAACGGGTGATATGAATGAATGAATGAATGGATTTTATTCATACAGCGCTTTTCACAGACAGTACTATCACAAAGTGCTTAACAGAGCAGACATTTAAAAGCATAAAAAACACAATGTGACCCTAGGGTCAATAAATTATCTACACAGAGTGAATAAAAAATTTTAAAGAATAAAATAAAAATAAAATAAAAATGTAAAACAAATTTTAAGAGCAGGTCTAGGACATGGGTTTACTTTTACACAAACGCCAGCCTAAACAGGTGGGTTTTAGCTGGCTTTTAAAAGTATCCACAGTATCTGCGAGGCGTAGAGTTGCAGGCAGAGCATTCCAGAGCCTCGGGGCCACTGCCTCAAAGGCTCGGTCACCACGGCTCTTACATCGTGTGCGTGGGACAGAAGACCGAGAGCGTTTGACCTGAGAGTGCGGGCGGGTGAATAGGGGCGAAGTAGATCAGCTACATAAGTCGGAGCCTGACCGTGAAGTGCTCTGTAAGTGATGGTGAGAATTTTGAAGTGTATCCGAGATGCTACAGGAAGCCAGTGGAGAGATCGGAGTACGGGGGTGATGTGAGACCGTCGGTTTGTCCTGGTGAGTAATCTGGCGGCAGCATTTTGGATGACCTGCAGACGGTTAAGAGCAGATGCACTGAGTGATGTGAAAAGTGAGTTGCAGTAGTCAATGCGAGAGGAGATAAATGTGTGTATGATCATTTCTAATTCAGGCGTTGATAATACAGTGATATGACAACGTGACGAACACAATATACCGTGTTTGTTCACAGACGGACTAACGGAGCCTCTGCAGGCCGTGCCGAGGGCGGCGACATGAGACGGATCAGGTTTCAGTGGAGGTGGGAAGTGGGAAGAGTCGCACATTGTGTTTGTTTACTAGGAAGTTCATGTGTCCATTGGGGTGACAAGACAAACGGGTTTCTGCCAGCTACTGCAAGCCCGGCAGCCAGCGACGTTATCGAGTGTGTGGTCCAAATGAAAAATAGTCAAATATCTCTTCCACGAGGCTGTTCTCTGCAGACCGATCACAGGCGGTTTCATATTCCTCGCAGCTATAGAGTGGTCTCGTGTGACGTCACAGTTTTAGCTGTCGGCCATGTTGGAGTACACACAAAGCCACTGGCATGCACGGCTGAGTCGCATAACCTATCGGTGGTGAACTTTTGTGCTGTCTTTGGTTGTGGCAGCAGAGCTGATAGACAAGAAATCATTCTTTCGTTTGCCAGCGGTCATTACACATCAAGGAAATGACACGAAGGAACTATCCAAGCGACGTCGCGAGAAATGGCTGTCACGCATCTCTCGAGATATAAAGGAATGGAATTTGGCGTACACTAGAGTATGTGCGGATCACTTTATAAGTGGTCAGTGATTTTATTTCTCGATATATGCTTGAAATATGCCCAATTTGTTGGGTTACATCTTCAAAACAAGTTCAGAGGTTTAGGCTATTTGTCGGTGAATAAATGCTTCAACTCTTCATGGCCCAAGCCAAGTTCCCGTGTGTTGCTCGCCACCTGCTGATTAAAGTGAAGGGTGTTAGCGCCGACTTCAGCCCAGGCTCATTTAAGGTGGGCTGACCTTTAAGGTAACTTTGGAGTTTTGGTGGAGCGACTGCTGAATGAAAATTCGGGGTGTGGCTTGAAACTCAAACCAGTTTAACTACTTAACTCAATTTGTTTTCAGCTCCCAAAAAAAGAGAGCATTGTTTTTCCCCCCTTCTATTATTCATACAAGAGTTTTCATATCTAATATGCGTCGATGAATCTATTGCATGACTTGATTTCGCCTCTTCACTGCATTTTCATTTGGGTTTTGCTGTATATACACAGGATGCTTTGAATGCTAAAAATACAGACAGTTGATGAAATTTTATTTACGATAAAGTAATGGCTTGAATCAGTCGCAAGTTGGTAGGAAAAAGGAGAAATAGTTCACATGTTGGTCCCTATGAATGATAACAAGCCTGTCTGGGCCAATCAGTAACAAATGTGTCCCCTTTACATGCGTTAGTCCAGTAAATATAAATTGTCCAGTTGTTATTTTCAGCATGTCACAGGAAATAGTTTGCGACAGGTTGTTTATCACAATGAAGACTTTATTGCCTTGATATTATTGTCAAAGCCATGAATTTATATATATATATATATATATATATATATATATATATATATATATATATATATATATATATATATATATATATATATATATATATATATATATATATAAATTCATGGCTTTGACAATAATATCAAGGCAAAAGGGGTGGCGTACCCCGAGAGACTTAACGCTGCAGGAAGGAGCACAAGTTAATCCACATCGCCGTACGATCTGACCTTACACACCCATGACATCTCCCTTTGTAACCTCTTGTTTGCACTCTGTATTGTGTCTGGGCCTCATTAGGCAGCGAGAAATGTGCATCGTGTTTTACAAGAGGTTTGTTAGCATGGAAATGCATGCAAAGCCCCACTGCGGGAGAGAAGCTTTTATTAATCCGGTCAGGAGAGAGTTAATGTGAGAGTTCCTCGGCATGCATTAGATAGCTGCTGTACTAATGGGAGGCCGGCTGCTAGGAACCTGGCCGACAGGGATTAGATAGAGAAGTGATCACAGGGAAGATTTCATCAGAAAGACTGAGGCACCAGGCAGCTCGTTACTACTGTTGCAGCGCAGCGGTCCTGCTCGGCACACACACACACACACACACCTTTTACAAGCAGCACCTGTCCTATTCATTATTAAAACTGCACATTACACCTTTATGTAGATGAGTGGACCGTGATTCCTGGAGCGCTAAAGCTGGATTCCATTCGCTCGGATACAAATGGGCGCTAAAAAAAAGATCTAAAGCGCACAAACATCATCCCAATGTTGACTTCAAACACGCATACGATTTATATTTGATGCTGAGAGCTGTGGATGATACCCTGGGTCTCAACAAAAGGAATTACACCGTTTTCAGAAAACATCAAAACACATTTTCAATGAGGCTGAACAGAGTTAGGTCATCTGAGGACAACACACAAAAAAAACACCTTTTGTGTTCGTGAGATATTTGAAATTCATCCCAGGAACGATGGCTTCTTGATATTAGGGCATATCAGTGTTCTCAAGTTGTTCTGCCCTGCTCTAGTGGTTAGTGATGGCTTCTCATCTAGTCACACTTCTGGTTCCATCCATTGCCTCAGCAGAAACACTGAATTGAACTGTAGTTGCGTCATACAACAACCTACCAGACAGCAGCACCTCACTTGTATTTAAAGCATTCTTTTGGAGATTTTTTTATTTCATCTACTTGGAAAATATTTCTCCCACAAGCAAGAAGACAAATGTTTTTGTTTGAAAAGTGGTGTTTTAGAGACCCTTTAAAAGGAGACGGATCATCAAAATCTCTCTTCTTCTGTGCACATGAATTGTGGTTTCTGGAGTGGCTCCCCACCGGCAGTTTTGATCAAAGAACATGTGAATCAACGAGCTTCCTACAGCGCATCTCACACTGAGATTCTGCAATACTGCCATAACGAAGACCCGCTGTTATGCCGGCTTTGCTTTCCCACATGGACCCATACACCATGATGCTGTCCCAGCGTGCGATTTCGGATAGCGTCATGGGAGCAAGAGAAGCATGACGTTTAACACAACAACATCGACGTCTAGTGCGACGTATAATGAGTGTTGGTTTTTGAGTGTGTGCTTTTGCTCGCTACTTGACTCCCAAATGCGCTGCCATCCACTGTTGCTGTAGGTTAGCCGCTAAATGCTGCTGTCGTTTTGTTTTTTTTATCTCCCCGAGGTTTGGGCGCACTACGTCATTCAAATATCACACCTGTTCCGCCGTGCTGGCTGTCACTTTTTACTGATGTCGGATTGACTCTGTGAAAACTAGGGATGGGTATCATTAGGATTTGATCAACACTACCATTATCGATACGTATCGGTTTGGTTCCTTATCAATACTCCGGGTATTTACTACGGTTCCCGTTTAGAACCGGGTATCAAGGGGCATGTCACGTGCAGGCTCATTACAATATACCGCCCCCTCTCAATCTCTCCTGGAAAGGTGCACCATATGTTTCTCCCAAGCCAATCAGATCGGACGTTTTTTGGGAGGAGGGTTTAAAGAGACGGGCGCTAAAATGGAGCGGTTCAGACAGAGGGTGATTACAGGTATAATCAGACAGACAATATGAGGAAAATTATGTTTTTTGTCAACATAAAGCATCTAATTATGTTATAGTTTAAACCCAAAATACAAGTATGCACCTGGAAATAAGCATATGTCCCCTTTAAGGCCATCAACCACATATTGTCAAAGTATCAACCAACATGGCCACTGTGTATTAATTTATAAAAACAAATTCAGTAAACCTTTTTTTTTTCCTTCCAAAGTTTGAGTACAAAGACGGAGCCAGACACAGCCGGGTATGATTGCATCCGTTTTACATCAACACCTTTTATTTTTTTGTGAAATGATAATTTGTTTGCTTTCTGTGACCCAAGACAGTGTGAGGACAACAGGATGTTTATCATAGAAAGCCCCAGAGCGAGAAAAAAAACCCCTCCGGATTACAACAGGTTCATCATGGCAATTGCCCATCTCCTGCCCAAAATAAAGGAAATGATTGCCAAAGAGAAGCGAGAGCGGGGGATGTGCGCCGTGTGAGGAGGTTAACAAGAGACAACAAAGCACTGATGTGGCAGAGGGGGATTGGCAAAGACCGTATGCAGCGAAGAAGGGATCTTTTTCTGCTGTTGTGTTGACAGATTTTCACATCTAGCCATGCGTCACCATTATGGAGGCAAATAAGAACAACCGTGTTTGCATTTATCATATGCTTATCCACACCAAACAGACAGTAGACATCAGCCATCATGCGCGTCACAACTTGGCCGGACAGATTGTGGGCATAAAATGATCACAGTCTGCAAGATGCCACATCCAGGCGGAGAAGTCGGTCACAATTTGTGCGATAAATAAAGACAGATGGTTCAAAACAAGTGAGAAAAATGTTAACTGTGGATAAAAGGGAGAAATAAACAGCGTTGACATCTTTCACTGGAACAAAAAGTCCGGACCAGCATCTCCTTGGAGGTTTGAGGACATTCAGAGTCACAGCTTCCCGAATATACATGACAGCACAATATTCTACCAGGAGCATGTTTGGCAATGTCTGTCGGTTCGTCTTCCGCTTCATTCCAGATTGTAATACTTTAAAATGTGTGATGATTCCGCTGACTGATGATTTTCCCCCACGACAAACTCCTGTTCGCAGTCACACTAACTGACAGTCACCTGAACGGTCATGATGGAGTTGAGAGTTTTTAAGTGACACAAAGGCAAGAGAGGATTTTTGATCGACCGCCGCTAAGCACCGTCACTTTTAATTACCGCTGCTACGCCTGTCAACACATTACAGTTTACAAAGACAGGAGCAGGAAGATTCCACACTCAAAGTTCTCAGTACATTTTGAAGCAATGGGTCCTTGATTTCAGACACGGGTAGATATGTTTTAGCACGTAAACCGTCCATTTTGCCGTTAGAAATGACAATTTATCTACGATTTAATCAGCTATAGCTAGCTAGCCAGCTAATTAAGCAAACACTAGCGCCAAGTGTTAGTTGAAAAGACAAAAGGGTCTTGAATACACACTTAATCGCTACAACAAACTTGTACAAACAATCTCGTTATAAATTCACCCGGTTTGGCTTAACTTCTTTAACCTGAGAGCTTATTTGTGTTTTCCACAGTTTTTCAATTTTAACATTACAAGAAACTAGCAGTCATGTTGCGGTAAACATCCATGTCTGTCCAAAAAATAAATGTCACCACTTCATCATATTCGATATTTGTGTGAAATTCTCATAATTAGCATACCAATCCTTGTGTTATGGTCAAAAACATGTTTTTGAGATAATAGTGACCGTTGACCATCAAAAATAAACCTGGATTGCAAGTGGTTGTTTGTGCCAAATTTGAGGAAATTCGCGAGATATCACGAGAATGGATCGGTTGGACAGACAACTCAGAAAACATCACGGCTGGTTTGACGTACGCAAGAGCACAGGTGTTGGCGTCTTTCTTCCGCAGCAGCCTGGTGCGCTTGTGCATGATTTAATCAACTTAACCACCACAGTGGATCTGGCATTCATAACTAGACGGTGACAATGTGCGCCACTCAAATTAGAGACCGTAGATGGAAACATGCTCGTCACCGTCAGGAAGCTGTAACGGGACTTCATCATCGGAACACGATCGTGGATGTGAGATGCTGATAAGAACGGACGGGAATATTTACTCTGCCTTGCTGGTATTATTGGCATAATCGCTACGGAATTGTATTTTTGCTGTATATTTACATGCGTCTACCGGCTGATCAATGTATCGTGAAAATGAAACTGACAAGCTAATTACAAGTAGAAAGAGTTTTTGTTGCGTTGGATGGTTTGTTTCCGCCTATGAAAGTGAAGAAAAAGAGCACAGAACACACACGCGTTGACCTGTTGACCTGGATCAGACAGGCTGGCCACAAAATGCTGTGAACACAGACACCACAACTGTTCCGAGCCGCCAACGAAGTGGCTTCCTGCTAGTTGTTGCAGGAAGTACAACATAATTTTCATCTTTGGTTAAGATGCTGTTTTAATGGCTCCTTAAATGGAAGAGGCAGCAGAAGATTGGTTCAACCGTTTAAGGCCTGTTCGAGCTCCGTTTCCTCGGGTAGCATCTGAATTCCTACCAGCCTAAAACATGCTGCAAGGAACTCATTTTCTTCTTCAATTAATTAACTCTTGCTAAATCATTCTGACTGTGGGGCTGTGATCGTTTTTAAAATGAGTTCACAGGAGGTGATTATTAAGTTTACACATCTCGCTTTCACCTCGAAAAACCAGTCGCATATTTTCATGTTCTTGTTTATTGCCGCTGTTTGTTACATTCAGCACGAGCGCTGCGAATCCAAAAGGGATGCCCTCGTAGCGTGACTGCATTAAACGAAAAGAGGTGGGCTGCTGTCAGCGCCTCCTGCTTGACATGCAGGAGGCGCAGGACGGGGGGAAGAAACGGGGGAAATTTAGACCGAGCAATCCCAATGAATCGCAAATTCAGTGAATCATTAATGTATCATATCGCAGTCGAGTCGGCTTTCCATTTCAATTCTTTTTTATTGAGACACCTCGTTTCATGTGAAAATAATCGATAAAATAACCCCCAAACAGAAATAATCATATTCATAACTACAGGAGCGAGGTAGATGGAGGGAGGCCCCGCGTTACTTTGCTGGCTGAGCTGAAGCGAACGGTCTGCTTTCACCTTGTATTGCTTTGCATTTCATCACTTCTTTGACTCACTTTTGGGCAGCTGTATTTAAAATCTACATCTGTAGAACAGCAAACCCTAAACTGTGAGCATTTCTGAAGATGTAAACTATCACAAGTCGAATGTTGTTCGTGAGATGTTAGCTGATGAGATTTTCGGAGACGTCGTGAACGGTAATCTGACAAAACATCTGTAATGGGAGGTGCACGATTTACCCTCCCTTTCGACACCGGTACCTCTCATGGAACAAGGTCTCATCAAGGTCAAACATCCCCTGTGCACTAAATGGTGAACGCAGATTCATGTGCACACCCACCGAGTGATGCACAGGGAAGTGACGGCGTGACAAAGTCACAGTTTGCAGCTGTTCAAACATGTCATCTACTCTCTTGTTGGACGCTTCGCATGTAATTACACAGCTGTCACACTGTAATCACACTAATCTGTGCTGAATCACAGGCAAATAGCATGGGCCACTCACTCATTAAGAGGCACGTCTGCTCCTTATCGGCCATGTGTCGCTTTCATAAACCTGGAGAGATCATCCGCTTGTCTGCGATGGGACGGAAAAAAAAAGAAGAAAATAAATCTGTATCAATCTGCAAAGACGTAGAAGTAAACAACCACCGCCAGTGACAGCTTGTGCGAGATCATCCATGGATCAAAACCTAATGTTCGCGTCGGGATCAGCAGTTCTGTGCAAAACGTCCTGCTGGGGATTGTTAATCTGCAGCATTAACCTGTGGTCAGGTTGAGTTAGCGCTCAACCCACTTTTTGATGGCTGAGTCCACTTTTTGATGGCTGAGAGACTTCGCATGAGAGGCGAGGGCTGTCAAGTCGCATTGATGAAATGCCAGCTGATGTGACAAGTTCAAAGGAGAGGCTATAAAAAATGAAAGTTTGCCGTCATATGCTTCAGTATAAAATGACGGATCACTAACGGTCTGATGTCCCAGAATGAAATTAATTGGAAAAATATTATTACGGCTTTAAAAAACCCAACCACACACCCATAGTCACCCACACAGATGTTTTCAGTTATGTTTCTTGATTCAACCTCTTCTGTGGACTGTTGGTATGCACGCACTGTTGTCCCAGAAAACATCTCACTTTGCTGTTCCTGCGTTTGAGCACGGTAGGGTGGCACCTTAGGGATTGATGGAGAGTAAACTTTGATCAGTTTGTAGTGGTCATTTAACTACTTCAAAAGAAAATAGCGATTGTTGTAAGGTGTTATGCACCGACATCTATTTAATGTTTATATACACTACATATATTATAAGTTGGCGGTGTACGATTTATTATCTTAATAATGTACCTATAATACATATTCAGTCCATTTATTTCTATGCATTTGTAGCATTTTGTTAGAAAGGCTATGTTAGTCGAGCCTGATGTTGTCCAACGTATGAAAGAATGATCTCAGCCTCTTCCACACCTCGAGGCATACAGCGTATTGAATAAACACCGGTATCGGATCGGTGCTCTGTATCGGCCGACGCCCAAAGGCCAGATATCGCTACCAGCATCGGGACTGACAAAGTTGGATCGATGCGACGGCACATAAACAAAAACTCTAACCATCCTGCTATGTTGATTTGAATGGGAATGTCCGTTAACCTCTTATTCTATTCGCGATACTCTTCTGTCACATTTATTAGCACGTAGGACATCATGTGTATGACCCTGCATAGCGCTCCAATCAACCAGAGTAGGTGAAAGCAATGCAGAGCACTGATGCAAAACGCCTCATGTTAAGGCCAGCCGATAGAAAGAACTCACACCTGTTTCATGTCCCTTGTCACAATCTACCACCAATAGTATTTCCTGCTTGAGGGTTTTCCTCCAATACATGTGTTTTCATGAATCCACTGAGCAACTTCCACATTGACATGGTTTAAGCCATTTTACTTCAGAAGTATGGCACAGAAAGAGTCCGTCCCGTGAAGGTGGTCCATCAGAGTGTCCGAGGCTCGGGCTCTGAGCCTGCCTCTGGCAAAGTCACAACAGTCTGCGATCAAACCGCGCCCCATGGAGCCGTCGCACGGCCCGAAGCCTCGGGAACATCCTCAACCATCGCCATTCTCACCATCTGGATGGAGAAACGCCAGAGTGGCTACTTCCTGCCCGACACCTAACTGCTGACTCAGGAGCAGCTATCTGGCCTGACCTTAACAACCTTGTCAAAACTCCAGAGGAGAGGATTATTTCCGTCTTACCTTGATGAACCGAGCTGTTTTGCTGGAGAAAAACACACTGAAATCCTGACTGTTATATATATTGTGTGGAGTTTTTGGTGTTGTGCATTTTAGTAATTGTCTGGTGGGGTTTCATGAGGAAGGTTTTAAGTTCTTTGTATTTTGATTGTCACACATAACTGACACCGCGCTGCCGTCAAACCAGTATGTATATGGGAAGCAGCCAATTAAAAAACAATGAATAGCTCCTGTAATGACGAGCGTTGCCCCTTCCTGCAGACACTCGAGTTTCTTCGATTTGATTCTGTGCTCCGGGAGACTGAATACTTCACTATATCTTTATTTTTGTTAGCTTCTACAATAGAAATGCTCTGAATCCCGTATATATTGCACCTTTAACATCGGAATTTGAGGAGGTTATTTTGACAGTGATGTAAAATTGGTATGATTTTTGTATTATTATTAATTCTAAATCCTCAACAGAAAAAACAAATGGATAAAGAGCTTAACAATAGAATTGCATTTCTACCTCATAGGTCAACTTTTATTGATACATGATGTGACATCTTTCTTTCATCTATTGGTTAAATTACTACTGCATACATATTCAGACTAGTATGGGGGAAAATAGACAAAATAACCTCAATACTGCTCACTATGGATTGAGTTTGCAGACGGATTCGGTGCCAGTGGCAATGGAGAGAATTAAGATATTTTTGATGGTCTTACTCCAGGAATTTTCTGAGGAAGAGAGGATTAAACGATGGTGAGGCTTTCAGGCCATATACCTCCGGGGCCTCTACGAAGTCAATCAAATGTGTTGGGGAAGTTTATTTATGCGTCCTGGTGTGATGTATGCATTTGGAATGGCAATGCCGTCACTCGAAACAACCCATGGCTGTTTGAGTTCAACTTACTTTTTACAGCATGGTATACATTTGGATAATTTCACTACTCGCCGTATAAAAAGGCATACTCTTCAAAGGCGGATGTATAAATTGATTGGGTAAGAGCTCTTTATATTCCCCCACCATAGCAATACGAACACCAACGCTATGCATCAGAAATAGACCTTCTATTCATAAGTATGGAGGGAGGAAGTGGAGGAGGGGGAAAAAAAACATGTATTGAAACTGGAGGTCTCGCTGAATTGATGGGCACCAGGCGTGGAGCTTTTCTGCAGGGAAATTATTTGCATAATGGGAAAGTGGTTGGAGCTGGAGCTGGGAGCTCTCCTCTTGCGGGGACAGTCAGTGAAGTGGAAGGAGAGAGCTCCTATCAGATAGAAGGGCAATAGGAAGGTGCTCCGAGAATGAGATGTACGCCGGTGATACGCTCTGTTTCTTCCCGTCACTTGCCCATTTCATCCGCAAAACAAGTTACCAACAATCTCTCAGTCGCCTGCATCCAATATGTATACTCGTGAATTTGCTTTTGAAAAAGACTGCGGCAGAGTTGCTCCGTCTTCATTCCGCTAATGAATCGAGCACAACAGTTTGCAGTCAACTTGCTTCCGATAGAGAGGCAATCCCGATTGATTTGAACATTTTGAAATTCAGCCAAATTTAATATTTAACGCCGCATCTGTGGAAACTGAAACAATCCTAAGCTTCAGTCATACATGCAGGATCACTCCATGACACCATACAACTCTGCTCACAAGTCAAAGTAGTGACCCACAGCCATTCCTGCTCTGATAAATACATTAAACCCCTAAATGTAGAAACAGTATATGACTATATTATGGATATTACTTTTGCACATACATTAGAGTGGTGCTCACGAAAAGTGGCTTGAAATATATGGAGGCCAAAAGCCTTTTGACTGCAGCATTGAAAATGTGTCCTACTGCATGATTTATGGGTCTTTGGCTGTTTTATGCAGTCTTATGATGTATGTGTGCACTTACCAGAAAGGAGGTATGTAGTGTAGGCTGGGAATTGAGGATCGAAGCGAATGATGTTTCAGTCATACATTTTTCAAAAGGCTTTGGAGGTGCTTGGTGGTTTTGCTGTTGCCTGGAAAGAATATCAACAGCAGATTCAGGAAGGAAAAGAGCAGAATATATATATATATATATATATATATATATATATATATATATATATATATATATATATATATATATATATATATATATATATATATATATATATACTGCCCACAATATGTCTTACAGTGTCACACTTAATGCTAGTATTTTGGTATTTACACCCTAAACATGGTCTCCACGATTCGATTAATGTACCTTATCTTCTAAAATGATACCGTTCGAGTGTTGACCACTGAATATTAATGACGTGAAGCCTGCCATCTAGTTCAGACAGAAAACTCACGGGATTACTTAAAGGTAAGAGTGCGGAGTTATGATTTCAGTTTTGTTGTCGCAGCTGAATGCTGCTTGTACGTACGTAGTTTGGCAGTGAAATTAGAAGTATATTTTGAAATATGAATGAGATGCTGAAATTCTGCTTGCTGTCACCTTGATGACTAGCACATTATCATGCAACACGCCGTTGTTACACAGCGGCTGGGTACATTTAATGGCACTGAATAGTTTTGCATCCTCTCCAGTAAAAGACAAAGGAGCTAAATTCATTTGACCGGAGCGCTCCAGTTTGTTTCCGAATGCCTGTTTTAATCAGCGGGTGGCTGCTTCTTCAACGTTAATCAACACAATTAGATTCAACCCAAAGTCCTGACTGCTCACGAACAAATGGATTATATATGCTCGGCTAAAGGTGAATATTGTGTTGCTTTTAATTTGCTCTTCCTCTGCAGCAACAACAGAAAATCCAATTCTTCCGAAATGCTGTTGTAAGTTCAGGGCATCCGCTCGAAGCTGCAATAAGCACCTGCACTCTTCATCCATCTTCTTCCTCACTTTAAAAGTTTTTGGACAACAATTGAAGGCTGGGATAAATAAACTGTATTAAGCTTCAGCGACAGAATACATTCATTGTTGGTTTTGGTGTTTTCATGGGATTTGTTGATCGGAAGAAAAGTAAAGAATGTTACCAGCCTCATCTTTTAATCATATAAAGGAATGCTATAACATGAGAATAACATTTTCCATGTAATATATATGCAAAACTACACATACCACATATTCTGGGCTGGATATCGCTTCAGTACTCGATACCTTTAAGAGGTATCGAGTACCTTGAAGAATCAAAATAATACCAGTAATTGACCCTTTTTGAGCACAGAGCTTAAATTTTTTATTTTTTTTAAAAACTATTTGTATGCGGTTTTGCTCGCAGATAATCACCACAAGCAGTCTTTGGTTTAATGCAGGGTTTAATTGGCCGATTACCTTAACAGCTATGGGGGTTGACGGACTGCATAATCAGCAGTAACCACTATGAGCACTGTGCAGTGCTGCAGGGATGAGCTAGACTTGGACACACACACACACGGCTTCCATTGATATGATGGGTATCGAATGAAGTACTCTCTTGGCATCGTTATCACTTTAAGAGTAGCATTGGTACTGGCATCGTCATTTTTTGATGCAATAACTAGCCCTACGCATCATGACGAGCTCCCAATTATACTGGCTACACTGCAGGGATGTGAGCAGTGATCACATATATATATATATTAAGTTTTCTTATATATTTTTTAAATGAGGCCATTGCCTTCAACAAGATGTTCTGTACAGCTTTGGTCTTAGCGTGAGTGCGAGTGAAATATACATTGATGTTCAGTTATTCATGCCCAGAGCAGAACAATATGTCACTTATTACATATAGAAGAGGAAAGGAAAGACATCCGATACACGGTTGACTAATATGCAGGTACAAAATCACGCACGTGGAGTAAATGCGTCCGGCGAGGGCCTGCCAGTGTCGAGGAGAGGATCATCCCCAGGCGGCAACCCCTGGGTCTGAAAAGTGAAGCCAATGCTGAAGTGCCTTGGATCTGCAGCTTCTGGTTTAAGAGGGAGCAACTCCTCCGGTTGCAAAAAGAAGTCAGCTCTATAGAAGTCGATGAGAAAATGTCCGTACCTCTCACATGAGTCCCTCAGTAAACATTGTAAACATGAGTTTATCGTCTCAATCGCTAGTTTCAAGTTGTCTTAAATTTAAATTGTATTCCTTCCCCCCCCCACCCCAACATGGCGGTCTGAGGTTACAGTCGGCAAGACAACAGTATCCTTACATCAGGTAGAGATTTTGTGTCTTGTTTGACAGACACTTTACCAGCTCAGTTCCCCGACACACAAGCTTGTGCTGGGCCCACAACGATTCAGGAGAAAAACAACCTGTAAAGTGTTGATTTCAAAAGCACTCTGGACTTGAGTGGCAAATATATATATAAAAAGCATTAGCTTTCATGTACACATCCAGCCCTTTGATTTATGCATATACTTATACATATACACACATCATATAATCCATTGCTATATATATATATATATATAGAGCACAGTAGCTAAGTATTAATTCACCGCTTACTTTCCTCAACGGCCACATCAGAGATTTGGAGTCTTGTGATTTCTGCTGCAGAATAACAGGATCTTTCTTCACGCCACCCTTTGAAGTCAAAGAGCCAGATCGTCAGGGTAAAGACTGCCACTTACGATGTGCCTTAGGTACAAATGAGAAGCTTGCTCCATGGACTGGCCTTAGCTGGGCCAGTCACTTCCTATTTTCTCTTTTGGGCAGAGAGTTCTCATTGAAAGTATCCAAGCTTTCCGTCTCCGTGTTTTGGTTACTGGACAGTATAAGAGTATGAGAGACTAGAGTGAAATGGCAATCGAGTCACTGAGATTATGACACGATTTATAAATACCTATCAGACTTTAAAGTGGCATTCTCCAGTAAGCCGCCTGCGGTTCAACACACGTCGGCTCTGGATATAGGCTCCGTCTTTGATTTGTCCAAAGTGTGATTGTGCTGAACCGTTTCTGAAAGTACAGTTAGTCAGACCACTCATGATGGCTTTCAGTGTTACTGCTATAAAGCTCCCGGTTTAGGAGCTTTATAGCCTGAATTCCTCACTTTTGGGATGGAATGTTTGTCTTCTTCATTGCAACCATTCTTACACATGTAAAACTCCAGAACCAGTGAAATCTCCCTGCCACAAAGAATGAGACATCTAAATGAGAAGCACCTGAAGGCTGTCTCTTGTGTTTCTAAAGCTCGCTGCTCTGACTTATGGAGAGGTTCACGTGTGCTTCCAGGCACATTTGTAGAGACTGTTGACTGAACTCTGCATTATGTTCGATAATAAAAGGGAATCTTTCTAATAACCGCTAACAATCGTGTGAAATCTTTTTGAATGTGCTCCAACTGCATCAAGAGTTATTAGTAAGTGCGTGTTTAACACAGAATATAATACCGTTTTTCCATTTCATGATAATTGTTTGCTGGTTGACTGATGATTCAATTAAATTAAATCAAATCATTTTTAATGTGGTTAAAAACACGTCGTTTATCACATGCATTTTTAATTTACTGCTGATTATCTCTTGCAAATCATTGCTCACCTGTAATGACAAAGTAAGTAGAGTGAGAAGCATTTGGTCGGGAAAAAGCCATCATAATAACTGTCTGTGTAGTTATTAAGGCATAATGATAATAATAATAAAGTAACTTTGAATTAATAATATATTACAGTTCTGGTTTTGTGATATTTAAATGGTTGACAGTCAGGCTGAAGTGAACACTCAACCTCGACCTGAACATGAAGAATAAACAACGACTGCCAATATTCAATATTCAAGAAAAGGTTCCAATAGATTTGTGCAGGCAGAGGCCCAACTACCGGAGCAGGTCTGACAGTCTCTCTGAGATAAACTGTTGTGTAGCCTAAGCTACAGTAAGCGGCTTCATTGAGTCTCCCATAAGAAACCACATGTGCAGCTCCTGGCCATGTGAACGAAGTGGGCGGGACTACTGTGCGCACGCGGTTTGAGAATGTTTGACACTGCATTAAAGATTATTTTCATTTTTTTGTGATCGAGACTCTCTAACCAATGAAATCCTCCGGGTTGAAGAACACAACCCCTCAGGTCTTCAGCCGGTTGGGTTCATTTCATCAGTTGAGTCAGTATTGTTCTGCCCGGCTGTTTCAAGCCATGAAATGATGCATGTTCCAGGCTAACACGGATACACAAAGCCACTCAAAGAGAAATGCAGCCGGGGGCAGGTGCAGATGAGAACGCACAGGTGCAAAACAAAACACAAAAAAAAGATGACTCGTCTGTCATGTGGGCACACAATACAGACACAACAGCAAATGGAAACACTGTCAGAAAATAGTGGAGCGGTTGTCGGATAAGCGGAGAAGCAGTGCGCTGTGTGTGTGTGTGTGTGTGTGTGTGTGGCATGTGTGCTGGAGGGAGATAGAAAGATGTCCAGGGAGGCGCAGTCGGATAGCAGCAGTGAGTGTACGAGCCATGGCTAAAAGTGCTCTTAATCACTAAATATGAATGTTACTCAGAGTCATAATTCATGATGATTTTGTGTTTATTGATCGGTAGGAATGATTAATAAGAGGTCCACCGTGACGAAAGACAATCTTGTGAACACGTGTTTTCAATAAGACATCGCTCATCAATCGTTAACGAGGTAAATTAGGAAATCAATCATGATGTTGATATCAGATTATATCACTCGGCCCTGCAGCGAATGACCTCTATTATTTTCCAATTCTTCACAGCCGTTCTATCGGGAACGTCGAATGCAGCGAACCCAACTCGCGGCTAATCCAAAAATGGGTAAAGAGTTGGATCGTCGGTGGAGCTGTGGCGAGCCCAGGTGACGCAGCAGAAGAGAGCGCTGACACCACACCCACCTGTCACTCAAAGAGGCCACGCCCTCAATCATGCCTACCTTGAAACCTTTGTATTTAAAGCGGTGAATTAGTTGTTTAGGCAAAACTTTACAGCTCTTCATAATGAGCTACTTCGCACCAGTAACAGCCTAAAAATAATCAGCACATTCATGCACTGTTTATATGACTGTGTGTTGCACCAGCAATAATACTAATGTTCATGTTCACATGCGTATTTTCTTGCGCGTGTAATGGAAAGACACATTTGTATTTTTGAGTCCACAGAGTGACTAGAGCATAAAAACAATTGCAAGCTGGCAGCAATTCTTTTTTTCTGATAATATAATTCCACATTCTTGTGGTCTGGTAATGGAGATTGAATGGAAATGTGAGACAGGCAAAGCCCCCCCCCCCTGCACTCCCTCCCTCCCTCCAGTCCACTAGCATTAATTTAATGCTTCGTCTATCTAATATTGTAATCCTATAAAATGTTCTGCTGCTGTAATTTTGCCCATCATCATCACCTCTGAGTCATGACGCGCAGACCCACGAGTATATATTCCCGGAGACTCCAAGTCCATCAGACTTTTCTTTCGTTTATACAACTGCAAACTTTATATGAGAGGAGAGAGAGAAGAGGAGAGAGGAGAGAGGAGAGAGAGAAGGCAGGTTGAGGTTCACAGTGTTGTGAATGCCGCCTGATGCAATCCCCACAGTCTTATGTGCACACGTCAACATACAACGCTGTCTCTGGCAGCGCTTCCTGTCCCTCGGGAAGTGACTAGAGGAGAATAAGTGAGTGTGAGTGTTTGTGTGGATGTTGGGAGGTCAATGCTGAAATAGAGACAGTTGACAGGAACCAAGCCAAACAAGAACAAACTGAGAACTAGTCGAGTTATTACAGGGTACAGTGGTGAACTACTCCATCCGAAAGAGAGACACTCATGGTTTTCCATCTGGATGACTTCACTAGAATCTGTCTCTTTTATATGGAAAATAGGCCGCAAATTACCACCTGAGATGAGCATTGAGCCAGTGAGCCAGGATGCAGCCTCCTGACTTTTAATATGATTAGATAACCTGATTTTGACATTTTATTAATAGGGAAACTGTCAGCACAGGATACAGAATTCTTTATTTAATCACCGTTACATTACTATAGTGACAGTGTATTCAATATTAAAAAAATACAATATAATTTAAGACAACAGCATATTAATGTATGTCGGCTGTAGAAAGAAGCTGTTATTGTGGCCTGTGTGTATTCTGCCACTGGGTTTGTACGAGGCTGTGCTTCTCCTTGAGGAAATCGATTGTATGACATCGATATTCCTTCAGCAAGAATAGAGACGCACAACGACTAAAAGGCCTCAACGCTAGAAACGTATACCTCTCTGCGAATTGAAATCAATAACGCTCAACTTAATGAACAAGTGGTGAAAACATCGAGAAAATGTCAGCGACTTGATCCCCCAAAGCATCGAATTATATTCCACAACAACACATTTTCACATAAACCTCTCTACAAAAAAAGCAAAACACAACAACTGGCTCACTGAAGACCTTATGTTGAGGCAACAACAGCAGCATAAAGGTGCAAACAGAGCAAACTACGGTAAAGTATTGACAGAGCGAACGTAGTTTACCTGAGGGGGAAGAGGAAAGCGGCAGCATCATCAGCTGTAACAGAGGGAGACTTCATTCTCTGCTCAGGTAGACATTACTTTGCTATATCGTCACGTAGCAAATAGTTGTTTACTGCTAGTGTTAATTCCAGCTCCTTTTAAGGCCAACATTGAAAAATATCTGTTAACCGTTTTGCTGAGATATTTGATGTAAGAGACTCGCTGCGAATCATCCTCTTATAGACAACAACAAATATTAGCAAAAGGAAGAAACAAAACCACTGAGGAGGATGTGATGTTACAACCTTATTGTTACAGATCAGTGTTCATTAACATTGTCTTTAGTGGGTACAGATCATAGAAAGGCCTCTCAAAGACACAGCTGCAGATTAATGACTTGGAATAATTGAAGTGCGAGTTAATAACTGCATTAGAAACCCACTCAGTTGCTGTATAATATTTTGGAAAGCGACTCTGCTTTTAGCACCACGCACTACAGTGGAGCCAGGATCCTGGGCTCCACTGTAGCCGGCAGATAAAGCCCAATTCATCTTCTGATCCCGAGTTTATTACTTATCACTCTGCCACACGAGGAAGAAACCTGCTGCTGGTTTTCTGCCAACAACAGAATTAAAATATAACTTACTTTGGAAGAAAAACAAAGTATAGACTTCCTCCATGGACACCAATTTGGCACAAATAAACCAGCATGGTCCGTTTAGATGATATAATAAATAATAAAGTGAATGAAATATGAATCAAAAACAGCTGAGGTGTATAACCCACATGACCTTCGTGCTTGTTATATCATTGGTTATAACTGTTTTTCATTCTGGTTTCAGAGCTTCTTCGTTTAGTGTGAGAAGTGCACACTAACACCCACAGAAACACACCGGGGTTTCCTTCATATGAACGGTTTCACAGCAGGAAAAGGTCAATTAACAGCCCCAATTTTCGAGTCGGGTTATTATTTTGAGGCTGGGGAAAGATTGTCCTTCCTGTGTTATTTGTTAGGAGAGAAGAGAATGTGTTGCAGAGTTGTTTTTGCCCCCCCCGCCTCTCTGCAGAAAAGTTATTCTTTACAGCCAGTTGTTTTGTCGTTAAATATTCTATGAAATCAGCTTGTGTGCTTTCCATTGCAACAACAAATGTGATTAGGATTAAAGTGCTTCTCTCTGCTCCACACACACACACACACACACACGCACGCCTTGCCAGCCTTGTTTCCAATTCAAATGGGAAGTGTGTGTGTTGAGTCACTCGCAGAAGACACGGCTTCATTAATGCTGCGGGTTGATGACACTCTGCGACATCAATAATCAATCATGAAACTCCATGCTACGATCCAGTCAGTTAAGCACCGGTACGGATCAATACAATGATGAAGTGGCTTGTCCCTCAGGCACAGACTGCTGCTGAAGTCTGCTCTGCCGAGACTTTCCACAGCTGGACATGCATCCCACTGTGCAGGTCGCTCAGCAGCTGGTCATTTTCTAAAAAGCCATTTCCACGTCTTACTTCCATGTCGGTGCTGCGGCGTGTCACCCGTTTTCTGGCTCAGCACACAGCTTGAAGTTTACGCAGTGTCCCATTCAAAATAAAAACCACTTGGACTTGGACTTGGACAGATGTTAACATCTGCGTAGCCTCCTGAATAATGCATTTGGTGTGCGTTTGTGTGTGCGCACTGTTACACTCTCCCGTACGTCAGCGTGTGAATGTGTACAGTGGTCCAGCTGCGTGATGTGGCTCAGGTACGCACGGATCGGGTTTGACCTCGATGTTTAGCAGGCACCAGTCTGTGTGTGTGTTTACGTGTTTCACAGGTCTGTGATTGGTTCTCTACAGGAGAGAGCAACAAAATGTGTCCAGCCTGAACATATCCAACAAACATTGTTCCACATCTGATGTGTACAACCAAGCAATGAGCAGGAAGTACTAAATATGTTTGTACAATTGCACACTCACACACGCTATATAAAGGGTTAAAATACATTTAAAAAAGGGAACACTAAGGCAGTTTGAGAGTAGAATTGCCATGCATGAATCTTCATTTATTGTGATTCCACCTTAAAATCCAAGGGCTCACCTGCCTGTCAGAGCTCTGCACTGTTGCCATAGCAGCGACTCTGAGCTCTTCAGCTCAGTGACAGAAGTAGTGCGCTCATGTGTTCACGATAGCACCAGAAAATAATTCATTCATTCATTCATTTATTTTTGTTTTGTTTGTCGTGTGCTTCTGAAGCATGATTTAGATGAACATGGACGAAATGGATGCTCACAGCAGACATTTCACTAATTATGCTTGGTACTGTGGCAAGGCAAGTTTATTTGTACAGCACATTTCAACAACAAGGTAATTCAAAGTTCTTCACAAAAAAACATTAAAAGCATCAAAACATAAGGCAAAAGAAAAGGAGATTTAAAAACAATTAAGAACATTCATTAAAACATTAAAAAACAGTGTAAGAAATAAAATGCAGTAGTAAAATGCAGAAATGCAGGAAATTGATTAATATATTAATTGAACGTGGTTCAATTAAAGGCAGCAGCAAACAGAAAAGTCTTCACTCTTGATTTAAATGAGCTGAGGGTCTCAGCAGACCTGCAGCTTTCTGGGACTTTGTTCCAGATATGTGGAGCAGAAAAACTGAACGCTGCTTCTCCATGTTTAGTTCTGACTCTGGGAACAGAAAGTAGACCGGTCCCAGACGACCTGAGGGGTCGGGATGGTTCATAAGGTAGCAGCAGATCAGCTGCCTTGCATTTCTAAGTTCCAAATTATAATTGCGAAGTCTCTCTTTATAGATGTCACAGTGAACCTGGAGATTCGTTTTTTGCCATCTGCGCTCAGCATTCAGACACTCTCGTTTCTCCATTTTGACCAACGTAGCATTTCTCCAAGGAGATCTTTGCTTACCCGAGCCAACCTTCACTTTAGTGGGTGCAATGGCATCAATAATATTTTTTACTTTAGCCATCTACAAGCTCATTGACTGAGAGGCAAGAGAGGGCTGGTGTGGAGGAGAACGTCTGAATAAATAGTTCACTGGTGTTTTCAGAGATGTTACGCTTTGTCACAACCTTGGTTTGGACATTTGTGTGCAAGGAGATTGCACTCTCAAAGAAAACACAGAAATGGTCAGAGAGTGCAACATCAGTCACAGCGACCTTGGAAATGTTTACACCTTTGGTGATGATTAGGTCCAGAGTGTACCCCCTGTTGTGGGTGGGTCCTGCCACATGCTGAGTCAGATCATAGTTATCAAGGACACCACATAGTTCTATTGACTATCTGTCCTGGGGATTATCAACATGGATATTAAAATCACCAACAATAACAACACAGTCAAAATCAATACAGATTACAGACAGCAGTTCAGTAAACTCATGTGCAGCGACGCTTGTTTGTTTATCCAGGGCGCAGCTGCCAGAGGGCAAGTGACGAGGGACTGTCTCCCGCTCCCTACACATTGAGATCAGTTAAGGGGAAAAAAAATGGGAAAAAAAGGCGAGGATCTTGAACTTTTTCTAACGAGATCTAAAGCACTGGGTGTAATTAGGAGCCGTCTGGAACGAGGACAATTAAGTGTGGTTTTGGTGTCCCCCAGGATTCTCTCAATGGGCCGAATTAGAAAATGGGTGCAAAAAGATTGATGAGTTCAATGTTTTCCAAATGAGCAGCCTTATACACATAATTACACCACGGAAATGAATGGATCATCACGATACAAACTCGGGCAAGGGTATGCTAATTGCTCATCAAATGGTAAGGCTGCGGTGTCAGCTACACAACTGCAGTATCCAAAGTACAAAAAAAAATTTTTTTTTAAAAGAACTTGGGGGGGGAGATCTGCTGCTCAGATGAATGTGATCCATCTTCCTTTTGTCTATGTTCATTATTCTATATTCACACTGTAACCCCCCTTATCTAGTCCCGCACTCCGTGCCAGTCAGTTGCACAAGGACACTGCAGTACTTCTTACAGTCCTGTAAGGCATCTGCCATTAAACACCGCTTCAGTGTGATGCAGGATCCCTTCTAGCTTCTTTGGCATGTGGTGGATGGTGAAGAAAATGGAAATTATACATCAGATTTGCCGTCTTTCCTTACTTTTTCTCATGGCCATTTCTACAAAAGATGCAGACATTGAGCAGATTTGGTGATGTCTGCCAATATTTTGAATGATGCATCTTCCTCCTGCTTGCATATTACATTCAGCTTAACTTTCCCCGGGCTTTGCAGTGACACAGTCAGGCGGTGCAGAGTAGGACATTTTGTCACTGACTAGACATCAGTAAGTAATATTCAGTGGAGTGATCTTGGGGATAATGACATGAGTAATTTGAATAAATTCCCCTCTCTATATAATTATTATCAGAGGTTATGGGACTTCAGAAACAGCTGCCAGAGCAGCTGTTAAGTTGATGGAAAGAGTCCAAATGAAACTTGGTTTATAATGCGAGGACATTAGACCTTTGATCATGGTATTCTGATTTTCATTTTCAATATCCACACAATTTTTTTGGGGGGGGGGGGGGGTCTTCACCCGACTGTGTAGCTTACACTGTGAAAGATATTCAGCATCATCTCGGCCATGTCCCTCACATGACCCCGTGTAATAATGTGAGGGACGACATTTTGTTTTCTGAAATTGCATTTCTTTAACAACTTTCTAGCATTTGAATTCAGAACAAGTCTTTCAAATGAGCCATCAGTGAAGTCGTCTGTGCGCAAGATCATCCCCCGCTGCAGAGTCCACCAAACTCATTTCTGCTGCCCATCGGATCTTTGCTTTCCTCATACTAAGCCTGAGGTGCCAGTGTTACAGGGGACATGTTGGCAATGGTCTCCTTATCAAATCCCCAGGAATGGATGGCAAATCTCTTTTTCCCCTGACCTTATCCGTTATCTGTCCGGCAAGCCTTTCAGCACACTCATCCAGCATTGCATTAGACCATATAGCCTTGGGCTTACTGGGGACCTTCCTTACCTCCTTCCTCCCACATGAATAAGTGAGTGTCCAGGAAGGGTTGTCTAGATCTCTTTAGATTTCCTCCGGGATTCCTGTTCTTGCCTTGTGGAACAGTCCATTTAGGGATGCTAGCAAAGGCAAGATTCTCATTGCAATGGATTCGTATGGAAAACGTCATGCAGATTCGACAACATATTTAATCAGTTTGTCTATGGTTCAAGAAATATGCCGAGACACTGAAACACAGGAATGGAGTTAAAAGGCACAGGGGCTTGAATTTGTGAGTTGAAGCAAAGGACGGTGATTTAAAATGTTCAGAATAAAATGGCTTCTGATGCGTTTATTGCTGCCAAGGGACGCCAGGCTGCAATGTGGATGAGGTTTCAGTGTGTCAATAAACAGAAAATAAATGTAAAATAAGTCCTCATGGGGAACTCCTCGACAGGTTTTGATGCTGCTAGCACCACAAAGGCAGGCGTTTCAAAGACATCCATGAAAGGCCCGACAACAAAGATACTTCTGTGGAGAGCGGCCATTAAGATCCTTCAAAACATTCATATTCTTCAAAATTAAGGTCACAGCCTCAATTGGTGATGTTATGGATCACTAGATATGACTTTTTAGCCAATACTTTGAATGGGAGGCAGTACTGCAGCACGTAAATGTATTGACAAACCCATTATGTAGCAGCAATCATGTAAAAGGCCTGGATGCATTAAGAGCTGCCATTACTGAGCAGCTGTTAGCACGATGACCGAGGGCAGTGAAAGGAACATGCTGACAGGACAAGTACTGGGAAACATGTGTCCTCATGGAGGCACAGTGTGCAGTGGAGCGAAGCCGGATCTGGTCACTGCCGGAGGCCCCGCTGGAGTCTGAGCTGAAGGACTCTCTGGTGAACCTGCATGATTTCGGTTAACTTTTAGACAGGGCGGACTGTCCTCAGTGTCTGTGGCAATGTCGGCAACCCACCTGACCAGCCTGGAAACACAATTGTACAATAGTAGTTGGGTCGGTGTAGAAGCTTAAACCGCTTTTATTTTATACATACCGGCTGATCCGGCATTTGTCATTATGACAAGTTCCGGCAAATAAAAATAAAAAAGTATCCTGCATAAGTAACCTGTGCAGGAACCGGCCGGGCAGTGAGGAGACGCTCTTGGACGCAGGAGAAGCCGCTGCTGCCAGGAGCGGAGCTCTTCACCTCCCGCCGGAGTTCTGACAGTAGTTTTAAAAAGGTGGCAGCGGACTTGGGTCCGTCCACGGCGGGCTGGTTGCTGCAGGAAGCCTCGCTTGATGTGAGCTGAAGGAATATCTGGTGAACATGCATGATTCTGTCTGATTAATCATTCTAACATTAAATTATGACCAAATGTATTGAACAGAGCTCCAGAAACTACAATTATGGGATAGTACGAGGTGCAAAAACCTCGAAATAGAGTGGAACAAGGGAAGAAATTAAGTTGTTGAACTTACTCAGTAATACCCATCATACAGCACTAGCTATACAACGTTTGTTAACATTAGCCACCATAAGCTGCTGCTCATAGACCAACTCTTGCAGCGGTGAAACCCTTTAATGTACTGAACTAGGCGTTTTATGCATTCAACTTTGAATTTTTAAAGGTGGAAAACGTATCTATTTTTCTTCTAGAAGTTACATAGTCATCGTAGTTTTATTTAAATTCAATTTCTGGCACCTATTTATGAATTCAATGATGAATTTAATGTTTTTGTTCTATGCAGCAAAGTTATGAGGGAGGTTAAAACAATAATACTATTTGTCATGAAATCACAGTGCAAGTAGTCCAGTATGAGGCCAAGGAGCAGCACGGAGTTAGAGGAGCAGAAAAACACCTTTAAGGTGACCCATGGACACACTTGGCCCCTGGGGTCCTCCCTGACTGTTCCCCCAGCTGCCACATTCAGATGGCAGCTTTAAAATTGTATTTAGACACAACTAAAATCTCTTTAATTTGTTGGAATGTGTTCTTTGTGTTTACACATGTGCATGAGAGAGTCAGAGATCCAAAGAACAAAAGCAGTGGAGAGTAATGGAAAGAGCATGTTGAGTTAATGGGGTTTAATGGTAATTGCCATCAGGACCATGGACAGCACCACAGAGAAATTCCAGCCAAACTTTGATATATATTTGTTTGTTCTCATTTTATCTGACCGCTCAAGGACCTCTTGTGGTTGCAGCAATTCTAACTTTCTGAAAAAACACTTCATTGACAAAATGAAGTGTGTCATTGACTGCTGCTCAACAACTTCTCCAGTTTGAACTCCTGTCTGCACGACAGACCAGGAATTGTTCCTCTCTTGATTTGCAGGCCAAGGTAAAATCAATTGGATGCATGTATGAATACCGCCAATCAAATGACAAACTCAACTGAGCACCGACTACAACAGAGCTCGACGTCTCATGTCCACGGGCGGAGAGCTAGTTAGCTGTTAGCATCCGATAGCCAGCAGAGTGTGTTTGGCTGAGCCGGTGCAGAGAGCTGCATGGATTCAAATGAGCGCATCTGTTGCGAGAGACGTGCAAGTGAAAAGCACGTCTGATATAGACGGGGGGAAATCATGGTTTCTATTCATTCAACAAAACATTACAGCAAGGAAAGTTGCCGACACACCTGGGGGAGATCTGCACTCTAATGATGAGTGCACCTTTCTAGTTTGCAAGTGTATTTATGCACGTCAGAAACGCAGCTTTTCGGAGACCTACAGGGAACTACACCGAAATCCATTCCACGTCGGATTTCAACGAAGAGGGTTGTGACTAATAGTTTGGACACATGTACTCCAGCTTGTGACAACTGAGCACCGGTGTTAATTATTTCTCGGTTTAGGGATCAAATGAATAAACATGAGCTTTGTTTAATTATGGCCTTCAGTAGGGTCAAATTCCTTCGATTGCGAGGACATAAACTGTCAGAAGGGGGATAATCCCACACCTACTCTAAGTCCCTTTAACAAGTATGTCTAACCTAAAACTCTTCCCTTCCCTTTAAATAGGGTGCAGGCCGCACAGTTTCCCAGGGTCTAAATAAAGGTGGATTAAAGACGGGGACAAATATATGTAGACAAAGGGACACATAAACAAAACGGACAGAAACAAACAGAGAATGAACTGTGTGCCACTGTGTAACCTGCACACTTGGAAGGCGGTGCATTGGTCGGGTTAACCTACTGGCTTTCTCAAGGCAGCTCTTCAACTCAACGCACAAATGCTGGTGTCTGCCTCTGAGCTTATCAGGCTTTCCCAGATGGTGATTTGAGCGCATGGAGGGAGCGAGAGGCGCACTGAAAGGGAAAGGGGAGTAGAGAGGAGTGGAGGTGAGTTTACGAAGATGAAACAGACTCTACACTTTGGGTAAAAAAAAAATATATGAGACTTATTTTTTTTAAGCCAGCGTTTTTCTTTTTCTCTTCAAGGTGTCTGTATGCATTACTGTATGCATTGTCGGAACCAGAACAGTTTGTGCATTGTAACGTCTGAAAGCTGAGTAAAAGTGAAGCGGGAGGCGTTGGTGATTTTCATTAAAGAAAACTAACATGACTCTACGAGCATTTGCGAGCTTTTGATATGTGGGGGTTCAAGTGTTGCGTTTCCGAATGAGATGCTACAGGATGCATCCATGCAAACTCAAGAGCTAATTGACTGTAATGCCAGTTCATCAGCTTCAGCAGGTTATTGACAGCAACGTCCCAGAAGCCTGTTCATCCTTCTGTCAGCTCGTCAGCTCACGCTTTCATATAATTCTGACATTTCCTCTCTCTCTCTCTCGGTGTCTGGGCTTTGGGAGCTTCCACGCTTGGCTGTATTGTAGTGGTAATAGTGAAAATGTTGTGCATGGGTGTGTGTGTGTGTGTGGGGGGGGGGGGGGTAGAGGATGAGAGGTAATAAAGACAGTTTCATTTCCTGGAGACACTCGATACACAGTCCTTATCCATCTGCTACACCCCACTAACAACCTCACAGCCTTTAAATCGCAACATTCTTGAACTTCAGCAAAACAAAACTGCATGCGTGACAACAAAAGATTCCTGAATCTACACCAAACAACTTGAAAGCAGTCTCGACCTGTTTGTGGAGAGTGTAGCTTTGGATGATGCAGTTATTACTAAAATAACCATTATGCACCCAGAGAAGGAAAGGTCACCGACAGACATGAGAAATGGGCGGCGTGTTGGGCCGAGGGAAGGAAGTCAGAGTGCTGTGTGCGTTACATTGGGTAATGAGCAGACATGCTTTCCTACTGAGACCAGAAAGAAACTCATGGAAAAACAGCAACCATCAAGTTAGTGCGTCTTGGGAAGAGGGAGACCAGATGTATTGGTATCTCCCCACACAGAGATTGCAGTTTGCCCATGTGATGCAGCGATCCTCCTCCACTCCGCGAGGCCGCCGGCGACCTCGTGGGGTTCAGCCCCCCTGAAAATGTTGTGGTGAAAATGGATTTATTGTTTGCTAAATGTTGTGGATTTGTAAATTTCTTTTACCGGATTAAACAGCAACGTATGGGCAACACTATCATCTAAGTCACTTCTTACACACTCCAAACAACTATAGACTACAAACATAAGCATCTAGAAAACCTGTCATAACAGCATGAAATCATGGGCAGAAATCGGCGTTATGTGTACGCAAATCATGATTTGCACCCTGATGCTAGCAGCTACCGAGCTAACCAATGCATTTAATAGCACTAGCATCCGTGGCCGAACGTGTACATACCTCCGGTTTTGCTCTCCGTGGGACCACTGCCCTTCGGCGAAAAAAATCGTGGGTTTTTGGTCCAGTTTTATGAAAAATTTGTAAAATATCGTCGCAGATGAGCCGTTTCAAAGCTCGAATCATTGATGCCAACTGCATCCGGTTTACTTCAGCGCTGTTTCCAGAATAAGAGCGGTCAATCCAGCATGGGCGCGCGGTCAGACTTCCTGCAAGCAGAAATTTACACTCTGGGAGACGCGGCACTTCTTCCAACTTCACTCCAAAAATGTGTCAAACAACACCCGATTCGGCACCCGCCTTGCTGAGACTGACGCTTCGAAGGCGGGTTCAATGACTGAGATCGACCAATCATAGGCTGACCTGGAGCCCCATACACACATGAACTGAGAAAATCCTATAAATGACAGCCAGAAACATACTCTGATGATGTTAGGAATCTCAAAATGATTCCTAGCATCTGTATTTGGATGTATTGAATAATATGAGTGCTAAAAAGTGAAATATATAGTTATAGTATATAAAAGAGCTGCAACAGCTGGTTCGAAAATGATGACCTCACGTGACCTCTGTACTAAAACCTCTTATTCTTCACTTTATCCCACTTTAACCTTTATTCAGCAACTACTGATCAGTTGTGCAATGATTTGGGAGAGTTTTAGGGGGCTGCTGCAGTATTTCAACAACACAATATCAATAAAAGTGCTTTTTTTTCCCAGGCGAACCTGAATATTTTCAATTTGAGCTGTGTAATGTCTTCATTTACTATATTAACCAGCAACATATACACAATATTACCCACTGAACAATCACCAGTGTTGTGATCTGATTATATCCTCAAATTATTAAAATAGACCTTGTAGTACAGAACTGTGGTCTCTTTAGTATGGGTATGCTATTTTCGAGCAGAAGCCTACAAATATTGGGGGTGAAAGAGGTTAAAAGGTGTGCAGGTTTTACAGACCTCTCTGAACCGCATTTCTTTTCATCTGCCATTTCCAGCAACTCACCGCTGTGCCTCTTATTAATCTTCCATGGGAAAAAAAAAAAAAATCTGTTTCAACTGAGCGCCGGGTGCACAGGGATATCAGAGCAATCGATGCGAGGAGCTTCTGTACAGGAAGCAGCAGCAGGCCCCGGTGATGTGGGCGAAGGTGAGACTCTCGGTATGAATCCTACAATTTATCCTGTTCAGGCTGCAGAGAACAGAGGGAAAGTTCCACACGAGCAGCGATCAATAGCTCACAAGGCTGTCTCACACCGCTGTATCTTCTTGCAGCTGTCACAGGATGGTGAGGTGTGTCAGGTGACACTGAAGCGTGTCCAGGTCAATGAGCACACATGCAGACATCAAGAAATGTAAGCCACTGTAATTTCTTTAAACTCTTTCATTTGCATAGCGTAAAATACATTCAGTATTTTTGAGAGTTTAGTCTTAATGATATTTGAAATAAAAAGGATATTACTTTATTAGCTTTATAAACATTTAAGTTCATCTATTTTGCAACAGAGAATTGTAATTCTCTTGTAATTGTAATGAAACAATCCATTTGGGAAATTATAAGTGTCTCTGGAGCTGATTTTCAAGTGCCTTGCTTAAGGACACTGCAGCAGAACTGGAGCCCACATGAGAAGCAATACAATTACAGCTGCAAGCAGCAATGTAGCCATAGGTGCATAATAAAAAGTTAATTTAGAAGACTATGAGAATCAAAACAGCGTAAAGTAGTAACAGTTTTGATGTATTGTGCTGCAGAGAGATCTACTGCCCACCAGCAAGGTCCGGGCCGTCCTGTCTTGTAATACCACTTGTTACCAAAGAGGCGATAGAGAGTGACTTTAACACCCAGCTACTTTTAGTCTAGAGAATAAAGAAGTAGAGCTGCACAGAGGGCTTACACACGGTCCTTGTGCGTTTTGATCCGTTTGTTTAGACTAAATCCAAAATGGCAGAAACAAGAAAATGACTGGCACTCTCGCCTCTTCCTCTGCTTCGCCGGGAGTAGAGCATGCAGCTGTTTCGGGAGACGTCCTCGACTTCGGCGCCGGGGGTTTCTGCTGGTTGGAATGCATTTGCTTCCGGGCGTCCGTCTTTCGGAGCTGCCGAGTGCAGACCGATCTCCTTTCGGCATTGGTGGTCTCCTGGCTCCTCATTTCTGCCACTTTGGAGTTGATCCGATAAACAAACCATCAAAAAGTGCACGGACTGTACAGCCCCGGGTCAGCGTCACAGTAAAAATACAGATGGCAAACAAACTACAGGCTGAGGCCACTCTTTAAGATTATAAGATTGTTTTGACCGGCTCCCAGAGTTTCAGCAATGAAACAGCTGTACATTTAGATTGAAGTGAAATGATGCATTTCATTTCATGAGCAATATTTTATCAAAAGGAATAATAATCACCAAAACATGGTGATTTATCACTGAACAATATGGATCAGTTGTGGTAGAAAGGTTTGCTTCTCTCATCTCCATCAAGTACAGTTTTCAACCGGCAGCGCCGCTTGTGTGCGATACACGCCTTCAGAGAGCTGTATGGTTCCAGTGTGCAATAACAGAGCGAGATGGGGCATTTTTGAAAAGTGACATGTGTGGAGGAAACATACATGATCCACCAAAGCATATCTGGATTGGCCCTAATTGTGACCATTTGGATTGGAATGGGACATCCCCATTATGAAGTGCAAAAACCAACCCGAAATGTAAACATAAGCCGAACTATGGATGTACCTGGTTGGGATCTAGAGCTTATCGGGCTTGCAGTATTCCTGCATTTCCATGACTAACGTACAACAACATAAATATTCTTCACTTCAGTTCTTTAAATCAGCAGCCTGGAACTGAACAGATATGTTGATTGGTATCAGTGCACCTAAGTCTGCAGGAACAATACATTATGCTTCATGTCCGACAGTAATGGGTACATGGATTGCTGTGTCACTCTTGCTTCCACTAGAGTGGATTTCATTGATCTCTCAGGGTAACAGTCATAGAACGTTGCAGGACAGAAAGACCTAAGAAACAACAAATATCCAAGAGACAAGATCACAGTACAGCTACGTGGAACCTGTCTCGGGTTACGTTGAAATGATGTGAGTGGGAGCGCATGCACCGTGATGGTGATGACATTTCCTGATTTCTGTTGCAGCCGCCAGAAACCCATTTCCAATTTTCCATTTGGGCTGTTTAACTGAGTTTATTGGCAAAAAAAAAAAAAAAATTGATATATATTCGTATTACTTTAATTTGTTTGTTTGCAGACAAACGCAGATCTTTCTATTTTTCTTCAGGCAACATTACCAACATTAAAAGCGTCACACATGTTAATGCGCTCCCATTTATTTCAACTCTGACACATCAATGACAAATCGAGGAAGAAACAAAAAGAGAAACATGTACCAAATGTGTGACAGCTTGCCATAAATCCACACGGCATGAATTGGACCAATTATTCTCCTGCTGTCATGAACACACAGCGCATTCAGTTGACTCAGAGCCTATGCATAGCTGCTGCTGGATTTTTGTACCGCTATTCTATTTTGTGCCACCACAGAGCTGCCAGACTGCCAGGAAAGCTCGGTTAGCCAGCTCCGTCCCATCAGGAATACCAAGTACATGTTCAGCCTACTCAGAGGATATGGATACAGATACCTCTGTGTTCCGCCTCAGCTCGCAGGCTGGAGGCAGAACGCCACCATATTACAAAAGCAATGGCCAGTCGCTCGTCAGAGGACACACGACCCCTTGTTCTGCCGTGCCGTTGCCCCTTTACACATATATAAACGCAATCTGTGTGCATAGTATGCATCCGTAGGATAACATAGATGAACACGCAGTCACACAATATGCAGTCATTGTTGTATTCCGGAGGCGGCGGAGTGGACAGTGTGCCCCGGCTCTCATACATGAGGGAACATGAGCGATAAGGCTCCGTGCCTCCGGGCCTGGCTTGTCACTCTGCTAAACTGTTGTAATTTTCTTCTCCTGCGCAACCTTCTACATTTGACCTCGTCACCGTCCTCCGGTCAGAGCGGTTTCCTAATACATTCATCTGGGCAGGAATGGCAAATGTTGCCTTGAGAAATGCATGAAGATCTTTAATTTCTTCAGATGATCTGTAATCATACACATTCGGCAGTACAGTACTGTAGTAAATGTGTTACTAACATCTGTGGAACACCAAGACGAATTGCAGCACATTAGGACAGCTGTGAATGCCTCCCCTCCCCCTCGTACACTCAAACCCTGCATACAGTCAATGCCCTCCTCTGCAGTTATATCTCTTGTAAAGCGTCACACCGAGGAGCGTAATGGCCATACAGAGAATCATGAGGATTCATCTCAAACCGCTCTATATGCATTGCTCTCCAGTTCCCTTCTGATCTGACTAGGGGTGATGGAGTTGGCAGTTTCTCTAACCCAGCGGTCCGATAGCATCTCTCCCAGGTTTGCTCATCTGTGCTCAGGGCAGAAGACTTAACAGAGTGGGCCGAGGCACAAAACAGACGCCTGATCAGCCTCGGCTGGAGTTCAGACGTCTAGAAGCTGGAGAAAAACAATCACTGGATGGAGAAGTGAGGAGCATGTCGTGAAGTTCCGTTTGCCCAGTTTCGTAAAAAAGACCCAATGACACCCTGTCAAATGAAAAAATGACTGCGAAGTGTTCTTCATACGATTCTACGCGGGTGCGTAGAACCCTTTTGTCTGAAAAGGCTGTAGACTATCATTAAAGATCTTGAAAACTACATGTAGTTTCAAGACCTTTAATTTCTTACAAACTCAAGCTTGTAAGTTGGCAAGAGGCATCGGTATGCTTGTGCATGCATGAAACTGTGTGCCAATGCTTTTCAAGGACAACTCATTTGAAAACAAGATGGTACATCTCAAGGGTTTCAGCCTTCCTGAGACGATACATTCCTGTCGACTTGAGAAAAGGCATCTGTCGCATGTATGCCCGTCCTAGAAGAGACATCCCCCTCTGTTGCTCTTGCTGAGGTGTCTGTCATGTTTTTGCCCTTTTAAAGGCTTTTTTTGGAGAACTTTTTCCTTATCCGGAGCATGGATCTAAGGACTAGCTAGGGTGTTACATGCTGTGCAGATTGTAAAGCCCCTTGAGGCAAATTTGTGATTTGGGACATTGGGCTACACAACTCAAACTGACAAAGGCTGGTAGGAGATGAGGCGCAGGATGAGGCAAGGGAGAATAGCAAAGGGTCCATGTGCATCCAGTCATGTACTCAGCTGCCGAGTGCGGCTCTCAGGTTGCCATTTGTCCATTCCCAGCTCCAGAGAGAGGGCCGAGGCGCTGACAGAGACTCCCTGCAGCAGATGGCAGAGTTATGCTGTGCAGAGGTGAGAAAAAGCCCATTAGCCGGACCAAAATTACAGCCTGCCTCCTCTTTAGTGCTCAGCCTTGAGTACACCTGACCAGATTGGGACAGATTGTGCCTGACATGATCACTCCTTAATCACACGGTTGCCGTGTTGACAAAAACTCCTTTCCTCCCTGCCTGCACATCGATTCAATAATAAGGAGAGAATTCACTGGAAATGAATAACAATATTTATGCAGGATTGAGGGGGCGCCACAGAAAGAGTTCAGCAATTAGAGCCCATTTACGAGTCTAAAAATGCCCTTCAGCTAAAATTTGGGACAAGCTATAGTCAAGACTCAGCTTTCCATAAACATTTTGTAAGCGAGGCAACAACGTGAAACAATGTTAGCCGTCAGCGAATCTTAAAAATGTCTACGTCTCGAATTAAATCCAAACTACAAGGTTTATGTCCATTAGGAAACTTCATTGTTGGAACCCACAGAAAACAACCAATCAGTAAAAACGTAACCATGCCCAAGTGACATTTATGACCCTTGGATGCAATAACAAAATATGAATGACGCTTTTGTGGCTCATAAAAAGGAGTCTGCTGTTGTCTAAACTATCTCAGCCTCTGAGAAAAGCAGCCAGTGCACACGTGAGAATATGTAATCATTTTGTTCTTTAGGATTTCTTCAAGAGCTTTTATGGAGCCTCTATTTAAATGTGATTCTTGGCAAATCACTGAAATACCAGTTCTATTCATACTTTGGGTATTGCCATCCTCGAGTGGAACAAAAGGATGAGGGACTTGGGAGACTTTGAATGCCTTCCCATTCACAGGGGTAAGGTGAGACTGAATTAATGCGGCAGCTTTCCAAGCAAAAGACACAGCATTGCAATGTGGGGACTTGACAAGCGTGCAAGGATTAGCTCGCGTTACACTGGAAGTAGACAATTCGAGGAAGTTGCTTCAGAAGGAATTAAACAGCCGTAGATAGTACGTGTTCTGACATCTCTGACTGTTTGGAAGAAACCAACTCTGCAGAGCCGGCAGAGAAAAAAAAGGCATAAAGAGCACCAGTCAATACATTACTAATCAAAAGACTTTTGTGTTTCCTACAAAGTAAAACACTTCCACTCAAGAAGATTAAAAGGCTAAAACTTTGATGGTGCAATAAATTATGTTTCATTCATAAATCTATGTATGATGTCACGAAGGTCAGCGCCATTAATTTAACAGAACATTAAAAAGGTCAATGAATGTCAGGTGTTACAAAAAGGTACGTTTTTTTGGTTTGTTTACTTCAAACTATCAGATGTTCATAGAAAACAACGACGCCACCGGATGACTTCGCACTGCAAATCTTCATGACTTGTTAACTCCAGACATTTAGTCAAGGGAACATCAACAGCTGCACTACGTGATCAACAGTAATCCGTGTTACACGGAGCAACACATGCCCGGGTAGACGCGAGCTGATGATGCCATTAAAACAAGATCATTTCCACAAGAAAGGCTGCGGAAATTGTCATTTCAAATCAGAGTTTTGTATCCGATGAAGACCGTGGCAATCCTAGCCCATTTGAAATACACGGGTCAGAGGGGGAACGGCTGTTTGTTTGAGGGCCACCAGTTAACTGTGAGCGCTCTGATGAAGCTCAGGAAAAGACTGAGAACGTCAAGTCAGACGAGTCCTCTTCAAAAACACAGACGCTGTTGTAAAGTAGGACACACCGTCAGTCTACCAACATAGTTGACAAAGAGTTTACTACTAGTAGCATGACTCTATTGTGGCGAACTACAACAAATTACATAGCATTCAATTAGTTAACCGCTGGGTAACATTTAGACTGACAGATCCAATTAAAAAGAAAAGACGCATGACTTACACACAGAACTACAGCGCTTACACACCCGGCTGCATGTACAGATCGGTATTGAATAGGGCAGCTCCCGCTTAGTAGACTAAGATTATTTGTATTTATGCTTTTCCATGCCGGGTGACTTATTTTATTCAATTTACAGATTTGAAAAGTTTATGTTCACATGCAGAAGTACCAATGAATGTATCAAATACATGACTTACTCATTTTATTAATATCCAGAGCAAACAACAAAAAAATACTCCACAAGACCAACAGTAGGCTATTGAAGCAAATGACTCATTATGCAGCACAACCAGAACTGTTACAATAAAACCACCACTAACAAGTAACAACCAGGCCTTCTGCTCGGGCAAGCATTCACAAATTACACGGTTTTAGTCGTAAAGTACACAATTGAGTACATTCCAAAACGTTGCTTTGCTCCTTGCAACACCGCCTCCACAACTGTTTCTTTGTCCAAAGCGATTTTTTTTGACCAATATAACCTTCAACATGTCAGCAAAAAACAACCAAAGCAGGATTTCTAACAGTTAGACCTCCCGCTATCAGAGACATACACAAACAGACGGAAACAGTGGGTGACTTGCTGTACCTTCGAAGCTTATAAATCCTCTCTCCTTCCATCCATGGAGGCGTCCGTGTCATGTCACCTCTGAACTCTGCCGGTTGAAACATTTCAGTCATCAGTAGATGAGCTAACTTTCTGCAGAATACAGTGAAAGTTGTGAAAAGCCAGTCCAACTTCTTTCAAACTTCACTCCACAGTTTATTCTCCTGAATGTTTGATGGTGCCAAACATTTTCTAATCACGGGATATCACTTTCACCTGGCGTCTCCTCGGTGTCCTCCTGTGCAATGCTCCTCTTTCACCACAACACACTACATAGTGGAGAGGGGGGGGCGCTGTTTCACCACTTTTTAATTATCTAAGAATTGGGGAAGAAAATAGCAACAGGCTGCACATAAACAATGAAATATTGATTAATAATTAGTTGAAGTGACAGTAAAGAGTTATAGCCAGCTTTAGGAAAAAAAGTGAGGTTGGCTTACTTTGTTTCCTGAGAGAAAAATGCAAAACTGGGGAAGCACAGGGGGTCCAGACATCTTTGAGTGAAAAGCATGACTTCATATTTAATTAAAGCGACCACTAAAGCCAGCTTTCATTAAGAAAATCGGTCACTGCCAACCAAATGGCATTTCCTTATATCACAAACACAGCCGTGATGCCAACTAGCACTTCTGGTAGTTTTAGTTTCCACTTTCAGAAATATCAACTAAATGTCCAGTAATTTCCCACAAACAGGTAAATACTAGCTGGCAGCTGTGTTTGGTGATTTTATTGTTTTGACAACCATTTATGCTAGCAGTGCACACTGAACAATTTGCTTAATTAGTAATTGTAATATTGGAAAATAGTCAGTGACAGATGGATGCACGAAAGCCTGGAATTAAATCTCACAAAAACAGTCGCATATAGCATCCACAAAAATCTGATTTTGACAAAGTCAGGTCAATCAATTCAACTTAACACACTGACGTGTCTCCTCTATGTGTATGGTTCATGACAGGCAGAGGAAATTTACTAAATTGGCGGCTGGATAGCGAGCACTGCCGTGTCAACAATCAAAGAGCATGTTCTATTCCTCTACACCTTTAATCTTAGTGACGGACTTCTTAGGGTTCATTCCTTTTAGAATGTTCTTTTCATTTTCAGAGAAAAACAACCGACCCATGTTCTATATCTTCCACTGTTCACGCTTTGATTATATCTGATGCGATCTGATGCAATGAAACAAGATGAATCCCTTGTACATTGCAGCAGCAAGAAGTGGCGTGCATCAAAGCAAACTGGATATTAATAATATATTAAATGAGGGTCGTAAAACATACTCAATCAACAGTCTTGATATATTAAGGGAAAAACTGCGTGATTAAAGATGTGCACTAGATATTATCAGGCAGCACTGAAACATAAGAGTGAAAGAAATAATAGGCAAGAAGACAAAGACTATATATTTCCCTTGGGCTGGATACCTGTGCAGAGCTAAACTCTACACTGCACGGCTTTTACTGTTTAACAGCAGCAGGAACTGTTGAGATTAACGTTGCAAGGGAGTAATGGACTTTCACTGCAGCTGTGAAAAAGCTCAGCTGAGGGGAGCTGAGGCTGCTATCTGTGGGATGAATGAAACAAAAACGCAGCGGTATAACTCAGCGCCAAACAACAGCAGCTCTGGTGTCACTGACAACACACGACACTGCTGAATGCTCGACAAAGTGAGTCGTCTTTTAAATGTCACCGTCTCCCGCTTCCTGCCCCCTGCATGGGCCCACACGCCTTGAGCCAGTCGATTGACCGGGATGTTATTACAGCTCAGCCGTGGGCGGGCTACCATCGCACGGGCAGAACATAAACAGCACTGTACGGGGTGGGCTCCGAAATCATCTGCTGAGAATGAATGAAAGCACAGTTCGGCACGGACGGCGTTTGGCTGGAAGCGTCCTCTTTCTGTACCGTCTGAATGGAAACATGATGTATGTGATTAAAGTGCAGCAGGAACAAAGTGTTCAGAAATGTGTTCACCCAATAATAGGTTTACATGTGGGGGGGGGGGGGGGGCAGCTAAATATGTGTGTGCAATTAGAGAGAAGCCTTCACTTCTCTTGCAATATGGTTGGATGCAAATAAATGTGTGATCATGAAGATTTGCAGGAAGACGAGGAGTGACAATGTGCAAAGCAAATGTGCAAACATGACGTGGATATAAATATGCATGAAAAGGGACTTCTCGACAGCGAAAGCTGCACAACAGGAAGAGGTTAATCGTCGAACATGATGATGTCAATGTCTGACATGGAACGTGGCCGGCTGAATGTAAAACTGCAAATGCTCCGTGGGACTGTGCCAAATCTGTGCTTTTTTCCCCTTCTTCTTGTGTTGCTGATTATGGGATGTTCGGCAGAAGCTCTGAGTTTCCTTTCAAAACTTTGACATCTGTTAGATCCCTGATGGTTTCTATCTTTAAATGAAAGGGCCGTTGGCAGTGGCACTTTTTCCCTGCTGTAATGAAAATGTACCCAACTGCAACCCAGACACTGTGCTGTTTTATCATTTTCTGCCTTTCCTGAAATGTTCAACTTCTGCTGGAACAATTTGTTTTTTGTTTCTTTTATGCTTTACTTTCGCAAACAATGTTGTCGGTCCTTTTCTTAAATTGCCTCAACAGTGCATGGGCATCCATTTACAGTGTACTTCTTCTGGTGAGTATTAAAAAAAAAAGCAGTTCGGAGGGGGCAAGTTGAGAAAAGGTGATATCAGGCGTTTCTTATTGTAAGCACACAACAGAACTGCTAAAGCATCGAATGACTGCATCACTCCGGATACAAACTCCCCACGCAGCTGGCTAGGGGATGTAAATCAAAATGTCACGCCCACGTGTGCAGGTTGGTTATGAAACCTTTCACATGAGTGTTTAAAGAACAACATCTTGAATCAGGAATGGGTTTTGTCCCTTTGGCCCCTTTTTTTCATTTTCTTGACCTACTTTACTGTGAGGTTCACCTAAAAAAAAAAGAAAAGGTGTAAACGTATTAGTGCCAAGGTGGTCAGACAGAGAATCCAGCATGTAGGAGGCATGAGTCAGCAGACTGAACAGAAACCAGTAAGAGAGGCACAAAAGAAGGCTGTCAGAAGAAGCTCTGATGTGTAACCCCCCATCGTGTCTGTGAAACTGAACCAGCTATATGTATTCTTGCTCATGTGCACGTAAACATGTGGTATGTCGTGCAATACGTTGAGGCTGTGTAGAAGGACGCATGCTGACACAGAGAGTGGACAAACATCAGAATCACGGACTCTGCTCTGATTCCAAATCCTGAGGCAATTTTGCCAGATTTGACGTGTTCACTTCTAAAAAAACAAAACAAAGACGCGTCCTGGGAGCACGGATCCGTCTGTGCCTGCACGTGTACTGTGTGAACATTATCTGTTCTCACATCTCTGTCTACTCTCTGTTTTTTAATGTTTTGTTTTTTTGTATGCCACTTTGAACACCACGTTGTTGTGAGCTGTGGTGCTGGGAAATATTCTGGTTATCATGCAGGATTCATATCTGGATGAAAAATGATTCCCTTTGAGGATTCTGCAGATCAAATTATCGTTTTTGCTTGAATATTAGGCCAGAACACTGAGGCCAGCCAGGACAGAATCAGTTCGAGCAACAACCACAGACTGTTCCTATTTCTTGATCAAAATTCTCCATTTCCAGGTCTTGCTTTAATCTCAAGTGTTGCTGTCTCTGCTGCAGTCCTTCCTGTACGCCACTTCCCTAGAAAGGAATCTAATTAGATGCTCAGCCTGAAAGAGACTCCTGATGTACCATAAATCCAGTGAAATATCTGTTTCTTTAATGAGATGCTTTCATGTCTCAGGTTCAGTCGAGACTTTCAAAAAGGGAGATTGCCTTTAGAGATAACAGGGGAGGTATACACTGACACTGACTACTTTAATGCCCTCGCGGTCAACTTAAACTCCAATTTCAACTCCTCTTTCAGCATGAAACCTATAAAATGCACTCCTTCAAAAGCATATCTGCTGATAAAGTTGCCCAGTGTCGTGCGCAATGATTTTCTGTCTGCTGAGGTCCAATCAATAAAGAATTCACCTTTTCTTCTCTATACTTAAAGAGGCATCATTCACTACGCTAAATGGCACAAGAATTAAGCTGGAAGCCTGTAATTGGTTGCTATTTATTTCATGTTAGGTCTCATTATTCTGACATCCCGTATATACCGGTACACTCCAATTATATCATATGTTTTCCATGTTATGTTGCCCTTGCTGGTGATCAATATTTCTCATGCCCTGCATCATTTATCAAACGTTCATAAGATCCCGTTACATACTCTGAAGTCTTGCATAGCCAAACCTAACTCCACATTTATATTACATTACAATGCCAAGGAATATATGCTGCTTTTTGGCTTCATAACTGTGACTGTGTGCTATGATCTGTTGGCTTCTGTCTGACTGTATTCGATCCAGGCTTCAGCAATTCTCTGCTGGCAGCATACAATGCACTACAGTACTCTCTGCAGTATATGCAAAATGACTAGATAGTGGGTGGCTGTTCGCTAAAAGAACAGCCAAACAACAAACAGCAAGAAAGAAATAAAGACGTGTCTAATTTTATTAACTGGCGACAGATCCTCATTTCAACTCATAACACTGCTTGCATGATTATCTGAGATACATAATTAGCTCCAAAAACATTGATGTAAAACAATCGACAACTCAAGGCATCAGTGTTTAGCAATTTATCATTTAACGATTAGTTTCTTTCAGGAGCAGCTGAATGCAATATCACAAATATCTCATTTAGCACAGCTTCAATAAACGTCGTGTCAAATGAGACCTCATACATTTGAGTTCAGTTAAATATGTTTTTTTCTGTCCACTTGGAGGTATTAGAAACAAGCTGTACCACAACACTGATATTTGACTTCACTGACATGAGTGGATAGAGAGAAGGGGTGCGGTAGATGGAGGAGGGAGGGGGGGGAGGACCTGAACAGAACAACCAGCAGCCTCCTCCACCACCTCCTTTTCATTTTCCGCCGTCTCCTGCTTTGATTTATTTTTCAGCGCCTTCTCGTGCATTTTGGTTTTCATTTTCTGAAGCTCTGCCTCTCTTTCCCTTCTCGTCCTGCGAAACAAGAAGAATCTCCTCTTTTTGTTTGTTTCAAGACGGAGGTCCTCCAGTTCTTTGTTCTCGTTCTCCAGAGCTTTGTATTTAGCCTGCCAGGCCTTCTCGTTCTGGTGGATCTGTTCCTCCTTCTGGTAGCTCTACCTCCAGTTCCTATTTCTCGTCCAGTATGTGTGCGATGTTTGTCTCCAGCTTTTATTTCTTGACCCAGTCCTGTTGTTTCCAAGTCTTTTGTTAATTTCTTCTCCAGAGATTTGTATTTTGCCGTCCAGGCGTTCTCACTCTGGCAGAGTTCAGTACAGTTCTTGCTCATCAGTACAGTTCTTGCTCAGCTGGGTCATGGTCGCCGTATACTTTTGAGAAAGAACCTCCTTCTCCTGACACAAATCCTGGATCTTAGCGTCCATCCGGGGGATTTGTTCCTCCATCTGGCTCACCTTCTGGAACTCATGCAGCGTTTCCAAAAGATGTTGGTTCTCGTCCAGAATGCGTGCGATGTTTCTCTCCAGGAAATCTCTCTTCATTTCTTCTATCCATGGTGTTGTCAGTTGCAGAATGTAGACGCTCGTAGAAGATTTGGATGTTCGTCGAAGACTTTGGTAGTTGAGTGTAGTTTGGCATTTTGTATGCCTTGTTTCATCAGACTACAAAACCCAAAGTCAGCAGGGCAGTCAGAACAATGCTGCCCAGCTGAACCAATGAAGCGTATTGCTCTAGTGAGGGAAATGGAAGCGCATTGGGAGAAAAACATATCATACGAGTCAGGGTTACATTACTGAACAGGTAGGGAGCTACAGAAATGATTTCATAATGTAACTTAACAAGCCTTTTTTTTGCACAGATTCCATGATGGCGCTGTATGTGACAATTCAAAACATTAATATTGTACATTAGCATTATATGTGAAGCCTTCAGAAATGAGTCTGCTCCTCATCTGCTCTGCACTCCATGAATTGATTCAATCCGCTTCTATGTGTTATTCACACACAAACACACACTCACACAAACAGGGTGTTCGCCATGGTGAACACGCTGTTCTCTAATACACACATATCTTGCCTTCTTTATCGGTAGACAATCATCGGAACTTCCATGAATGAGGATTTCTTGACGCAGCTTGAATCGAGGGGTCCATTCCCTTACACATCACACCTTCTAATTCAAGGATACATGGCAGAAATTCGTAGAGGGGTAATCCGAGTAATTTTGGCAAATCTTAAAAAGTAATATCAGTCCTTTGTGTGTATTTATTACCCATGTACAATGTTCATTTTGCTTTCCCTTGAGCAAGAGGAAGTGACCAAGAAGCATAATAAGTCAATCCCATGGCCCCTATTAGGACAGAGCTTTTGTCTGATGAACTGTGCTGCTGAACTGCCTCCTTTAAATCCAGACTTGTTTCTGTCCACATCTCCACAGTGCCCTCCTCAGGGCTCCACAACACTGCTGTTAATGCTGGATGCTGGCAGACTAATTCTGGACAAGGAGTTATGTTGTCTTTAGTGCAGACAGCGCTCACAATGCTAGTTGTCATCATTGCTTTGACCTGAACCGTACTGGTGTAAGCCGGGTATACAGACTGGCAGCCTGTTTAGGATGCTGCAAATCTTGCTGCTCTTGTTTGTTTGGTACTGCCTCAGGATTTACGCAACCACCACCTGTTTTGGGTGCTGCTCAATATGTATCCATGGGGAGTTAGATCCTGTTAAGTGTGCTTGTGCATGCCAATTGTGCTCCACAACTACAGCAAGAAAAACTGAGTAAACAGAAAACTTTAAAATCTGTACAGCAGAGTTTTACTCAGAACAAACGTTGTACACTCTGAAATACATTGACAGAAATTAACTTCAGGGTTTTACTGTTTTCCTTTGCTTTTAGTTTAACACAACTACCAGAACAAAATACAAAAAAACTGTTGTTTTCCATGTCATAATAATCTTTTGATCAGAATATTCATTCTGGGCAAATGTGTCTGGATTATTTTAAATGCTATTTTTGTGGGTTGAAGAATGTTCCCACTTATCTACCTAAACTAAATACAACAACTAAAAACCCATTTGTTTTATATGATAAATGCATTGTCACACAGATGAAAATTATGTTAAAACGGGAAAACGAGATACATGTAGAATACGGAATCATAGACACCCAACAATGAAGTCATAAATTGAGAATTGAAGGAAGAAGTAGTGATTAAAGGGCCACAGCGTACAGGCTTGAACAATGAATTATCGGCCTAAATTTATGGCCCAAATGCCAATATATGAATTGCTTGCAACAGGGCAGAGAAACACATAAAGCAATGTCCAATTTGAGTGCACGGCCTGATGAGATAGCTCCTCTAGGGATCATCAATTTACATGAGGTGTATTACACAGGCCTGTTAACTATATTACGCACAATTAAGTGTGTGCTTTGACCACTTCTACCTTTTATTTGTAAGGCTTGATAGCCGTTTGTTGAATTTAGGATTATGTGATTCAAAGGAAATATCATTTGCTCAAGAGTCCTAATTGAAAAGCTTTTCACTGGACATTTGCCATCTTACACCATCATAGCAGGATAAGTTAATGCTTTTATGCACCGCTGTGTGATTGGTATTATAACCGGGGTTGGTGAACACAGGGGCTGAACATATTCCAACGGACATTCATGAAATGTCTCAAATTTATCTGCGCACAGATGCCTTACTGGCAGTCGTTCAGTGCTCCTGGTGGTCAGGGTGCGCTGATGAATTTGTCTCGCCTGCTCAGCTGATAATCAAGTCTTGGGTTCAGCGATCATGTCCTGTGGTGTCTATGAGCAAGACAATTGCCAGCATGGAAGTGGGCTCTTTCTCTTTCTGCACGTCAGTGAGGGGAGACAAGAAACAGGCAGCAAACAGTTGAAGAAACTCAGCTGAGTAATGTCCGTGGGGTGATCACTACGAGCAATGCCTTCCACATACTGGCAAGCCGTCACCCATTAATATGAAAATATTGATGATGGCCAATCTCATTGAACTGATCTACCCTTATTATAGAATCAATCAATCAATCACTTCAACTTTATTTGTACATACAAGTTCGTGCAGTCCAAACTGCTTCGCAGATGACTGACAAGCTGAAAAAAAGAGACTAGATTAATACAATTTAATACAATTATAACTTAACTTAAATACAATAAAATAGCAATAAATTAGAATACAATTTTTAAGGTGCGAGCAGGTTGTTATGTATGTAGATGTTATTTCTGCACAGCGAGCTCAGCACTGGCGCTCCACGTGTCTGCTACAATTTTACAAAACTGAAAACCATTTACAGCGCATTGTATTTGTGTTGCCTGTTATTTTCAGTTTTCTACTTATTTCTTTTTTTTACTTCCTCCATTCTGCTGTCTTTGTTTCTCTCTTTGTGTTCCTCTCCTCTTCCCCATTGTAGCTCTTCCCTCTCCCGCTCCCCGCTGACAGCTGGATTACCATGTATCAGTGCAGTGCCAGAAACTGGCTGACAGACAAAATCATGTTTCGTCTCATCCTTGGCTACTGCCGTGTGATGAGGGCCATCAGCATGTGACATTGGGACCAAGAGACAGAAAGCCAGGTGTGACCAGAGACAAAGGTGACAGGAGGTTGACGTTTCCACATGTGCGTTTGTACACAGCCGTGTGTGTGTGTGTGTGTGTGTGTATCGGCACTTGTGCTGGTCTGCATGAATACGCTGTTCCCCCTCTGAAAATGTGACGACAGAAACTAATCAGCTAACTCGTGACGGACATTTGTAATGATGCAGTTATTCACTTTAAGGGCTATTCGTGAATCATGTGCCACGTATGTACACATACAGGACATCATTGTCTACATTTAGGTGTGTGGAGATGTGCGTGTGGCTGTGTGTGATGTCTGTTTGAAGGGTATAAATGCTTATCGTCCCGGAGACCATTGTGAAATTGCAGAGCGATGAGAAAGATTCTCACTGGCTTGCAGGGCTGAATATTGGATTTTCCAAAAAGTCAATAAAGGGCTTGATCATTAAAGTGAATAAATATTCTCTCCCCTCAAAGCTATTTCAAGACCTACAGTTTCCTATCGCTACTGTGGCTCTTTTATTGTGTACAAAATTGTGCTGACACACACACTCTTACTGCATGTAGTGTCACATGAAGCTCAGAAGAGGTGCGCGAAGGGAAAGTTGCCAATAAGAGACAGCTCTATTGAAATGGATTACCTTTGCCACCACTCTCACTCTTTCTCTGCACTCCCCAAAAATAATGTATAAGAATTCTGTCGGGGCTTTTTGCAATAGATTGGCTGTTGTGTATCTGTTTCCCAGAGGAGGAGGAGGAGGAGGAGGAGGAGGAGAGGTTATATTTTGAAGCATTTGGTAGAGATTTGCTGAGGAGGTAAAAACAGTAGCATGAGGGAACACACAGTGTTGCAGTCATTATCCGCAACCCATATAGGAGGCTCAATTAGTCAGCTTTTACCGCTGTATCATGCTGATATGAGATAATAAAGTCTACCAGGTAGAACTGTGAAGCTGACAAGCTTCAAACTTTAAGAAGTGTTGCCTCAAGCTCACACAATGACTGGTATTATGAAGGATTAATAACTTGGAACTTATGCTGCAGTTAATCGTTAAAGTTCCCCTCCAGAGAAGCTTTAAAGCAAAACCTCTGCGATGATTAAAATTTAGTTTAACGTGGTTTACTCCCACGTCTTTCTCCCTCATTGAGAATTTCTTTATTCTGGCCTCGCCCCAGCCCAACACCGCTGCTCCTTTTATGATAGACGAGTGATATCAAGATAGCGGCTTGGAGCTCTGCGACTGGCTCGGGAAAAGTTGTAACTGTCCTTGGCTGACACAGCTATAGTGGGTGTGAAGCACACAATATCTAGCGGGATCTTTTGGTAGAAAGTGGAAGAAAGCTCCAAACTCTTGCTCTCTGTGCACTGGAGGTTTCAGGTTCCGTTGCCGGTGTTGTGTTGAAGACTGTTTCCCTGTCAATACGTGTTGGCATTTGTATTTTGGAGTGTGACATGCATGGCTTCCGAACTTGTGATGCACAAAATCGAGCTGCGCAGACATCTCCGCCTTCAGCAGAGGGATGTGAAAACACCTCTGGTGACAATCTTTGCACAGATACAAGTCAGTATAGTCAAGGCCAGACATTTTAGGTGACCTAAACATTAGAAAAACACTTGAGTGGAGAGGATCTTTGATTGATCATTTTCCAATACTTTATCAGCTTTTAGGAACATGTTGCAAAAAACCCTTTTGGCTGCTGTATCTTCTCACAGAGGGACACTTTCCTTCTCTCTCTTTGCTCTGGCAAGCTGACCTCTGACCTTCTGGAAAATATTTTTTGCATCAATAAATTGTATAAACAAAAGGATTTTTGGTCAGATTCACTGCAGCTCTTTTCCAGGAGGTCAGAGCACATTAGCATGACCTCCCAGATGAATTCAAGCGCTAAAAACTAAAATCAAGTGGTTGTTATTGCTGCCCTGTACACCATTATGATTTTAGCTGATTGCTAATGTCGGCATGCTAACATAATCACAATGGCAACATGCTGATTTTTGGAGGGTATAATGTGTACCATGTTCAACATCTGAATTAAGCAACACCAAAACAACAGCACTTGGGGAATTTACACAGCAGGGAATAGTCTCTTAAGAACCTTTTTTATTTATTTTTATTTGATAAAGGTACACAGACTTGTTGCTGACTGACGTGTTTTCAGAACGAATCAAAGGTTTTATTGAAATTATTTTAAAAAATCAACTGGAGCTGCTGGGAGGAAAGAATATGAATAACCAAATGAAGATGACTGAAACCAATAAAAGGGATAAATATATCATTATTATGCTGAAAACCTGTTATGTGTGCTCTGCTTTAATGTCGTACACTTTTCTTTTGCTGTGTTTCGGTTTTGTCTGTATGTTGCTGTCTGTTTCTCTATGAATTTTAACTCAGTTTCAATTTGAGATTTTGTTATTTTAGGCTGCCTTGAAACATCTGGCCGGGGACAGCAGATGGAAATTAGCCTCTCTGGCTAACTCTGGCTCACTTACAGTGTAACTGTTGATTGGTGTGCATTGTCCCTGAAAAATAAATAAATAAATAAATAAATAAATAAATAAATAAATAAATAAATAAATAAATAAATAAATAAATAAATAAATAAATAAATAAATAAATAAATAAATAAATAAATAAATAAATAAATAAATAAATAAATAATTACAATTTAATGCAAAATCTAAAACCACAAGATAACCCTTCATCATCTAAAACCGTAAATATGGTGCTGTCTTCATTCATCAAACCACATCTGGTATTGGGGCATTGGCTCTCAAAAGGTAGGCAGGACAGAAATGGGGTGCCAACACAATATTAGTCAGCCAATCAAATCTAGTAGAAGGCAGTCAACTAAGTATGCAGTAAAAAGCCTGACTTGTTCAGTGATCCCTTAAACTACATACCTGAAAAATCAAATAATACCAGCCACCATAGAGACAGGGGCCAAAAGAGTGATCATGAGCCACCAGGACCTTATATGATCTGGCCCTAATTAGGTAATTGGTTTGAGGAAGAGCCAGGCTCATTGAACCAACACTACACATGATGCTGTATTCACTTGCACTATGGGAGCATTCCCCACCAAATTAGCATACTAACCTTCGCTAATTTGCACTGAACACAAAGCTTAGCTGAGGCAGGTTTTTACTTGATATTGGCGTTTGTTGAAAAGTTAGGGAATCACCAAAGTCACAAACCTCACCCCGAGGTTGCCTCGCAGGGGAAGGGTGAATAACGAATGTCGGTACAAAATGTTGCACCGATCCATATAGAAGATGTCACTGCAAGGCTGGTTGATGTGTGGTAAATAATCATCAGCAAATGTACATGATGATGTCAAATATCACAACAGTTAGAACGGTCTGGTGTGTTCAGGAAATTCAATATAATTGATATATATTGCCCACTGAAAAAGGCAGGGATCGCTAAAGTCCTGGTCTCTGGGGATCAAGAATGTCTCGACTAAATTCCAGAACAATCTCAGTCTGGACCAAAGGGGTGAACTGAAAGACTGGCATCGCCATCCCTTTAGCAATAACACCAGCATCACAAAAAAACTGCACTTGTTTGACCCTTACTCGTGTATTTCTCTCTTCCCTTTAAATCATGTTTTCTTAATTATCTAATAACACTGGACTATCACGGCACTGGCTGATTAGCAGTTTGGGTATTCGTGCGAGTTCATACGGTAAGAACCACAGATGTTTGATAAGAATGATCATCTCTGAAATAAAGCCCGGTTGAAGGTGGATTTCCAGCACATCTTCCTCCCACTGATGACTCATGCTGTCATGGGAGAGCTGCCCAAACTGTCCATCCCCGTATCTGTTGGTCCTTTGTGATATCTCTACTTCCATTTGCTCGCACATTGTTTCTGGTTATTTACCGAGCAGCAATCCCCTAAACCAAGGCAGAGAGGAGAGGGCTGATTTGTATTCATCTGGACCTGCACACAACCTGACAGTATGGAAGGAAAGGAGGAGTAAGCGGGCAAGAATATGTGAGTGTATGTGTCTTCGGGATGAATATCTCCGAGTACATGTGCACATCCAGGTGTGTGCTTCCCTGTGAATATTTATATGTGTGTGTGGGGCAGCTTATGTCTCCTTCACACACCAAGTGCTGCTCAAGTTAATTGGTTTATTTATGAGGGAGTCGAGCGGCAAGAGGAGGCAAATGAAGACTTAGTATTGTTACTTATCCTGACAGAGCAGGATAGTGGAGAGATTAACCAAAGGTCCAAGATACAGCTCTTGTGGATTGATGACTCCTGAGCAAGTGGGAGACAGACTCACCAACTCTTGAAACTATAACAAACTCCCATGAAAATCTTGTAAGTGACATTCTCTCAAACTGACATACATCAGTCTCCGTTGTTATGCTAACAGTACACATGTGGACATGGGCATTGGGCCTGAGATGTCAGTTGTTGCATCAATTGCTGCGGGCATCATTTTGCATTTTTTGGTATGAGCTGGGGGGCTTTTCTGTCCACTCAGTGTCTTGTGGCGTGCCTCAAAGGTCCATCCTCGGGCCAATGTTGTTTTCAAACCATATGTCCCCTTCGGTCACATTATCAGCCATCCCAATATCTCCTTCCATTTTTATGCAGGTGAAACAAAGTTGTACATTTATTTTCATCCTAACGTTCTCAACAGACGATCGATTCTCCATGATCGTCAAGAAATGGATGGACCAACATTTTCTCAAGTTAATAAATGACAAACCTGAGGTATTTATCACCTCTCCATCGCTCATGGCCAAAACAGAACTTACTGTGTAATATCAGTGTGCAAGAATTGTATTTTATGTATTTTTTTGGGATAGAAACTTTGATTCCTTCAGCTCAAAAATATTGCAAAACTGGATCCATATGTTGACCTCAGGAAAAAGTCTCCCATGTCTTCGCAACCTCTCTGTTAGACTCCTGGAATTAACTTTTTCCAACGCTTATGCCTAAACATCAAGTACAAATTAGACATTTATTTGATGTTTTGACCAAATTGCATCTGTTCTGACATCCTTTCACAGTCACTCCAATTCAGGGAGATTAAAATCCAATCTCCTTAAAGTGTTCCTGTTGACATTATGCTGCGCAGTTAATCATTACATGGGCTCTTTTTCCCAATCATTCAGCCTCTTCATCCTTCATCTGCTCTGTCATGTGCTCCAGTTGCAGGATGCTGTTAGCTTGCTGAATCAAGAAGAAAATCTGCAAGCAGCAGAGCATTTTCCTCCCCAGTTGCTCATCTACTGGCACCAAATCCTGTTGCAATTAAATTCTGGTGGAAACCCTCAAAACCTCCCAAATTAAACACATTAATTATCACTGTACTCATATGACAGACCCTAGTGCCGTCCAGTTTGAGACTTTGTTTAGACAGCATATAGAAACCAGGTTAAGATATAAACTCGGTTATGGTAGCTTTTTTAGGATTCTGTAAGTTGCTGTGCTTACTGTATTGCTGTTTTATGTTGCTGCATTCTAATTGCTTCCTTTTGTTCCGTATCTATCAGTAAATCAAGATAGGCTCTTTCTCTCTGAAGGTTATAGTATGTGGGATTCAGAGCATTAGTAGCAAACAAAAGTTAAAATGAAGTGGTTACCTGAGCAGAGAACGATGTCGCTCTCTCATGTGCGTTGCAATCCGAGGTTCTTTGTGCTTTGCTTTCATAACCAGGGTCGGCCTTCGCTATGTTGAGAGGCATATGGAAGCAATAGATATGCTTTGAGTTACATATTGAGCGCCTTTAAATTCCTTTGAGACATGCTTGTGACAAAGGGCTGTATATTTTGTACATGATGAAAATTAAGAGATAAACTGATGGTTACACTCAACGGAATATCAATGTTATGTGCAGGCGCAATAATACAGTTGTGGAAGAACATATTTTGCCACTGTTCTCCTCTTATTTAAAAGAGTATCACAGTATCTCTATGACAGCAGGCTTGACAGCAAGCTTTAAGCAAAATGCCACCTTGACAGTAGCAGGGCTGGATTGCCCAGGGACGAAAAAATGAGATGTGGTCCCCATCGGGCCCCAGAAAGCAAACTGTATTTCCATGCTGGAATGCTAGCCTACACCAGCAAAATGAGACTCAACACGAATAAGAGCGGTTGTGGCCTGATTGAAGCGCTCCCCCTTTTTGAAGCAGACGACAACAGTGTATTTAAGTTCATGCTGTTGAATAATTACCCACCCTGGTGAACAGACTCAACAGCAACCGCCAATGTTTGCATTCAAATCGTTTGCTAACCAATTACTCATGATGCGAGGACTTTAAGCCGAGGAGCTCTGGATGAAACGATCAATCAATTCGTGTCCTTGCTCGGCTCTGAGATCCAGCCTGCTGAACTCACAGTACAGTGCGTACTTTAACAAATACGTGGAAACGGCCTTTTGTTCACATCCAGCGATCTTGGTTCAGTAAGTGTAGCAGTAAATGTTCCTTTCTTGGCCGTTGAGCTGCGGGAAAATCAAGTGCTGTCTTTCAGTGCTCTCTATATCCATAATAGACCATTTGTATTCAGGTGGTACAAGTACACACAGGTACACACATACACAACACTTGACACTGAAGAATGACACAAACTCTTCAATATTCCGGGCCACTGTCAGAGGCCTGACTGAAACACCATCGCTACAAATTACTTCATAGAAAAGATAGAGTTTGAGGGTATAGTTTTCCTCCCACTCTCTGTTGTAATGGCTTCCGATGCCTGATGCATAGGGGCTGGGTAATGACATGCAAAATACACACCGCAGAGGCAAGGTAATAGATAAAATCTATTTTCGTGTTTCATACATGCCAATTTGGAGTTGCTGGAGTGAGCTTCTTCGGCGAGAACCATCTATGGTTGGTAGAACTGACAGTAATGAGCATATCAATAAGAAACCTAAGATCTGCCCCCTCAGCCCTCCTGTCCTACTCTCCTGATGAATCAAAGTCTTCAAAGACACTCCCATCTGGGCCAATTTATGGATATAATATAGCTTCCTCTGGTTCAAACTAATACTGCCGAGGGGCTGCTTTGAATGCCTGCATATGAATGAAGAAATAAAAATATACGTGCGGTTCCCATAGGGTTTGAAAATAAACAGGGATCTCATTGCATCTTTTGTAGAGATTGGTAATTACACCGGAAGCTGAAGACGTCTTAGTTGCAAAACAGGATGTTAAGAGTGTGAGATCCTTAAAGAAATCGTTTTGGCATTTTGGGAAATGCTTTCTTGCAGAGCGTTAGATGAAAAGATCAAAATATACTCAGACGTCTGTTTGGTGAATAGGAAGCTACAGCGCAGAGATGGTAAGCTTAGCTTAGCATAAAGTCTGGAAACATGAAGAAACAGCCAGCGACGACTAGCGCCTTTGAAGCTCACTAATTAGCACAGTGAATAGAGTGCCGTAACAATGAGTCCTAACACCTGGAAAGGAGTATGCATCGTTGCACTTCCGGTTGCCTCATCTTAAATTCAGTGGGCTTTTTGAACAGGGTTTTGGTTAGATGCCTGAAATAAGGTCTGTGGTGACACAAGCTGAAGAGATTTTAAAGTTTTGTTCTACGATATGAAATACGTCAGTAGATACCCCTCTCGTGATTTTCCAAACTTTTACGTGTCTTAAAATAGGCGGTTGCTGACAAGTGGCGAAATGAGACTGCAAAACGTCATCACTCCAACAAGTCTGCCTCTACAGCGTTGGTGTGTATACTCGCTCGCATGCGACAGCGGCGTAGGTTGTTTGTAGCCTAACGTTAGCTATGAAAATGTGTCATCCCTGCAGCACTCTATCGGTGAGCTTTTGAGCTGCTTGCGAGTATGACTTCTGTCCGTAGTCTTAATGCTAAGCTAAGCTAACCACATGCCGGCTGTAGTTCCATATTTATCGCACAGATATGAAATGTTCTCATCCGTCAGCGTAACGCAAATAAGTGTATTTCCCAAAATGTCAACCTCTTTTGGAGTGACCTTTACCCGAGTGGTCTCCATTAGGGTCGGACGCAACGTTGATAACAGGTTGGCTCATGAATCACATTTACTGTTTCAGCCAGAAAAGTGTCAGTTCTGCATAGAGACATAGTGACCATAAAATTGATTTGTTTGATCACAGAGCGGGGTGTAAAATTGGCTGCCTGTCACATTTCACACATGTATAACTACCGTCTGACTTTACCCATCAAGAGCAGTCATGTCCGTAACCTGTGTGTGCATGTGTGAGTGTGTTTTGGTGAGTGTGTACATGATGTATAGGCACAGAACCATGCACACACATGTTATAATCAGCATGCAAATAACAAGGGAAAGTGACATTTCATTCCCGATTGGGCTGCCAACGGAGCAGTAATGGCAATGAAGTCATAGCGATAATGAAATCTCAAGCAGGGGCTCGAACTGAGGTTGCAGCGGTGTGACTGCGTGCACTCGTCCGCTCATGCACTCAGGCCCACTGAGCACATCTGAGTGAAATTAATATCTTACCAGAGAAGCCTCCGGCGAGTTCTGTCTGGGTCGGTGTCATTCGGAGAGGCATATGCAATCACGCACACTGTAAAAAGTGACATTTCACTTAAGCCTGTGCCGCGTGGCCCAGCTAATGTATGCGCGCGCATCAGATGGCACCTGTCACGGCACTCAACAGAAGGCAATATCACAGACTCTGTTCTGATCAATGGATTAGTTCAGATGAGCCGGTGTCCACTGCAGCAGATTCACAGAGGGTTGATGGGGTTTATGGATCCACAGCAAAGTGGTCCAGATGGCGCTTCTGGATTTTGCAGTGTTTGCAACGACAGTTATGGGTTTGATTCCCAGATGGTGAAGACGCCTAGGCACATTAAATATGAGATATGTGTACGCATGTGTTTGTCTTCTCTACACAGAAAACTAATCAGATGAAATGCTTTCTGCTCAGAGGGTAAGCTAACTATAAATCTAGCCAACAGGGATTGAAGCTCCTTGTCGTCAGGGCACATGCAGCGTCAGTTATCATCTCTGTTCTGTTATGCAAATCAGGAAACCGGTCTTCTTATGGTTGTCCCCAGTTTAACAATGATACCAATTAAGCATTCAGATCAGGTAAGTGATTGAGCTGTTGTTGTCTCCTTTGAGTAAACAAGGTTTCTTTCTTCTCATCCCTCAGCTTCATTAGCAAGCACAACAAATGGATGCACCCGGGCGCCCACAAAAGCGTGAATTTATAGCTCGGAGTGCACTCCAGCGTACACACAGACAGTCAAACAGAAACACAGGCACAAACAGGATTTTATGAAATCAAGGCTACCTACCTCAGTCTAACTTAACTCGAGATATATTTATCTCATCTAGTTTTTAGGATTGGAAAGATTTTTCCAATCCTATTTTTTCAATCCTACTTGTAAAACTTTGGTTTCTCCCCCCCCCCCCCCATTTGTTCTGCCAGACAATCCCTCATGTGGATAGCAACACAAGATCTGTGGATTACTTGAGATTACACATAACTCTGTGATGAATGTTGAGGATTTTGTCTGCATATACCAGTGATGAAACAAACCTCTGGGATATGACAGGCATGAAAAGCTTTACGATGAATGTATCCATTTGTTCAGTGGCCGACTCAGGCTGTCGGAAGAATAAAAAGGGCACCAGCGCGCAGAAGGTTTTCTAGCATGTAGGGCAGCCTATATGGCACTGCATCATGTTTTCTCCATTTGAGGGCACCCATTATGTTTCATCTACCATAAGGGCATCCAAGAGGATGTTTGAAAGATGCATTTCTTTCAAACATGGGGGCACTCTCCTTGCCCACCCCCCTGAGTCCACGAGTGTGAAGTTAACGAACATTATTATGACGAATAATGAAAAAGTACAACAAATTACAAAGAACGTGACAAGACTTCATTTTGGTTTCATCTTCCATTCATGTAAAGCCTTCAACCTCAACATCCCGACACTCTCAGTCCCTCTTAGCTGAAGCCAACCCAGACCTTTATGATCCTGCTCATTCAAATAAAATGAGGAAAAAACAGACATCTAACCTCAATGGCCCTCTATTTCACAAACGTACAACAGGCACCTTCCTGTTTTATCATTGCACCCCTCCCTCTCACTCCCCCCCTGTCTGTGTAAACTGGGAATGCTTTTCATGCTTCATTAAAGCTGGCAGTGAGTTCCATTTAAATCCATTACTTTATAAAGCTCAGTGGTGATGATGTTCTCATAACCCCATTTAAGATTGCGTTGCTGCTAAAATGAGCTCTGGTGTAATTCACAAGTAATAATGGCATTTGGACCCATTGTCACTGCAGTTCTGTGCCTCTTTTTTTCTGATTTCTACAGTGTTTCACCAGACAAAGTCGACAAGAATGCCTCATCAGAACCTATTCTGAAGCATCACTGTTAATTCTGCATAACACCAGCGCCGTAAGAGGACACCCGTCCATTATGTTCCCCATCAACTGCTGAGAAATACGCTCATAAAAGCAGCACTCATTCCCAGAAAGGAGTAGATGTAATATCTCCATCACTCGAAGGCACAGAGGATTTCTCTGCCTGCGTGTGAGGAAGTCAATTTGGACGATTGAAGGCCCCCCTGGCCCCTCTCTGATAGAGTTTGCAGAGGGGAGGCCGCAGCATTTATTAACACTGATAAACCTCTTACCTGTACATTCTCATCCCTTTTACCTCTTAATAAGCTCAGTTCATCTGAATTATATTTGGCCACAATCAGCCACGGTGATTTTGTGTTCTCTCTCTCTCTCTCTCTCTCTCTCTCTCTCTCTCTCTCTCTCTCTCTCTCTCTCTCTCTCTCTCTCTCTCTCTCTCTCTCTCTCTGTGGCCTCGTACATCATCATTTCCTTGAGCCTAAGCAGATGCTCCGTGCAGAATCGGGTTGGGAAGGGTGTATCGAATTAATCAAAATAATTGGTCTTAGCTTGTTTGAGCAGGCTCCCACACACACACACATTGAAACACAAGGTTCAACAGAAAGTCGTGGAAATATTTGCCTATTAAATCAAAGCAATTTTCATTTGTGTCTTCCAGTGGATGGTTCCCACCATACAGAACTCAATGAAACCATTCCAGGTGTGTACACACACACACACGACTGCACTTCATTGTGTATGACGATAAGGGGATCTCAGGATGCAAGAAGCCAGTGATCGTTGCCCCTTTGTCTTGACGTTGTCAATAAGAAAGTTGTCATTGTGTCTCTTACAGGAAATGGACTTTTCTAGGATGGTGGAGCGCCTCCTAAAGTTAGCTGTGAGTATCATGAGGTTCTGTAGTTACACTGGACACACAATTGTATCCTGTCATAACCCTATAATGAAAAAAACACCACTTTTACCACTTAACTGTCTCACATGTGTATTAGAGGAGAGGTAGCCACATCGCAACCATGGTGTGACCTAAACCATCGAGACACTTCTCCTAACATCTCCCGTGACCCTCTTCTTCTCCTCCTCTTCCTCTCCCAGGTCCCTAACCATCTGATATGGTTAATATTCTTCTATTGGTTTTTCCACTCTACTATGAACTTTGTGGCAGAGCTGATGCAGTTTGGAGACAGAGAGTTCTACAAAGACTGGTGGTGAGTTGAAGGAACGTCAACATCACACATGATTACGTGCGCACACAAATACAGTGTGCACACCTGGAAAGAAACGCCGTCACATTTTCAACATGTTGAGCCATTTGATGACGAGGGTAAAGCAGCAAGTTCACATATCGTCAGCTGTGATTCCTCTAAATTTAAGTGGATCATGTGTCACACGTCACAGGAATGAAAGCGTATTCATTAAACTATGTCGTCATCATTCAGAACAACCAATTATCTTGGAAGTCCAATTCTCAAACTGCAATTGTTGTTCATTTCAGGAACTCTGAGTCCGTCACATATTTCTGGTCCAACTGGAATATTCCGGTTCACAAGTGGTGTCTGAGGTGAGCACCAAACTTTTACTCATTCGGCGTTGAAACCGTGTCGGCTTCAGGTTCTCTTTGTGAAATAAAATCCAAAAGAAATCAAGGTGTGGGCCGCCATTTATTTGGGGTTTTTTTCCGCCACATTCTAGAGACCAGTGTGATTTGTCGAGTGCCTAATCGTTTGTGTGTGTGTGTGTGTGTGTGTGTGTGTGTGTGTGTGTGTGTGTGTGTGTGTGTGTGTGTGTGTGTGTTACAGACACTTCTATAAGCCAGTGTTGAGGAAGGGAGTCAACAAGTTTCTGGCTCAAATTGCAGTCTTCCTGATATCTGCCTTCTTCCACGAGGTAAAGTCTACATATCTGCTACTTCAACTTCAAATCCTGTGCAGGTTTTACTTCATGTCTGTACATGAAGCGGCCTGTTGTGGACGGTTGTTAGCTGACAGTTGTGAGGTGCTGGCTTGCAGGAAGTAGACGGCTAAATCATAAATGTGCCGAAATAAAAAGATTTTTAGAAAAAAAAGTTCTGTGTCTGATATTTGTATTTCTCTCCTCAGTACCTGGTGAGTATTCCTCTGAAGTTTTTGTGACCTTTATTTGTAAAGTTGTGGACCTGCAGGCAGCCTCTCTTCTGTCTCAAACAACATCAATGCAAGCCCCGAGTGTAACGGTACATGCTACACGCGTGTCATTTGACTTGTCAGATGGTTTATTTTGTACTTGTATCATTTTATTTGTCGGTGAGTGTCTTTATTTATGTTGTGCCAAATTACAATTAGTTTTGTCTTAAATCAATTATTTAATGCAATAGTTGATTTACTGATTTGTACCAATGAATGTTTTTGCACTTTAATTAAAGAATTGCATGCTGTTGACTAAAGCAATAGATTAGAATTTTTTTTTTAAAGTAATGTCAATCATGCAAGGAAGGTATGTTTTGTTGAAATAATTTGTATGTTTTGTGATTTGCTTGTTGACCTATAAGTTTGGCTTACTGTTATGGGTTTTTTTTGCAGAGGTAATGAGAGCTTCAAACAGCATTTAAATTCTAAAGACTCTTTCTTGGTTTGACCTGATTTAAAAGTTGCCAAAAAGGATATCACCATATAAAAGTGAGATACTGTGTCATTTTACTTTTCTATGTTGTGAACTGCTTTCCAAATGCAGAGTGACAGTTGACTGATCATGATGACTCTGTTCTTTCCTCATTGAGCACATTTCAGGTTAATACTGTAACACCATTCATCAAGAATACTGTGTTGGCATTCCTTAATGAAATTGAAGTGCCTACTGTAAAAATAAATTGAATTCTAAATGTTTTGAGTATATTTTCAGATATAAAATCAGTCGGTATAAGAACATACTGGACACATTCAATGGTAGACACAACCATGGTGACACAACTCAAATAACATTATTTTCATTTGTATGAATCTTATATTGACTCAATTAAGTTTACTTTTATTTGTCTTTATGTTGTGAGATTTCTTGAAAAAGTAAAATAGAGTTTAACACGAGAAGCTTCAGATGAGACCGTCGGAGTTCTTCTGAGGATTTGTTGCATCTCCCAGTTCGTCTCTTTGTAGCACTTGCTGTTTCCACATTATTACTGCGCTGTCTGCTCTTGGAATGGTATGTAATGCTGACGATGCATCTTTAAGTTGAATTGTTTTATATGACGAATGGACCCGTCTATTGAGCCTTCATTTTATTAGAGGTTAACAGTAGAGTATCCTAAATTTACTGGTTATGATCTTTTCTAGGGCATGTAACATGGCTGCTGTAGAATGCGTGGCACAAACTATTGTTCCTAAAAAACTGATATCATCTTTAAACCATTACAGTTAGCATTGAAAACTTTGAGGGCAGATAATAGTCCATAAAAAAACTTTATTTTGCAGAAAGCAACAGAAGACGGCACTCAAAATTTACAAATCACAAAGTCACACTAATAAACACAGAAAATAATACGGCTGAACTCCATGACAGGTCTGGTGGAATAGAGCAGGACCAGCATCTCTACTGCTGCAAGAAACAAACACACACAAACAAACAAGTGTTAGACAAACTTCTAAAGATCCATAAGTAGCATCACTGTGATGTGTATTCTATATATTACTTCAATAACATCAGTGTAACATTTCCACAGTAGCAGCAACAGAGCAACCGAGGTGTTTACGTTCATTTGTTGTATAACTTGATCATTATATTTTTGAAGTCAATGAGAATTGAGAAATACTAAACTTTTTTATAAAAAGTGTTTATTAGTGTAAGTTTAGCATGAATGAATGTCACATTTTGCATTTGTGTGTTTGCAGGTTGATATAACCTTTTCAAAGGCAAGCATTTCATAATCTCACACACATTGTATTCTGCCTTAAAGCCATTATTTGCCACACCGCATTTACAGTATTAGTGCACAGTGGATCCTGAAATTAGCACCCTAACGTACTGAATTGAGGATTGATGTTGAATCTGGAATCGTTTTGAATCGTGACCCGAAGAATAGAAATTTAATTGAATCATGAGATACCAAAAGATTCATTCCCCTATTAATTGTGCGGTTATATGCTGTGTGTGTGTGTGTGTGTGTGTGTGTGTGTGACGTTTCACCTTAGCTTTCTGGTTCTGGACAGGCAGGTAGAGTTTAAACTCAGCAGGGAGCTCGTCCTCCGAGTACAGTCGGTCTGAGAAATAAACTCTGCGTATTCTACAGTTGGCGTGGATCTGAGAGGAAAACGGTTCAGAAGTTAGCATCAGAAATGAGGAGCTACAGTCACACAAGTGCATCTGGAGACGGCTGGTTCCTCGTCCGTGTCCGTGCACTAACCTGTACACGCAGCGTCTCGATGTAGTTTGTCCCGTAGGCCCTCCTGGTGAAGTCCGACAGGTTAAACTGGATTTGGTTCCAGCCATCGTCCAGCCTCATAGGCATGGTGCAGCTGAACGGATTCACTCGTGTCCTGCTTGCGTAGGTGCTTACCCGAAACCGCCGGCGAACGTTTTTATCATCTAACACCTAAACGTTTTTTGTTTTTTTCAAAGATGGGAAGGAAGCATGAATCTGGTGACTTCAAGGAACAAACCCATATGCGTCACAGATTTGTTTGTTCTGACACCAAGACATGGAAGTCGTCTGCATCTGCAGGAATGCCTACCCTACCTCGACTTCAAAGGTGAAATGCTTCTTGAGATTCTTGATTATCATAACAAGAAAAGGAAGCTTGATGCCCAATGTCTTCTTGGGGTCTGCGGGACACGTTATATACGTGGTACTGCAGGGAGTAGATGAAACAGAAAGACAAGGGAGATGAAGGAGGGTGACGAGTGCTTGTAATAGGTTGAGCCAAGCTGAAGAATCAGTTAAACGTAAACTCACCAGACGTTTGTCCCCTCCACCTCCAACACCGAGGAGCGGATGTCAGCGTCCGTGATTCTCTTGATGTGACCATTACTCACCTGTGAACACACAGAAATATCATGAGCTTTAACTTACATGGAGAAAGCTGTATCTCACTGGTAAAGGAGCTGTGGCAGAACCCCATTGAGTTTGTGTCCTTTTGTTTTTATTTGTCGTCTTTTTGGAAAAACAGCTCACACCATAAGCCTGTATTGATTTGAAATTGAGTTAAGCTCAATGTGCTCTACAAAAAAGCCTCTTGGACCAACATTTCCATGTTTCATCAACACCACAAGTCCGTAAAATCATTGAAAATCATCATCGTAATAACTAAACAGGGAATTCATGTGTTTATACTTTTTTGCTGAAGCAGATTAACCCCACCTATCACATGTTCAATGGAAGCTTCATATGAAACGTTCCCTAACAGAAGCTCACTCGGCTGTTTCAACACTGCATCCAAAGCACACTCCAACAGAGAGACGGCAGTTATAATACAGCTAAAGCTTTAAGCCCAAAACACGTACCGCCAGTTAGCTTTAGCACGGCTAGCTAACACGGCTATATTCGGTTCATATCTCACCTTTTTATCCCAAATCTGAAGCGGTTTGCTCCCGATGCTGTATAAGATAGACAAGAATCCGCTCTGAAAAGTATTTTTGAACATCTTTTTAGCGTTTTGTCCACCGTTGTGTGTGTGTTTTAGTCTGTTAGGTTAACTAAAACTGTTGCTAGATAACAAGCGTGACGTTTGTTTACATATTTGGTTTCCGTTCCCATCGCTACCGGTTCCGTTTCCGGTTCCAGAGATGAAAAGGTTTTGTTTAAATAAAAAGAGTTGTGTATTTTTATATTCTCAAACATAAAAGAAGAAGAGCACTGTTCACATTGACATTTTATTTCTGTGAGTTTGCACCTCTCCATTATTTTAGCGTTGTTTCCGCCGGATCTTAAATGGTAACGCAACTCGGTCGCCGTGGCAACAAAAAGCCTGACCGATGTACAGACCGTATACTGAATATTGTATAAATCACAGAAATGTTGATTCATCAATTACTCTAATACATACTACAAAGCGATTGATATATATATATTATGAATGACAATCAATTTTATATAACAATCATAATAATTGAATATGCTTTTTTTCACATTTATTTTATATATCAGGCTACAATGATGAGTTAGTATTTTTAATAAAACCTAATTCCATGCCATAGTACCTTAATTTCACTTTTCATGAATTATTGCCCAGCATTGGGCTGCATTATAATTTGCCACACTAAATAAATACTAAATTAACTGTTAAAATGATTAAATCCTGCTTCATTTGATATAAATGTATTCCTGTTCATTGTCAATATGGTCATAATTCTGCACTGCACTTCCCTAAAGTTTTGGAGACAAAAAATGTAAAATAATTGTCAAAGGGATGAAGCACATGCAGAAAAATCCAGACTTTAAATCCCCAGTTTGGTTACTATACTTGCAAAATGCAATTCAATAGCTTCTGTTCATTTGACCCTCACTGGCTGCTAAAGGCCTGCAACTTTCAAACTATGAAAGATAATCAAGCAATGATACTTTAGTCATTTTTTCTCAGACTCTAGAAAGCTCCTCCAGACCCACAGAAAACATTTGCTGTCCTCCAGCGAATTTACTTTTATATGTTGAATTGTTAGTGTACCCCACTAAAGTGCTGAGTGGGACATCCTCCTCTCTGTCTCCAGCACTTTAAACAAGCTGGGATAGATCATCTGACAATGATTTCAAATATTTGAACAAGCTGTAAAAACATTCAATCAAACATCAGCAAGGACCTTTGCAACAGACATCACCAGCAATGCATCATGAATCATAAATCCCTTTTCAGTTTCATATGAACTAAAGATGAATTCATTCACGAGTATTCAGGTTGGCTCTGTTCTACGACAGTTTGTTTGACATTCTGTCATGTACCGTACATAGTTGATACACACACGCACATGGACGCACACACAAAACACACACACACACACTCGAGAGAGAGTGGTGGCCACCTCTCTGTTTACGTCACTGTGCTTCACTCCAAATATTATATCTCTGTAAAAATAAATGCAAAAGACCATCTCTCTCTCTCTCCCTCCCTCTCTCTCTAACTGTGTGTGTAAATTGAATTCAACGGGTTCACAGGCTGGCAGCTTTGTAAAAACATGTACAGAAACCTCTCTTCTCTGATTGAGTCAGGTATTTACACAGAGACAAACACACTTTTTCCCCCTACAGACCCTTTGAACGTGGGACCACCCCGGAGACAGCTTTAAATAAACGTATTCAAAACCTACTTGAATGAAATAGTCCATTCCGGTCTCTTCTTCCTTTTGTCTCATAAAGACAAGATAGGGTTCGTTTTTGCAAATCTTTCTTTCTTTTGTATTTACAAATCTCTTACTCAACTGTTATTTCAGATGTTTTTCTGACAGTTTCTTGTCGGCCTTTTATGATACTAAGCTCTCTCCCTCCAAATCCGGAGAGGTGGTCAAAATAGAAGGAAAGTACAGGGCAGGAAGACTCTTTTCTACTGCATTCTGTTCTATATTGTGTTTATTCCTTCTGTGCACCATTGTGGGACAGGGGGGTGACATGAGAGGTCCAGCTTCCTGACTGTACACTCTGCTCTGCTGGAGCAATCGTCCCGCCCAGAGAGGTTCACATCCCAACTCTACTCACTCTCTTGTCTACTAGAGAAACTAGAGAACAACGGAGGAAAGAAGGAGTAGAAGAGCAACTCTAACTTTATCATAATAATATAAACATTAAAACGTTAAGAGGTTTTTGGTGGATCTACTGGACAAGGGCTGTTTCGCTCTCTTTGCCTCCTTTGAAGGTATGTCTAATACGACAGTGTAGAAATACTCTGGTACAGTAAAAGCACTAATCATCGTGACCTCTTATCACACAGACATTACAGCACCGCTCGCTCAACAACACTACCTACTCACCTTTAACCTCTCGCGCTGTTAATATCAAAATGCACGTTTCTAAAAGGAACCAGAAGCCTAAACGCGGTCTTCAGTAGAAGATGATGTGCTGACTTCATCCAATAGATCCAGTTGAATGTGTGCTCACTTTTATTTGTTACCAATCTTCTCAGTCCATAGAAGGTCACAGATTATAAAACAAATTATCTGGTTGTATTAGTATAACCAGTGAAATTACCCGTTGCGGGTCAGTAGAAACACCCGTTTTATCGCTGCGACGTAATCTGAAGCTGACAAACGATATAACCCATGCGGCGCAAAACATCTCTGCACAAACTTGACGCCAGATGTTTTAATTGTCTCCACAATTAGTGCCTTTTGTAAACCTCCAGGTTTCAGACTGTTCAACCTGTGGACGAGAATAAACCGCACTCGCTTGACGCGCACTTGGTTGTTAACGCTGCTACCTGTAGAACCTCCTAAATCCCTTACTGGTAGTGTGATACATCAATATGCAATTCCAGAAAATCTCAGAAAAAGATGTAAAGAGATTTGGAGGTTCACTCTGGTATTTTCCAGGCGCTGCAGTTTTTTTTTGTTTTCTCCTTTTTAATTTGATTGACGAGGATGTTGCTGACGCAGCTCTCTTCCAGTCTTTCTTGATGCTTTCCAGACATTGTACACATCAAACATGGAATAACTTAAAACAACCACTGTTTCCTACAACATTCATTCTGTCAAAATCTAGTTTAATCTTCCGCATGAAGCAGCTTTAACGTCCAAAACGTGTAATGGCCTTAAAATCAGTCAAATCACTTGCGGCATAAACTACACGGTGCGCCCCTCACTTGTTCACGCAGGTGTTCAACGAATGATTTTGCACCTGTTTTGTGGCGGTTGTGTATTAAATATCCCCAGAAGTACAACTACCTGACCCTTGTTGAGGTGGTTGTCATCACACAGGCCCACGGTGCTCCTTGTGCAGTTGAACTGTCACTAAATGCAGCAGAAGAGAGTCAGAAATGGGCTTTAAATTGAACAACACCAGCAAGTTGTGCCCAACTTTACTACTTTTTCGACCCCCCCCCCCCCCCCCCCCCCCCCTTTTCACATGATTGTTGGATGTGCAATGCGCCGATATCATCTCAGGGTAAACTTGTGGCAAAATGTTTTGATGTGTTCATTGTCTTTACCTTGGAGGGCCAAAAAAAAAAATCTTAAAATCTTATAACACGATTGTAAATGTACACAATGTGTCCCCCTCGTACTTACAGCAACTACAATGGAGATATTGTACGTGAATGTCATGTTTTGGTGCGCGTCTCTCTTAATCAAACAGCAAGGGCTTCTTCCTAAAGCTGCCATTTTGCACCAACTTTGAACAATCGCACGAAGGAATCAACTGTTAGAAGAGACGGACTCTTTTTCGACTTCAAGTGGCCTCCATAGACCACAATGCAATGCAACCAACAAAGACTTCCTGTGTTTTGACTAAGATGAGGGGTATTGCTGTAATCACGGCCACGCCTCATGGTTCACCTGGCAGCCCTGCTTTAGTGGTTTGTCACTAAGCGCTCTGGGAAATGTAGGAAGGATGGAATGAGATGAGCTGTAAAAGGGTTTCATCTAAAAACTTGGTGCTTTTGCGTGGCCCCCTGCAGAAAAGCCCCCGAAATCCATTAAATACATGAGTTTCTCCACTAAAAGTCAAACTTCTTCTTTTATCTGACCCGGCTTTGATCAGTCTAATTGTAGCGCGTGAATCAGCCGAGTGTATTAAACATAACGGATCCTTTTTACAGCCGGTTATTAGATTGTTATCCACCTTTTTGTAATTACTGGCTGCAGCTGTTAAATTCGTTTGATTCTGAGAGCGAAATGTCTGACTTCATATTTATACTGTATATTATTCATCATAATCATTGATTAACTATAGTGGGAAAAATAAAGGTGTTTCTGTATTTTGTGTTGCAGAACTTGCTGTTGTATCCATCATGACTCCTGTTCTTTGATCTGCGAATGACCATACTACTGTTTCTTTGGACAATTAGTCTCAATGCTATCATAGTTATTATACCGATATGAATTAATAAAGTGAGTCCATACTGTTCAGGTTTGGAGTGAGCTTCTTTTTTTTAGTTATACACCAAACTGAAGCAATTGTTAGAAATCAGGTGGTATCGTTCAGAGTTCAACTGGTCCACTGTACAATGTTTAGGTGCTTGTTCTTAACTCAAGTATTTCTATTTTATTCTACTTTAAACTTCTACATTCTATTATAGACAGAGCAACTCCTTTACCAGCAGCATTAAAGTAATGTACACATGAATGCATCAACAAGTACAATCAAATAATAGAATAGAAATGATTCAGAAATGGATCATTCTGTCTTTTATCATCATTTTATGGATCATTTTAGTATATATCTTGATTCTAATACTTATGTACTTACATTTAAGAATGCTTTTGAATGTAGGACTTTTACTTGTAACAGAGTATTTCTACCGTGTGGTTTTTGCTACTTTGAATGAAGTAACCGATCTGAATACTTCTTCCACCACTGGCAATTTCATTAGTTTTGAATGTATACTTGGTCATAAATCAAAGTATTGGACACATTTTGATCTGATCAGGGCCTTAGCTGAAGATGAAAAGTTAATTAAATAAAATCATTTTCACCCAGAGGGGAAAATGAAGGCCTGAACCAATCCATCAACTAGTCGTTGACCCACATCTATATCGTCATGCCATATATAACATAACATGGCTAAAAATGATGAGACAGAAAATATAAACTATCATCCTTATCGACCAGTAAAACTCCAGCTCTCTCACACCAAACTGCAGTCTCTCTCTCTCTCTCTCTCTCTCTCTCTCTCTCTCTCTCTCTCTCTCTCTCTCTCTCTCTCTCTCTCTCTCTCTCTCTCTCTCTCTCTCTCTCTCTCTCTCTCTCTCTCTCTCTCTCTCTCTCTCTCTCTCTCTCTCTCTCTCTCTCTCTCTCTGGCCTCGTACATCATCATTTCCTTGAGCCTAAGCAGATGCTCCGTGCAGAATCGGGTTGGGAAGGGTGTATCGAATTAATCAAAATAATTGGTCTTAGCTTGTTTGAGCAGGCTCCCACACTGATCTCGGACAGCGTAATGAAGTTGCGACCTCCCCTAAGATGAGCCGGCCAGTCGGGCCCAGCTCATGCGAGGCGCACGTGTCATGAGCATAATTAAGTGGCAACAACTGAGGTGAGGAGCGATGCAATGACACTGTACCCCTGACCCCAGCACTCATAAATCATAAACTCCATGTTGTCGCCCTTCATTATATCTTCATTATAAATAACAGCCCCAAGTTCCAGAGCTTCTGAATTATTCATGTTTTGCTAATAGAGGTATTTAGAGGTATCCTGTTTCCTTACGTGTATAATGTGCACAATTACCCAAATGAAACATTTAGCAAACCACTCTTGGGGCCATGAGCAGAAGCTAACAGAAGTATTTCTGTTCTCAGGCAACAGGAAACACGACATGGTGCTAAGCATACAATCCGGCAGTGGTGGCTGGTCAGTAGAGGGCCATGGGGCATGGCCCCACCATGAGCCACAAAAAAAAAATATGATAATAATCATAAATTATACAAATTGTCAATATTTGTGTTTTTGAACTGTGGAATGTACCCAGTAATGTGTGTAAAATATATGCTATATATGCTAAATATATGCTTTTCCTGCTCGTCCTCTCTGCCTGTGTGCTCTCTGCTCGTCCTCTCTGCCTGTGTGCAAGCAGCTTGGGGGGCCTGATCGTTTTGGCCCAAAAGAGACGGGTCTATGAAGCAGTTTAGCCAATTGCTGATTCAAGATATAAATGAGTGACATACAATTTAGCCAATCAGCGCCCTCAAATAGATTCAGCTGTGGGCCAGAACGATCAGGCCCCCCTCGCTGCGCGTTCTCGTCAGGAGAAGTCTCTACAGGCGAGCACTCCTCCTCCAAGACCCGTTTGAGAGGAGAACTTTGAGGAGATTCTGCAGCCAAAGAGCTGATATCAGATCAGCCTGACCTCACAATCAGACAGCAGACTCGCGGGAAAGGGAAGCAGTACATGCGAAGCTTCTGTACTGTACACCAGACAGGTTTGGCTAGCTGGATGACGTCATGCTAATCATTTATTTACCTTTTTAAAACAACGGGGACGGATCCAGCACGGACAGTTACGGGAGTGAGGGATGAGGAGGTAAGGAAACATGAGAACACCAGGGTAGGGAGTGAGGGATGAGGAGGTAAGGAAACATGAGAACACCAGGACACACATGAGAACTCTGTCAAGCTACATATTAGACAAAGTGAACATCTTTTATTCTACATAGTTGTCCTCAGTCTCATCTGCTTAACTTGGTCATGGAGGCATCAACATGTAAATAAATAAACATGTTATATTATATTATATAAGTGTTATTTACTGATTGTTTTCGTGTTGGAATACATGTTAAATATTTAACTGCCAAGTAATAATGCGTGTTTGATCCTTACATTTTTTTGCATTAAATCATACTGGGATGTTTGCTGAAATTGATAGGATGGCCCTACCTAGAACATGTTCCACCAGCCGCCACTGCAATCCAGATTTATTTTTACACACAATAAATTGTGGTTGTATTGTTAATGTGCCACTTATAGTGGCTACTTCATCATCCCTAAAGCTATTGCTCTGAAGCTTGAGTTTCAGTGATGCAGATGAGGAGCTTAAATACAGCTATCAAGGAGCGGTCATCGTTTCAGGCCTTATAAAAATTGTATTCTTCTGTATAATGTAGTTCTGTTCTGCTCAGGCAGCAACCTCCAGGGCGCGAAACCAAATGCATGAACCAAATGCACCACTGTGTCAGGGTCCATCAGCATACGCACCTCTGGGGAGGGTTTTGTGTTGCTAGTTTGCCCCGAAGCAGCTTAAATGAAGTGCACACGAAGCAGTGATTGATATGAAAAGGCTGAAGTAGAGGAAGAGGTGAAGACTAACCCAAATGATCAAAGAGATGTTGAGTGGAGAGGGGAAACCTACCTGGGATGCTTCCCTTTAAATCACAAAAAGACTTTGAGATCCCACTGAACCTTTTGTCATTGCCCAACGGTGATCCTCTCTGACATTTATGAATTGATAAAAAGACAGCAGAATGTCAGCATATCTATTTGTAGCCCAGATAGTACTTGTGTACACTGACTGTATTCTCCCATTAAGATGCCCTGCAGCTCTAGCACATGTTCATTTTGAACGCATGTTAAGTCTACAATGAGGAACACACATTATCCCTTCGGTTTGCTCTTTCTCATTGCCATACATTGCACAGATGGTAATATACGATCAGCTACTCTAAATGAGGCCACTAAATGGCGTGCACCAGATACATAATGAAGAACACACTGTGTATTCTGAGTAGAAATGCCTGATTTGATTTCCCGCACTGTGGAGTTTGAGAGAGACTGTATGGATAAATGGAGGGAGGTCTTGCTGTTCTTTGAGCAGGGGGACAGAAGCATGCTGGGTGTAACATGTGATTTGCTATGACAGCCATGCCCCAGTGCAACGTTCATTCAAAGCACAAAGTAAGCTTTGTCCAGTTGTTTCTGTCGGTGGGGCGCGCGGGGGCAGAGACTATGATGAATGCAGAAAAGTGTGCATCTCCCAGCCAGGTGGAATCAGACAGCCTCTTCTTTAAATGACAGATGAGCTGGGAGACCATTTACATACTTCATGTTTTGCTCGACTGATCAGGAGAAAGAATGGGAGCAAGAGAGGATTGCGGAGTTAATCATTTCATGAGAGGCTGAACACTGTGAGAATTACACCAGGCAGACAGACGAGCCTGCTTATTTTCAGCACCAGTTGGATGGTATTTCTGCCCAGTCTCCCTGACGGCTTTTCCTGTTGAAATACATCACTGGGTCAGACGCAGAAGCGCCGCGCTATTCCCTCCATTTTGTCCCATCTGTTAAACATGGCGCATTACTAACACAATCAGCAGATCCTGGCACGGTGTGTGCCAGATACTCGTGGAACAACTGCCACGGAAACCTGTGTATTTACACCACATTTTTTTTTATTTCACTCCCGTGTCAAATGATTAATTTGGACGTTTTACTGCTCCTCTCTAATCTGCTTCTGTGTTACACCCCCACAAGACCTCTTAGGTCTGTTTACTGTCTGTACTGGATTGAGTTTCACCACTTCAAGCCAATAATACATTTATATTTAAAGATCTCCCTAACATCATAACAACTGGCGGGTTTCAGTGGTGATTTACAAAATGGTATTGCACAATTAAAGATGTCTTTGCTTAAGACCAGTAATGTGAAAATCGTTTGCAGGGAAAATATCTGCGGCACCATCCAATCATAAGCAATCGGTGTCAAAGTAAGGTCACTGCAGCATTACGAGCTGCTTACCTTCAAAAACAGAAGCAATATATTCAACCTACCTGCAATACAGTAAATGTGGATATGAATTTGATTAATTGTGTTAATTATTTTTTATTTTATTTCAGTATTCATGCAAAATGAGAGGAAAATATCCAATTATGCTAAGCTAACCAGCGTTTTTGGTGATTAAGGCTCAAGTTAGCGCCATGACACTTTGTAATTGAGGTTCCGTGTTGTTCTGTGTTCTGTGTCTGTAATTGAGTTTCATCCTCCCAGTTTACATCACTATTTGTCGTCTGTCGGGTTAGACGTGTCGATGATATCCCACTAAGCACCTCCTGTGTTAGCAAGCTAACGTTACTTCAGTCAGTTGGTCCCGTTAGCTAGCTAGCACTTCTCTCAGTATATGACCGTGTGTTCGTCTCCTCTTGCACCGGGATAAACTTCCAGGACATACCACGGTCTGACTTTTATTCCTTCGATCTATTGATTTTTCTATCTCTACTTTGTATAAATTCATATATATTTTCCTACATATTGTTTTTTTTTAATGCTTAAGAAATTGCCTTGTTTGAGAGTGTCTTTCCAAATAAACTTGTTACACCAGAATGACACCAGACCTGGATTATTCCAGTCAATTTTGTGACTTCCACTCTGTTTGTGTGAGCTGTCTGAATTCCTCAGCCTTTCCATCTCTCATGGCGCTGGCCATGTCCATGGCTCTGAGAACCATTTGTCATGCAGGTTCATGAGATCAAGTGGGTGTTTGTCATTCCCAAGCACACTCCTTCACAGTGGTTGGCTGCCTGTCTCCCCGCGATACCACAGTGAGGAGAAAAACAGCATGACACGCACCACGGTCATCTGCCTCACAGAAAAAAAAAGGAATGCACAGTGCCACTTCTCATATGTTTGCTCTGATTTGCTCCAGTGTTACATTGATTTCCTGGCAAGATGGTCAGGCAGACGGTGTTTGCTACAGCAGTCTGGTTTTACTGTCAGTCATGCAGCAGCTGCTCTTGCTCTGCTGGAGATAAAAGAGATGCACGCTGCAAAGGGAGGAGGGGGGGGGGGGCACACAAACACATCGACAGTCACAGCAGGCAAGAGTGTGACCCCTCAAATAGTGATGAGGTCACTTCAGCCGATACAGCCGGCGCAGGAGGCTGGAGGCTGTGCAGCAGTGAAACAGAAGCGAGTACAGCATGTTCCCCAGAAAGGTCGGAGGTCAGCACGAGCCGATCCCCCACGCTTGTCCTCAGCGGCGGATACAGAGGACATGGAGCCCGTGACATCACACAGGGCTCGCTCGCAGTGGCTCACAGACACTAATTATGGTTTCAACCTCCTGCTCTCGCTCAGTTTGACTCCTCTTCACCTCACTGCTGACATTTCCACCTGCGACATTTTGGCAGTCTCTCTCAAATCCCACGTTGAACTTTTTCTCTCTCACCTCTCTCTCTGTCTGTCTCTTTGTCTCGGCACACACACACAGCCATGGATGCGACGATTAGATACAACAGCAGAATTGATATATTCACGTCGGCCCTTTCTCTGTCTTGCTCTCTCACTTTCCCTCCGTGGACCGAGGCCCCTTTCGGAAACCAGATTTTGTGAACTGCAACTAGAGGAAATACACTTAATGGGGATAAAGCTCCCCCACTTGACTGGAAAAAAAGGCAACATGTGCTGGGCTGAATCTAGGCTTTTTATAGTCGGGTGTGTATCCTGTTAAGGGATGATTCACTACATTTCCACTCCAAGACAGGTGAATAGAGAGTGGTGTAGAGGTTACTCAGTGAAAAAGATGCGAGGCGGCGAGAAGCGGGGAATGTAACTATAAACTTTGTGAAAACGAGATCTATATATAGAAAGAGGAAGTAATACGAAGGGTTTGGTCTGCGGCAGCAGTGGGTGCTTTTGTTTGCGCTCCCGGTTAGCTCTCAGCTGGCTGATATGAAGAATGCTTGGCTGAGCAGTCAGCCAGCAGCCAGCACACCTGAGGAGTAAACAGGACTGATGCTGACAGACCCTGACACAGACTGATAAGCGCTCCCCCACAATCCCCCAGTGCTGTCCACGGCGGTGCAGAAACCTTATCGTGCGGTGCACCGTGCCAAGCTTCCTTCAATTGCATCGGCACCATGGCAGCCGCCCCTGCGACCGCCCTGATAGGCAGGCGCCGCGGAGCGATCCGCCTCCAATGGGTGTGACGTGGGCTGCACGCGCTCATCCCGGTGGGGCTGGAAATTACACTTGACTCCTTGCGATTATTAATCTCATCTTGGTAACCAGCATATTTTATTAACATCCTGAGGCTTGATTGAGCACCACTCCACATCCAAGTGTAATGATGGAGAGCGGTGCTATCGTAGAAGGAGAAAATTAATGATGAGATGCCAAAGTTACACCAGTTCAATGTAAATTGGCTCATAAAGATATCTCTGTTTTAAAATGATGCGTAGGCTGGGAAAAGAAATTCAAGTCAGACGCACCGGCTGGTTACTGTAAAACGTGTCTTTGCAAGGAGAGGTAGTAGAAGAAGTAACGGTGCACCCAGTCATTCATGAAAATATGTAGTGATAGCAGTATTAGTCATAATAACTGTGCATGCAGCCACAGTGAGAATAGTAATAAGAGCCGTGAGACTGAAAGACATTTTCAGGAAGTAGATGTAAAAATCCTAAATTAAAGTCAAAGAAACACGTGTTGTTTCTAGAGTTGCTCTCAGGTATATTGGGGTCCAAGTGCCTGACACTATCGCAAAGGTGGTTTAATAAATAGTGTTATTTTGATGCTTGAGCAGGCTCAGACACCCTCTGGCCATACACGCTATCAAGATTTGCTCCAGCCTTGGACCACAAAGGCCGGGGTGTCCATATCTCCACTATTAGATGTGTTGATGTGTCTCTTGGTACCATGATATGCATTACACGTTAAACCTAAAAAGCAAATCATGTAATCTAAATATGAAGTTATTTTCTACTTGTTCACTGTGTTTTATTCATTTCCATAAGCTAAAATAAGGCCTTGGCATCAATCCATATCAGATCCTGACTCTTGGTGTCACAGTCTGATGCTTGTTAAAATGCTTATAATTTCTATTGACCCGTCTCCATTGAGCTCTCTATCAGTTTACACACACACACACACACACACACACACACACACACACACACACACCTAATCAATCGTAACCTGGCTCGAACTGATCCCTATCACTCTCAATTACGCCAATCAGAGTTTGGTCTGCTGATACCCTCCGCTCTCTAAATATGTGGACTCATCATGTTGACTGGCATCGGATCCTCTGGTGGGCGGACAGGCAGGAATCAATAGACGCAGAGAGGATCCCAGTGCAGCAGCCGAGAGTGGGCAGGCCATGCTGCCGCAGGCGAGCAGACCGTGACTCTACAGGGACGGACGTATCTCAGCACCAAACAACTGTACTGTCCTTTGCCGCTTGACTTCTTCATCCTGTACTTGCTGGAACCAAGTAATTTAACCTCTCGAGAACCCCGAAGTCGTGGGAAATATCTTAAGTTACAGTCAAAGGAACATGAAGCGCTTTCTGGGAATAAAACCGAGTGTATAATAGTGGGGAATGACACATAGCCAATGTATGTCACCTCTTATCTAAAGCACCGTCCTTCACGAGAACATGTCGTTACTACTGACGTTAGAGCTTTGAAAGGCTGTTGAGCCGACGTGGAAAGACCACTCTCAGCCCAGGTAGGCTATCCATAAAGGGAGGCGTTCACTTCATAGGAACATCAGCAGTGAGTGCTGAAAGGTCAAAGTGGCACTTCATGCAGAGACAGTACAAGGCAGTAAACATCGCACGGCGAACGGCCACTGATAAACGCAGCTTTGAGGGGCGACAACCGCAGACCAGAGGTGCGCGTGGATGCTGAGGGACGGCGGTTTGTTGTGCATTAGGCCTGTTCGTCAAAAAAGTACCCGGTCCACACCATCCTCCATTTCCCTCAAGAGGAAAATGGCCCTCTCTTCGATGATGGCATAAGGACGGTGTATCATATTTAATGACATGTCATTTTCTGACCGGTCCGCAGAGATGTTGTGCCTAATATCCAGAGACATAATGTAGTTGCAGCAGTAGTGGGGTTAATAAAAAAATAAGTGAGAAGGGCTGGAACTGGAGTGAGCAGGAAAGCCTGCGCTCCGTCTGAGCTGCTGGGTTTTACACCACTCGCTCTCTCTGATCCTCTCCGGTTGCATCATTCGCACATTCATCCTGAAGAATAGAGCTGCATCTGTCACATTGTCGCTCAGTGAATCATCCTCCGTCTGAATTACCTCCTTCAAATATTCCAAATGGTTGGGGCGGGGGGGGGGGGGGGGGGGGGGGGTATGTTGGTATGAAAAAGTCCTGCCCATTGCTCCAAACCCAACCGGAGGTGTAGAGGTGTTGTCACGGAAATCAGCAGCCACTTTTAACAATCAAACACACGTGTGACAGTTCATATTCTCTCCTCGATTAGAAGCTCTAGAGGCACCGCGAGGCCAAACTCGACAACCGGACATCATTCCCGACGAGAGGCACCAGTGGCAAGAATTATCAGCCACTGATAAGGTGGCAGCTGTTCTCTCACCATCTTGAACATCTGTTTACCACATCAAACAATTCAGGAATTTACAATTCAGAGGGAGCAATTCTGCCTCAGTCTCTTGGAGGCCCACAGGCGGATACCTACATTCATACCTTTTGCTCGGTGAACGCATGCTCTCCATGTGCATGACCGTAATGGGAGATTATGGCAAGAGACCAAAGTAAAGTAGGCTATATGGTGTGATTGCCCAGCCGTAAGCTGTGTGAGAAATAAATTACAATGCTGACAGGACACCATCCTCATAGCCCGGGGAGAGCTGGAAGAAGAGGGTCCTGCGTGACACCATTTCTCTGCGGTTTGCTAAATGCCACTATTTGATCTTTTCCATTTATGAGTAATATTCCCTTCCGACTGCCCCCGAGCACTGTGCAGGCCAGTCAAATGCCGACGCAGCCGCTGACCTCCATCTTCGTACTACGCTTCCTGTGAATCTCCGGAGCATAGTTTTCGGGGGGGTTGTTTTTCACCGGCTCAAAGTTGCGACTAATACCTTCCTTCAGCCTCACACTCATTGTGCATTTTCAAATAAGGCTGGAAATGGTGGCCAAGTGGCACATCGTCCTCCTTCCACTTGTTCCCTTAAAAAAAAACACCCTTGACGACAGACTCACAGCCTCTCTTCCGTTCCCATGCCGCCGTCGACAGCATACGTAAAGACAGTGGGAGATGCTGAGCACAGAGCAAAGATCAGGGCTATCTGTTTGAACAGCTTCTGTGTTCACTCTTTGATTTGTCTTTTTGTTTGCCGAAGGCTGCTCTCCCACTGTGTCTGCCCTACGCCGGCTTCTCTTTTCTGCTCCAGCTGTACTCGACTTCAAATGGCATGGCGTATTCAATTAGATGTGCCCCGAGCTGACAGCCTGATCGAGGCTGCTTTTTTTTTTTTTTTTTCCATCTCTCTTCTTTCTCTTCTCCCCACTGCGACTGGAGAGCTCCTCCCCGGAGAGCAGCGCCACACCTCCTGTCACCTCACCTCCTGTCACCTCACCTCCCAATGCTCCATGTCTCCCTCCCAGTTTCAGCTGTGGCGCAACACTGCCCCCACAGGTCCGTTTGGGTACCGAGTTATCTTTTCACTGGATGCTGGAGGGCAGCAAGGTTCCTAACTGAATGAAAGGACCCGAATGTATATCAGTGGAGATGTTAAATCCTATTTTGAGTCATCGTGTAGAAAACTTGAAGTAGGATCTGTGGCATGCATGTAAATCTGTCTGACACGACCTATGTTGCAGTCCATGAGGGTCAAGTGGAGCTTATGTCTCATTTAAAAACAGGACAGTGTATAGGTGTATAACATATGTATAGGACAGTGATGCTACATGTTCATGGCTTTGAAAGAACAAATCATTGTGCCAACCAATACAGTACACGCTGAATGCCAGAAGGCTTTTATATTTTTTGTTTTGGTAAGCAACACATTTCTGGCTCTGCACTTATAACTTCAGATGTGAAATTACACAGCGACTAAGAGGTGGAATTGCTCATGAACAGCTCAAAACCCACCTTTTTAGGCTGGCGTTTGAGTAAAAACCCATGTCCTAGATAGACCTGCTCTTAAAATATGTTTTAACTTTTTATTTTATTTATTTATTTTATTTTTTTCTCTGTGTATGTAATTGTATTGACCCTAGGGTCACATTGTGTTTTTTATGCTTTTAAACTTCTGCTCTGTTAAGCACTTTGTGATGTTATGTCTGTGAAAAGCACTCTATAAATAAATTGCATTCATTCATTCATTCATTCATAATCTGCCTCGCTTTTCAAAGGGTTGGGACTTTTAAAATTCCATCCGTACCTGTTGGCTTAGTCCTGTCCTTTGATTATAATTCATATTCAGGTGAAAAACAAGAAACCAGGTGTAGCAGGGAGCACAATGAGGAAATCGTTTAGTCCAGACTTCAAACTGAAACATTTCAACGGTTCAGTAGTTCTTCATGTGGTGTCAAGTGGATCTTGTGCACCTGCAGAGCCACACTAAAGACATCATTTGAACAGCGGCCATTTTGACTACAGGTGTAACTAATAACACTGACGATGGCTGTGTTCCAGCCAGGCGTCCCAGTGAGCCTTCGCCACTGAGCCAAGACGCAGCGGGAACCTGGAACGAGCTCTGAGTGGAAAGCAGCCATCGTTCGTGTTATTAATGACACCTGTGCGTTTCCTGCTGCAACACGTCACGCTTTTACTCTGACTGGGAGTCTGATGACATTTTATCCTTTCATGTGACCCCGAGCCGAAGGCCACAGACATTATGCACATTTTACCTCAGTGTGATTGCCGAAGCAATTTCTCTGTTTCCATAATCTGTCCTGAAATCGACCGAGAAATGATTGGCTGCTAAAGTCATCTCAGCCGAACTTGAAGCTCCAGAGGAGAAGGCTTATTCTGCAGTGGTTTGAGAATCGTGCCCTGTTTGACTGGAATAATTGAGTCAGCCGGTGCTCCATACTGGACTGTAATAAAGCTCAGAGTAGTACACAGCTCGCTCCTCAAGGGAATACACAGAAACAGGGGAAACCATCCCAGAAAACACTGTAGTCAGGTGGTTTGTGGCTACAGATATCGCTGTCTTCTAGTAAAAAGAAACAAAATGGATTATTGAGGATTTTCTTAACCTCTCCAGCAACTGTTGCCGAAAGAAAATGAGGGTATCGAGAACAAAACGTCGGGTAATTATCAAGAGCTGCTTACACCACAGCCTCTTAGTCACTGCATAATTTCACGGTGAGAATAAACTGCTCCCGCCTTTACTGTTGCCTCTCTCTTTTTTCAATTAATATTTCTATTTGTTCTCTCCGTCCCCGGCTGCCGCACTTTTTGTTTTTCAATTTTCTTTTATTTGCCATCACTCAGCCAACGCCGAGGCCCACTCAGTCGAAATTGAGGTAGACCGTGAATGAGCCGCGTGTTAGCCCACAGCTCTTTTTGAGGAACCTCTGCGGCGGGAAGTGCCTCTTGGTCTAACAATTGAAACCCGGAGGGATGTTGCCATTCCAACAGTGCGCCGTAACATCTTCAATTCACTTATTTTCCCGTATAATCTGGCGGATGGGTTGAAAGGCCTGTGTGATGTGCCTGGCAGTCAGAGCAGCAGTGACACGTTCAGGTCCCAAGCCATTACACAAGCCCTCCCTTCTGATTTGCTCCGACTCGTGTTTTACTCTGTTTTACCTTTCGATGTTAGATTGTGGTTGTAAGCACAAAGTGTGCTCACTAATATATTTATAAGGGAGCATGTAGCACCTTGACTTGCACACATGGGTGCACTCTTTCAGAGCAATTTATCTTTTTTCCCTGCAAAATGTACATCTTTGCTGCTGCAACACACAAGCATCCACTGCTGGTAGAGAAGCGGTGAAGAGGAAAATGCTCGGTTACATTTGAGTCCCCCATTTTTATGGAAATGCAGTATATGTGCTTCAGCCCCGCTTCCAGCTGCAGGCATCGGTCGGTTGTCTTGGCTGTACACGAGCATTAATACACCGGTGGAAAGAAAAGAATTGAAACTGAGCTGAACATCAAAGACAACACCTTCCGGCCTCCTCCGTGGTGGACTGATGCAACTCTGAGCATTAGTGTGTTCAGCTCCCCGCTGTCCAAACAGCCCCAGGCTCTGCCAGCCTGCACACACGGTCAAACTCTCACTTATGCATATGAGTTAGCGCTTACAAAACACACGCAGCACATACACCTTTGATGTACACAGACGACGTTCAATTCCCCGCGTAATGTATTTATGAATGTCTTTGGTTTGAAGTGCACATACTGGATGTCTTGTTTCATTTCTTTCCTTTAGCAGAGTGTATGTGTGTCATCGCTACTGACATTCGTTCCATTTTGTACATTCACTGGATTTTCTGTGCCTGGCAATAAAAAGGTGCTACAACCCCAATTTTTGCATGCTACTTTCTCTTCCATCGCCATGTTGAAACAGTTTGTTCTTGAGCTGATATCGGGGGTGCGTTTGTATGAACCTTCACTTTGCTGTGATCCTATTTATTCTTTGCCACAATGGGATCATTTAGTTTCACCGTAATCCTGCTGGGCACAAAGAGATCTGTTATTTATGATAAGCAGGACTTTGCCCAGCATTCTTTACTCGTTGCCTCGGATTAGACGGGACCATGCTCAAACTGATAAATCATCAAAGTGCAACGACGTGAGCGAAATACACACAACGATTAATGTCTCAAACGATATATATATATTTTTTAAATCAAAGTAACAGCATGTCTCCCAGAGTATATATTGTCAGTGTTCTTTTAACCTGCCTGGAATCTCAAATTAGTCACACAGTGACAGAAAATACCGTAAATTAAATTCTATAACTGCTTGATGAGGTGTACATGATGTATAAATGGCATTTCAAAGTGCTGCTATTTTCATCGACACTGGTCTTGAATCATGAATGTGAAGTGCTGCTGCCATCTAGTGCTTCACACTTAGCCCACTAAACAATGTAAATCCTGGCCGACGTCTACATGGACCTGCATAGAATCCCACCTGCCATGGTGTCTATGGAAGTGTATTGATGAAGACAAGAGTTGAGAGAGGATACAACTATTTCTGAGCTGAGCTTATTAATATTTAACGTTTGATAGCCGAAGATACTCGGCACCAAGCAATTAGCCACACTACAGGGGGCCTATCAGATTCCATTCATCTCCAACAACGATGTCCCAGCACGGTGTCATTTCCTGGATGTGAGGGGGTGCATGTCGTTTCATTTGAATACTGCGGTGGCATTGCTAATTATGTACAGCTGCAGGGATTAATTGTTCTGCCTCCTTTCTTGTGAAAGGGCTCTGCAGACAGCCTTTTATGAGCCATTAATAAATCCAGTTTTCCACATGGTTGCCTATATTTAGCATTTAAGCAGTCTGGTCAAGACTGCTGGTTAGAGCAGCAATTATGTTTATGGTTTTCCTCCCCACCGATCTTGTTGAAGCAGTGCATCATTACCCAAATAGTGACTAACACATTTCAAATGCAATGCGCAAGACTGCAATTAATAACTTATGTACAGTAGCACTTTGGTAGACCCTGTAATTTGTGCTGTTATGAGACATTTAGTGCAGTGTTATTAGACTGGCAAATACTTTAGCATTAATTGAATAGTAGACATAATACACCATCGTGGAAACGGTATAATAAAAGAGCAACGTCACAGCATGCCGCCCCAAACACGAGCTGATGCAACATTATGTACCTTCCTGATGTTCTGGTTGACTTTCAGAGACAAATCACATCATGTTATGTACAATGGGATCTCCATATACAAGACCTAATCTCTGAACCGTATAAAACGTTTAAGGAATCGTGAACGGTTTTAAACCAGCTGTCAGCGAGTGAGTTTATGGTAGACTAACTGTAAGTGACATGTAATTGTTGTGCATTGTTTTGCGTCTGGTTTGTAATATTCACATCTTCCCTGCACATTACTAGCAATCATACATAATGGAGAAAAAAACCACAATACATTTAGCTTGGAGAAAAAAAAACCACGTTTATTTGCAGTGCTAAATTATCCCATCTTGCCCAGCCATCCAGAGATCACTGGACCCATCCGAGGATGTGACATTTAGTCCAGCTGTGTGAGAAAAGAGTAATCAAGGCATTAGTTAAGGTGACATGATGTTCAGTCAGCATCAACTGTACTGTGAGTGAATTACTGACTTAACAAGGATGCTGAATTCATGCAAAGATGTGCTACAAAGCTACAATTTTCCAACCTAACACTTAGGATTAAAGCATCTTAAAATAAAGGAAATACATTTAAACAAAGCTATTGCTTCACCTGCAACACGGCAGCAAATGTGTTGTTTACAATAAGGTCGTGTTTTACCGTAAAATAACACGTAATCTGACGACTACATGGATACAAATGAACAGTACTACTTGCCTTGACGAAGCCGATGTCATGAGCATACTGCCTGAAGCACTGGCGGCACTGGCGGCACATGTTGAGTCCATATTTACGGATCAGACCGTGTCTGTTCGAGCATACCCGGCTGGAATAGAGGAGAGTGGGTTAAACCGGTTTTACATTTTTAAAAAGTAAAATGTGTCAGTAGTTACCATCCATCCATACAAGCTAACGCTACCGGTGCGGAAGTTCACGCAAAAGTTGGTTATCGTTGGGTATGCGGTTCTCTGTGCAAACATGGCTAACCCTAAACACAGCACAGTTAGCTCAAATAACGTCAGGCTAGCAAAGTTGGAACAAAATATAATACATTTCATCAACTCCAGAAATCCTGTTTGAACATGTTTTAGCTTTCTAGCGATTCAACAAAAGTGATTCCGTTCCAGAAACTGTGAGCGGCTAACTGAAGCTAATAAGCTGGCGCGGCGCATCCTCCACCGCCATATTGGCTAAAGGAGCAGCTCGCACGCGGTGCAGGATTAGTGATATATTCTGAAGTATTGGGATTCACAAACACCTTCAAAACTCATCCGCTTTAGCACACGTATCGATATTTGACAATTTTAGATCAGGACTGACCAGGATCGGGAACCCTGTCCGAATTTTCGGGGGTGACTCCAGTAGAGCTGCTGATGGCCCATCTTGTCTCTTTCGCTCGAGTGTTCGGAAAGGAAGAAAGAAGGACGCGCATGCGCAGATGAAACCCTCAGACTGCATGGTTTCCGGCGGTGGAGTTTTTGTGTGGCGCCCCCTGGTGGTGGAGAAAACTGCGGCGTGTAGCGGGACAGCCGGAAGGTGGCGTTACAGGCGTAAACACAGAGGTTAATGAGCGATGAAAAGAGACTTTTAAATCGACAGGAATGTATGGCATGAGGCCAGTGGTGTATAAAGTACCTAAAAGCCATACTTTGAGTAAAAGTAAAGATACTTTCCTGGAAAATGACTTCAGTAAAAGTAAAAGTCACCGATTAGAATACTACTTGAGTAAAAGCCTTAAAGTATCTGATATTTATTGTACTTAACTGTCAAAAGTAATTTTCTGATATTCAATGTACTTAAGTATTGAAAGTAAAAGTTCAAGTAAATGCTGTTAATAAAAAAGCAAAGGGTCAGAATTTTGAGAATTATGAAGTTTATTCTTTTAAGTGCTGTGGCACCATGACCAAGGACATGAGCTGTGTTGACAATAATTGGGTTGGCTGTGATCCATCCAGGAGCAACAATGTTCAACATAATATATTGTACATAAGTATACTTTTGCATCTACTATGAACTTATCATCATAATTCTCCGAAAAGCAATATGACACGATGAAGGAGTTGTATAAGTATGCTCATTCCGACTAGAGGATGTAGAGGGCAAATGCATAATATTATGTTCAGCAAAAAATATCCACTTGATGCATCAGGTCAGTGTTTTGAGAAAGGACACCAGCCTTGTAAACTCCTATGGGCCTGATTTGAACACAACAGGCAAAGGTTTTGCTCAAGCTGAATCTGCAATTGGGCGACTGCAACCATCATAACTCCATCTGATCATCCACAACATGACTCAAATATCAAAACATGATCAACACTAAAGCAGCACCGAAAGTAACCCAGTCATGACTTGAAACTGAAAAATGTCCTGTTCATCTTCAAAATACAATTATATTAGAATGTAAAGAAGTTACATTGTATTAGAATGTAACGTCTTTACATTCTAATGGAATGTAAATAAGTTACATTGTATTAGAATGTAACTTCTTTACATTCAATTCGAATGTAAAGAAGCTACAGTGTATAGAATGATTCCATTGAAGTTATTCCTTTTTTAAATGTTTTAGACGAGTCACTTATCACTTTAAAAGAGTGATTACAGCTGATTTAACTTACAGACATGAGATTGATCTTCTCATTTCGTTCTTTATACAATGATATAAATTCATCCCCGTTTTATTGATATCTTACGAAAAGTTACTCCTCATTTTTCGTGCGTTTTTCCTGCAAAAGTCCAGCAACATGAGTCTGTTTTCGCTTGTTACATGCATACTGTCTTTTCAAAATAACAACGGTGCCATGTGTTTGTGAGCACATACATTTTGTTCAAACTCGTTTTTGTACCACTTTGACACCAGGCTGCTAAAGCAAATTATATTTAGGGGGAAAGCATTTATTTTAGTAACTCTTCGTTTCAACTTAAACCAACACACTTTACTCAATCATGATGCTCTGGTTTCCAGTTCAGGGTGAAGTTTGCTGGATAAGCACAATATAGATAGAGGACATTTAATATTTGTGTATTATATGTATAAATTCATCCTTGGTATTTGTTGAATATTTAAAGGGACAGTAACCCTATCCCACCCTATAATGAGACAGCAGCAGGGATACATGATATTGGGTGTCTTGGGTGCCCCCCTCTGGCCCAGTGCATTGTGGGACAGCGGCAGGCAGTGGTTCCGTATTTGGGGTATTGTTTTTTTTTTACAGCTAACGCTAGCTGATAGTTACGTCTCCATGCAGCCTGCATGAAGGAAAATGGAGGAGAATGGGTCGCCGCCGTACTGATGATTCTCAGTGAACGGACCTCCACGGGTGCTCCGGTTTTAGGTAAGCGGTGTAACGTTAAATACGGTTGTTGTGGTTCGACATGGACGCTGCTGTTTGACGGGGTTCGGTCCTGTTAAGTTGCTAGCCTAATGCTAACTTACTGTTAGCATCTCGCAGGATGCTTCGCTGTCATAATAAAGCGAAGCTGCGGCAAAAACTGTTGGTTTTTTTTGTTGCAGCGAGAGCGTTTCATAGCACTTCGTGAAACACACGGTAACGTTATCATCCTGTTAAAAAAAAAAAAAAACGATCGACCGAAGCTGTCGCGGGCCCGACAGCGGCCAATGCACAGAAACAAACAACAATAAAAAACGTAAAATAGGCTGCATTGCACGAGCAAAGGAAACACACCTGGCAGACGACGTGTGTATTAAAGCGGATCAGGGTGTAATAAAACTACTGCGGGGGAAAAAAACTGATATCACAGACTCATATATATGAAATGTCAGGCAGGGAGGAAACTCATAAAAGGGGGTCAGGTAGTAAAAAAAACCACTAATTTAATAACAAAGAAAAGATGGTTTGTTCAGCAGATCTGAGCAGAGAGGGATAATCAACATTGATAATGCAGAGGACAGAGATTAATGTGGAGGGAAATCTAGAAGCATGGGGCAATAATGAACATTGATGATATAACTGAAAGACGAGGAACTGAGGAATAAGAAGCGTCTATTAAACCATGTATTTGTGGTTTTGGTGGTACTTTTTCATGGTGAAATGAAAATAAATCACTGCTTCCATTATAGCTTGTAATGATATGATCTCATCACGTTATACAGATACACGTATACGTTTTAATCGAACTAAATGAGCTATTGAATTATTGTTTTCTGGCATCACAAGCTTATTGGTCTGTTCCGTAGCTCACCGCCGCATTTCCTGGTCTTCATTAGCAAATGGAGTTGGCTCAGTTGTGGAGCCGAGAAAATTAGTTGATTATTTGATGAGTTGGTACACAGAAAATCAATCAATACCAATTTTGATAATCAGTTAATTGTATAATAATAATAAACCTCAAGCAGTTGAAAGTTCTAGCTCCTCAAAAATGAAGATTTGATCCTTTTCTCTGTTTATATTATTTTAAATGTCATAAGCTTTGTGAAATACAACATTCTGATGCGGAGATTATGGTAATAAAGATTGTGATACAGTCATATTGCCCCGATGCACCTGACTATTCATTTATTCATTTTTTCATTCAGGTGGTACATGCACACTCCTACCCTGCAGCCTCCCGGCAACCGTCATGCCTTATGGAATATTCATCCACCATCAATGACATTCCAGCGGGACCCATGTTTACAACAGCAGTTCATTCTGCCAACAAATAGCCTCATATCAGCTCCTATCGAATCGGGCTTGCTCCCTTTGCAAAGCACACAATCATAATTGCAAAGCCGTGCTCGCTGTTTCCTCACTACAATCAACTTCTCTCCCTTCGCAAGAGGCTGACCCCCTATCATGAGATTCCGGGTCTACAAGAGGAAGGTGGTGATACTGACTGTGGTGGTTGTCATCTGTGGCCTAGCTTTCTGGAGCAGCGGGAGGCAGAAGAAGAACGACAGCGTGTCACTCCCCAAGGAAGCAGAGGCGGCGGCGAGGAGAAGCAGCAGCAGCAGCGTTAGCAGCAGCAGTGTCAACAATCATATCCAGGTGCAAGCTACACCTGCAGTCAGCAGGGCACCTGCTCCGCTCCCCGTGATACAAGCGAACGACACGCACCAGGAGAAAGCAAAGGACAAAGAGAAGCTACCCAAACCAGAGGTAGACAACGCCACGTTGGTCTACCGCGGTATCGTCTTCCGGCTGAACTTCGACCAGACGATAAGGAATGAGGAAAAGTTCAAGACGGCGCGTCGGAAGGACGATCTGGTTGTGGTGGTTCAGGTCCACAACCGACCCGACTACCTGAAGCTGTTAGTGGACAGTTTGCGGAAGTCCCGCCGTGTGGAGAGCATACTGCTGATATTCAGCCACGATTACTGGTCCCCGGAGATAAACAAAGTGGTGGCCGCTGTTGACTTTTGTCAGGTCCTTCAGATTTTCTTCCCCTTCAGCGTTCAGCTGTACCCCCAAGAGTTCCCCGGACACGACCCCAAGGATTGCCCCAGAGACATTCCCAAAGAGGACGCCTTGAAGCTGGGATGCATCAACGCTGAGTACCCCGACTCATTCGGCCACTACCGCGAGGCCAAGTTCTCCCAGACCAAGCACCACTGGTGGTGGAAGCTGCACTTCGTGTGGGACAGAGTCCGAGCTCTGAAGGACCATAAGGGCTCGGTGCTGCTGATCGAGGAGGACCACTACTTGGCCCCGGACTTCATCCACCTGTTGAAGCTGATGTCGGCTCTCAAAAGGGAGCAGTGCGCCGACTGCGACATCCTCTCGCTGGGGAGCTACAGCCACATCGGCTACTCCGGCAAAGCGAACAAGGTGGAGGTGAAGGCCTGGAAGTCCACCGAGCACAACATGGGGATGGCTCTGAGTCGAGAGACGTACCAGAAGCTCATCCGATGCACCGACACGTTCTGCACCTACGACGACTACAACTGGGACTGGTCCTTGCAGCACCTGAGCGCGTCCTGCCTGCCCTCCTACTGGAAGGTCATGGTGAGCGAGGCGCCGCGGATCTTCCACGCCGGAGACTGCGGCATGCACCACAAGAAGGCCGCCTGCATGCCGATCAGCCAGAAAACCAAGATAGAAAACGTGCTGCAGGCCAGCGGGAACCAGCTGTTCCCAAAGAACCTCCTGATAACAAAGAGACTGCCGGCCAACGGGGCCGGGGGGGTGGCCCCGCACGTGATGAACGGGGGCTGGGGAGACATCAGGGACCACGAACTCTGCAAGAGCTATGTTCGATTACAGTGACTTCCATTGCTACGATTATATATTATTCTCTCTTTTGCATCCTCCTTTCAAGAAAAAAAAAAAAGGCTTTTAAAAGTAAATCTTTCTGGACTATTCTTCATATTGCCTGTTTTATTGGACTGTTAAATGAAGACGACTGTTGGATTTCTGGCTTCTTCAACACAAATATGTCAGTAATTCCTGCTTTGTTTTGTGAATTGTAATGAACAATAAGCATATACTAAACAATATATTTCTCTGCCAGAACTTTCCAATTGGTTATTCTACTCAAAATAAAATTGGTGAGAGCTCATCAGGGCGGTCATGAATTTGGTAAATCTGTGGATTTAGCAATCCCACCGTGCACGCATAATTAATTGGAAGATATTTATATTGCATGAATGTGCTGAGATCAAAGGAGATCATTTGATTGACCTTGTTTCATTTAAATAATCCCCCACGTCTCTGACTCTCAACAGGTTTCTATAGAGTCTCGTTACTCACTTAAGGTCCACGCCGGCGGTCAGCACGGGGCAGTGGCTCTGTTTTGTTGCAGCGCATCACGCTCCGGCCGAACGGCTCGGATAGAATATGCCAATTCAGCCGCCTGCGTCTTTTGTGCAGAGCTCTTGATTTCACCGACTAACGCACACATTGCATCTGGAGCGATCCCAAGACACCGATACAACGCTCTCACTCGTGTTGTCGCTGTTTGAAGGGGCATTTACATTTTAAGTGCTCAGACCTCAGCTCAGTATCGATGGTTTCTGCTGAGGCCCCGAGCTCTGTTGCTTGCATTGATCCACCCACACACACACACACACACACACACACTCCAGCAATGCTTAACAATCACCTCTGCACACTTTTCAAAATCTGAAATAACTGCAACGTTATCGCTGACTGGACTCTCCACACAGTTCATATTAGAACATATCCTGTGGCAGACTGCTCGGCCTTGCAGAGGCTCTCAACATAGAACACATAAACATTGCATGAATTAAATATGACGTTCTAAATGTACGGCATGCATCTGAGACGCAGCGCTGATGAAGCACAAAGCCTCCTCTGTGACGAACAGACCTCACAAATCTCTGCTCGTTACATTACGCGTGAACTTTTAATTCCTAATGCGGTGTGAAGACATGTGACCGCTGTGCTCAAGTCATGTGACACATTGTGCAGCTGCTCCTACAGTGGAGGCCAAATAATTGGGCCCGCACCTCGAGGGAAACGGCCCAGAATAGAATGGAGAATAGGAGGAAGCGGCGGCGCACGCTTGATTCTTGGTGACTGATGGTTAACTGATGCCGGAGCCTCCGGAACTGGAACGTACCGACGCCTCTGAACGCGCTCTACTTAGATGAACATTTGAGGGCAAGAAGAAAAGAAAAAAAGACTTAAATAGTGTATGAAATCCTTTGATGACCCAGTTATCTGTACTGTCCATTCATTAGTAAACAGTTAGTTACTCAGCATGTAGATAATTATCAGCTGCAGTATTTTAGTGTCTTTAGCTGAACAGCAGACAGACAGAGTTAGTAACGAGAATAAATAGTGTTATATTGTTCAGGAGGTAGCGGATACCAAAGAACAGAGTGAATATTGGATTTAAACACTAGTTGGCCAGAAAGACGACTCCAAATAAACGCTGATGTAGCTGTGTAACGTTGGCAAGTGTTTGCTACGAATCAACTTAAATGTGAAGAGTTGGTTCAAGTGTTCCAGATCCTAACTTCTGTTCACCTTAATTGGCCCTTAATTGGCCCTAATTGGTATTTTTGTGTCTTGTCCCCAATTCTCAGATACACAGACAGTTATCAAATTATTTTAATGGACGAGGTGCTTTGTAGCCAATTAACCCAATACCCTGGAGTCCAAGCTCCCCAAGCTGCCAAATGCCAGTACAGCCATTATAAAGAAGGAGCCATGAATTCATCATCCTGTTCATCCTGTCATCATCATCCTACTTCCTGACATAACTCATTCCTTCCTTTCTGAACTCACTAAAGGTCTTCACAATGGGCTCAATAAGTATCCCTGTGGAATCTGTGTAAAAATAGGTAAATTGGTTCATTTCCATAATCTCGATAGAACTGTTTGTCCAAAGGAAATCCATCAATGACGTAACCAGAAAGTGTTGCTTCTGCACACTTCATTTTTACGCGTTCATTTTCTTTGACCAAAATCTTAAACCGCTCGCCTGCTGCTCATTCTTCATGCTTATGGCTCTGAGAGAAAGCGTATTAATCATGCATATAGCCATTGCACACATTGCTGTGTAAAGACAACTCTGGGTCAATACATAGAGGCATGCAGACTGCACCACTGAGAAAATGATGAAAGCAGGACCAGAAGAGAATTCTCTCTCAATTCGTTGAATCAACTGAATGTGGCTGACAGCGCACGTAGTTGTAGAGACAGAAAGCAACATAAAAGTGCATGTATTACAGTCAGTGGAATGCTTGTTTGATGTGAAACCGTCTCGCTGAGCACCAATCCTGATTGATACCTTGATACCTGCTCAGCATTGATGCAGCTCAGGGAGGGTGCAGACCAGTCAGACAGCGGCTGTCATGCGTTGAGTGACACCCTGACGGGATGATCAGGCCTCCTCCGCCCCGCTGATCACCTCCTCCACCCTGATGCCACAGGCTGCTGGATTCATGGCTGTGAGTGCTCGTGTTTCTTCTGAAAGTGCCTCATGAATAATGGAGGAGCAGATTTATTCCCCTCTTGGAATATAAAATATATATGAAGTTGTCGGGTGAAGTATTAGGAATGCATTTGGAGAGAGAGAGAGAGAGAGAGAGAGAGAGAGAGAGAGAGAGAGAGAGAGAGAGAGAGAGCAGGATATACCTATATGGACAATGATTTGTCCCGTTTGATCAAGAGATGTTTCTTATTAGTGCAAATTCACTCAATGGCTGTGAGGAATTCCTAAACTCTCATTTGACTGAGCGATACTGCCACCTACTGGCCCCAAACTGGTAATTATGGGCTATATTACAGGTCCAGGTGGCAATTTATGTGGAAGAGAAGAAACAAAGACTCAATGGCCAGTTCAGTAGCATGTTAGTTACACGTACATAATGTTTTTGGCGAGCACGTAAAAGCCTACATACATTTGTAGTGTGCGTTGCATCCGGCTGCAGGCCTGCAGACAGTTCTCCATTGATGAAAATCCACAGCTCAATGGATATCAGTCATCCTTCGACCTCTGCTATATATTCTCCGGTTGTGAAATGTCTAACTGTCTGCCAGGAAGGTCTTCGTCTTTCTGCTGTGTGTTGTATGTACAGCACCTTGACCATCCTATTGAAGGCCCTACACGCCTCCGGTCCTCTTATCGTGCCTGCTAGACCTCTTCTCAGGGCCGTGACGTTTGAAATCGCCCTCAGTCTTCTGTCACATGACTTGCAAACACCTGTTCAGGTGGGGACAAATGATACCTTTTATTTTTGATCAACATACAGATGTTTGTGACCTCACGTATAATTCCCAGTGTAGCTCCACCCAAATACAATATAAAGAGAGGTCTAATCAACCAGAATAAGCGAAAACAGCTGTGTGAGGGTGCAGGGTCTTTGGTTCGCTCCAACACCCATACTAGCATACTATTTAGCATGCCAGAACAAGATTGCCACTGTGTTCTCAATCGCACACTTTTTCTTTCTATGTGTACATGCTGCTGCCATACGTATACTGTTGCATGCAGTATGCATTTAATTGAGACATACTAATTCGTCACAACATTGCACCTTGCTATATGTATTGGGACATACTAAGTAGTATGATATTAAGGGTATGGGAACGCACACTTGGTATGTCCCAATACATAGTATATCAAAGGCAGTATGCCAAAAATACCAGGATGTCCTGCTGCTTCTGGCCGTATTTCTGCAGTATGCAAGCCAGCGTGTTTTTTCTGCCTATTCTGACCCACAATCCTCCGCACAGCAGATTTATGAGCAAGACGGTCCAAATTCAAGGTGCGATGTTGTGACTAAGTAGTATATACTTGGTGTAGAAAATAAATAGTGTGTGAGTTGGAACGCAGTCATGGACTTTGGTTTAACAGCTTGTGTAACTTCCAGCAGGGCTCCAGAGCGCTGGTCTAATTAGCTGATAAGTGACAACACCTGTGGCCGGGCCTTTAACAAACTGCATTACAGCCAATAAAAGACCTGGCCTCACGCGGAGGGAAGCATGAAGGTTTATTCCCAGCTAATGAAGACACACTGATCCATGCGGTGAGCACACACGCACACACACACTGAATAAGAGTCACACAAATGGAACATGTAATCTGTCAAAGCTGTTTTTAATAGGCGTCACATGGAGGAAAAAGGCTCCCACTGTTAATATCCTCAGTCTCTCTATGTGGGCGTTTGCAAAAACACCTCGAGCACGCACACCACCGCCATCACGTGCCGTCAGTTAAGTTGGTATTTCAACAGTGTCAAACGTTTGTTCAGAATCAGTTCAGTAAGTTACTCACACAAAACCTCAGACTCCCAGATCTCAGCACAGTCTGCAGAACATGGGTCTGATTTGTTAGTTCAAGTGAATGCACGCACATGTTGATGGATGGGACTAGCGGGGGGGGGCTATGCCAGCGTTATTCTTCCTGTGGTTTACCTGAGCTCGGAGTGATGGCTGAATTAGACCGCTGCATCTGCCTATTGTTGTGGAAGGAGTCTGCAACGACAGGCTAGCTAGCATTCAGCACTACCTGTTTATTTAAGAGGGTTTCATAGATGTCTCCTATACCAAACGTTTTCATTAATAAAAATACACCTGGATTCTCTTTATGTACAACAGAAAGGAAACGTGTTCACCTGCATATTCAAGATTCATTTAATATTAGGTATAGATCTTCTGTATTAGAAATATCACTATTTTCTGAAATAAGGATCTGTGAACTGACGTAATCATGATCAGTTCACCCATAAATCATTGAAGTACAATATTTACATATAATACAGAGCCCATTAAATCTGAAACAATATTAAAATAAATGTTCAATAGATACAAAGGTTTTTTTTTTTAAATTCTATTTATATTTCAACCTTGTCAAGGAGTCCTTACACACTCCAAAAAAAACGTAAAGCCATTCTCCTCTAACTACTAAGTGCAAACAATTTTTTTTCCATATAAAAAAAAAAAAAACTACGATTGCAGCATCCAGCGTTGAGACAGAGGGCAATAAGAAGCCGTTTCCCCAAGTGCTTCCAAAGCGGTCTTCCAAAATATTTTGCTCACGTTCCACAGCCATGAATTTAAAAAAAAAAGGGAAAAGCAACAAGAAATGAAAGAAAATCTGTGCAAATACACTTTAACGTGTGATACTACTGATTAAAATAGTCGGAGGGGAAGTGGAACGCTCCGGTTTCTCTTGAACAGGTGTCAGGTACTCGGGCTGCACAACAGATCGCCCAGGAAGTGGAAAATGAAAAGAGATGCGGCTGCTGCTCCTAAACAACCCCTCATCTAATTCCCTTTTTCCATGAAGACATTTGATGAAACAAAAATACAGGAAAAGAAATCTCAGAATTAAAACGCACACAAAAGGGTTGGGTTGAGGCATCGCCACAATGCGTACAGCATGTCTAGTCGTTACAGATCTACAGGCACAAAGGGTTGGGCATTAGAGTTTGTTATTTTCAGACTAGACACAACTTGATATGACCATCGACGGTTCAATGAGCCAACAGATCCCTCCCATAAACCTCCTGGACGATTTAAAGCTTGCCATCTTACTTCCAATAGCACCCTTTTTTTATGTTACGCCCAGACAACAGGGCGTCGAGTTTCTAACCGATGGCCTGGCCAACATCGGTTATCTCTAAAGCATGAGCAGTAACACGAAGAGAGCATCTGGATGGCTGTAGTGATGAGAATGAAGGTGACACTGGAAGATCGTGTGGTGTGTGTGACGGTATGTGGAGGAGCGCTGCAGGACCTTGGCCTTGGTCATCCCCGTCTCTGTTGCATGGAGCTGTCATTAGCAGCACCAGCACTGGGGCTATACTACTGTTCCACTGGGGGAGTTGGCTGGGTTGTTTTGAGATGATAGCAAACCCTGCGGAGAGACAGATAACACACATTGATAACAAACAAGAGTGTTACTCGAATGTATTGAATAGCGAGGCCGTGAGGTTAACTGACGGAGGAAATGTGCTGTTTAACCATCAGAATGCTGAGGGCTTAGTGTAAATCTCGCTTGAAATAACCAAAAACCTTTGGCTGCACAGAGCGGCACTAGCAGCTTCTGGATGCAGAGGGGAAAATGCAAGTTAAGAGGTCGTCACATGACAGTGTCCTCGAGAGGCCCGTCACTCACCACTTTCCCCGGCCTAGCCCATGTGCAAACGAAACCCTCCTGACAGGCTGTTACCAGACAGTCCTCAAGGAAGATTAACACAGTGAGTCTCTCGTGAGCGATCTTCTTGCACACCAGCGGCTCGAGCAGCGGCACGTCCTCCATGCGCGGGCACAGCAGAGTGCCCAGAGTCTTAGCGGCCTCCGCTTTTGCCGTCCGTGTCGAGCTCAGCTGGTTGAGCTTGTCACTGCTCTTGCTGCTGATGTGACCCATGCTGTGGTTTCGCTTGTGGTCCTTCTCGTGGCGCTCCTTGCGCGAGTCGTGCAACGACAGAGTTGCGAACTTGCTGACGCCGGTGGCAATGAAAGCGCTGTCAATGATGCTGTTGGCCTTGGTGGAGGTGGTGGTGGTGGTGGTGGAGGCGGCGGCGGTGGTGGTGGTGGTGGTACTGCTGCTGCCTGTGTGACTGTTGGGGGTGCTGCCCCCTGTTGGGTTGGAGGAGTGTGGCAAGCTGTTGGACCGAGGCAGGGTGCTGGGGAGGGAGTTCGGTGGGTTGCCACTGGTGCTACTATTGCTCGTATTGTCTTTACCATTGGTGCCACTGGGATTGGTGGCGGGTACAGTCGCAGTAGCAGTCGTCGTAGTAGTAGTAGTAGTAGTAGTTGTAGTTTGTCCAGTGGCTGGAGGGCTTGTAGCACTCATAACGTTAGTGTGAGTCCTGGTGCGGGACAAAGGAAGGTGAGGGAAAAGAATGTCCTCCGTTAGGTCCCACAGGCACAGCTGGGTGTCCTGTCCCACTGAGCCAAACCTGTAGGTGACACTAACAGGCCTACTGTCCGTAGAGTTTCTCTTCGAGAGCCGAGAGTGAGCGCTGTTCGCTCTGTCTCTGCCCACACCGAAGTGAATCTGCTCGTGGAATTCCTCGTCACTGCCGCTGAACTCTGCGGGCAGGTCGCCGTCCTCCACACTGGTGGTGCAGTGGTCGAACGCCACCACGCTCACCCACGACTTGTGACCGTGCCCCCTCGCGATAACTCTGCAGTCCGAAAACGACCACACCGTCACCAGGTCGTCCTCCCCTCCGGCCACGATGTACTGTCCGTCCGGGCTCCAGCACACGCACAGCAAACCGCCGAAGTAGCTCTTCATCGTTCCGTGGAGCTCGGCGGCGTCGAAGCCGAACACCCGCAGGAAGCCGTCCTGGCTCGCGCAAGCCAGGAACTTGCCGTCTGGGGAGAAGGCGAACTCGTTGAGCGCCCCTTCGCCCACCGTCCAGCGCAGCAACGGGTTGCGAGCCGACTTGCTCTTGCAGGTGTGCACGGCGTAGTTTTCGCCCTGCTTCAGGAGCTGGTAGTGAGGCGCCGTGGTGCCGCAGGTGTTCTCCACGTTGTACAAATACATGCTGCCACTGGAGTGAGCCACCAGAAACAAGCTCTCTGAACCAGGAACCCATCGCACACACGTTACCCGGGACTTGTCTATAAGTCTCTGGAGGGAGAAGGAAACAGAGAAAGACAAGGACACTGGTCAGCTAGTTATTCCAATATTTACAAATGAATGATTTATTTTCAATATCTTTGAGTTGGATCAAGCATCAGAACATCAGACGTGGAAAGGAACCCACCTCTTCATTGAAGAGTTTGCTCGTTTCCTTCTTTATCGGGTCGATGAGCTGCACCTGGCCCGCTGAGAAGCCCACCAGCAGGGAGACGCTCTCTGCCGTCGCTGTGATCGGGTTGAAGTCATGACATGTGGGCTGCGTTCCTTTGTATATCCTCTTGTCTATAGGCTTACTAAGATCAGCAGCCTAGAGAAAACACAAATGCACACAAGTGAGTCAAAACTGTTTGAAGTGTCATCCGTTTCAACACTGCTCAGAACAGACAAACAGCTGTGACTGTGAAGGACACTCACTTGGCTGCTAATTTATTTATACTTTGTTTATAATAACTATTAGTCAGATATGGCCTCTCCTTCATGGTGAATCTAACACTGAACAACTGAGCGCTTGTGTTTATCTTGGAGATGTACTCAAAAAGACTTATTGTAATTGAAGATTGACAGATAATCTATTTAAACGTCAGTCGCCGTAAAGACCACCATGTCTGGTAATTTCATTTGATTCTCTCAAACCACCGGGGGACAACTTACTCCAGATCAGAATGCCAGAAATGGGGTCGATTAAAGTTATAGTCCACAGAAAAAACACTTTTTAAAAACTCAAATCTCTCAATGCTGGAGACAAATATCCCAAGAGCACTGTGGGCTGCCCTCTACTCTTTGTTTGTGTCTACAAAGTGCCAAGTGTTCCTGGTGCATGATCATGATGTATTGTGACACACGGGGAGTCATTATCCAAAAATAGAGAGGACGATCCGCCCAGCCGGAGCATATAGGTTAACTGTTTGGTTTGTCTTCCAACAGGCGGTTGACAACTCAATTTAAATCAAACATGACGTGATGAAATGTGATCTATGAGCCACACCACATGACACAAGTTTAAATCCTGTTATCTGTAACAGAATGACATCAATCATTATAAAACTGAACCAACTGAAAACAATTAACTAAACCTGTAGTAGGTCTAAAAGGAAAATGATCTATAGACCCAATTAACATAATTGCTAAACTGGCAGGAATGTATCTGGCACTGAACCAGTGCAAATGTGATATTTGAAATGGCTTTGTTTTATTGCTGCAACTCTCTTGTGGTTTATTTTAATGCATTAAAAAGGAAGCAGGGAGAAAGCTTAAAGGATGCATTTTTAAAAAGCTGCCAGTGTCGTCAAAGTGAAGCTGCTCTAAATTAAATAAGCAGACATTAACATTTCAAGTGCTTCAATGATGACTATAAGCTTCCCCTATTGGCTACCAAAAATGGCACAATAATGAGACTTCTCTGACTTCCATCAGCAACAGATAATAGTTTGTGTTTACTGCGTGCTATCAGAGCTGCAACGAGGCCTTAAATGTTAGATACCATTATTCAATGACATTTTTGTCAATTTGAAATATTCCATGGGGAGGAAGGGTAAAAGAAGATGCAGTCACAGACATTCACATTCCCGCCATCAGTACAGCCATCACTGTGGGGAATTTGGTTTGGCTTCATCGACAACCGATTAAATGCTTTATTGGATCATGATCTCATATTTTACCAGCTATATTGGCTGCTACCTGAATGTTATCCATAAACAGTAAGTCTTAGTGTACTAAATAAAATGTAGCAGATTCATATTCTGTTTCTAAACTGTTGTATTATATGCAATTGATTAAAAATATAGAAATACCTAAGTCATAATTGGTGCTGCTGTTAATAGCTAAAGTTGGCTAGCGGATCCTGACTGATGCATATTTGTTTTTGGCATATTTCTAAATAAAATACTCTTGTTTACTCTGTCTTTGGCTGGAAATACAACTTCCTCTCATGGTTCTCTCTGTGCTGTGAGAGAGCACCTGGATTTGGATAAATAGCAGCAGAGTTCCCACAGAGAGGGGCTAGGCTGCTGATTTGGGTATTTCTGTGGCTACTTCAGGGACAACTACATCATCACCATCCCTGCTAAACAAGACCCAACGTGGCTTCTTGCTGCAATGACATCACTCACTTTGTGCCAACCAAACAAGAGGATCATATTGTATTATTACATCACATCCAAACCAGACAATGGAGTGCACACATCATTACATCACGGATAACAAACACCCCCTCACTACCATTCTCCAAACACAGCTCGAACACTTAGTTCCGTGATAGAAAAAACACCAAAGTTGACCCTGCTGGTGAGCACTGTTGACAACTTGTCACCCGTATGTGGCTTTACAAGAACGAGGATAAACAAACACCTCTCACGGCATGACAAGACGGGGCTTTCCCCCAAGTGATCCACTTCACTGGAAAATATAATGTCACGGCTTACCGCTCAAAACAAACTTTAAAGCGCACACAAGTCTCACCGAGGCAAAAAACACCAACTATGGCGATGTTAGCTTAAGAATGCTAATTAGCCCCTAACTTAGCTAAGGTCTGCAACATGGCCTTGTCTTGACAACCTGCGCACTTCAATGACAGAAGCTCAGAGAGTTGACAGCCAGGGTGCAACACGTCTGAAGACGCCGAATCAACGGGCAGCTAATGGACAACGCGGGCGTCGTCGCCGCAACTCAATATTGTTTACCTTTCTCACGCCTTTGTAGATATAAAAGTACAGTTCCCGGCCCACATTGAAACAGATCCTGTCGCCGTTGCCGGACTGGTCGTTTACGTTGACGAATGAGACCTTAACGGGGTTGGAGCCCTGCGAGTTGAAAGGCACCCTATTCGGGCGGCTGTATTCGGAGTGAGTGAGGAGTTTGTAGACACCTTCTCGTGTGGTGAATTGAGTTTTAATTTCGTTCATCTCCTTCCCTCCTCCCTCCGCCGCCATCTTGGAAATTGGCGTTCATCCTTCTTCTTCTTCTTTAAATTTGATTGGCGGGTCGCAACCAACTTGTATAGGTGCATACCGCCACCTACTGTACCGGAGTGTGCAGTTTCAGGGTAACCTTTTCTTCACTGTTTCCACCTAAATCCTACGGTCTGATCCCGTTTCTTTAAGAAATCGCAACAGTGCTCTGCAGCACTCCCGCCATTCTCCGTCCACTGCCAGAACTCCCTCCAAACTCCACTTCCGTCCCAACTGACATATTTTTTGCTTCAAGATGTTCCTGTCTGAATTGTATCTTTGATATTTCAGGATAACATGCTCCACGTCTTCCGTAACATTACAAATAGTGCACTTATCTGAGTCCATTTTTGCCATTAAATACAGAGTTGAGTTAAGTCCTGTATGTCCGAACCTTAACCTTGATATTATGACCTCCTCTCTTCTATACTTCCCTTTGTATGTCTTCACATTTATGGATTTATGGTTATCGTTGTCCCACTTCTTCTGTCACAACTCCCGTCCTGCCTCTCTGATTAATGCTTTAGCTTCCCCCTTTCCAAAAGGAATTTTCAATATCTCCTCTTCTTTTAGTGTTAGTGCTCTCTTTGCAATCATATCTGCTCTCTCATTTCCCTCCACACCTACATGAGCAGGAACCCAGCAAAATTGAACATTAATTCCCAGTCTTTGAAGTCTCAACATTATCAGAGATATTTCCATCACTAAATCCTCTCTAATTGTTTGTTTTGTCTTCAGGCTGTTTAAAGCTGCAGCAGAATAATTTCAGCTGTAAAGACAGACAATCTGTCATTAATTCGTTTGCATATTGCCACACTAAATGCTGGTATGAATACCCTGATCCCACGTGTCCATTCCCGTTATCTTTAGATCCATCTGTATAAATCTGCAGATAGTTACAATAATTATTATTGATGTATACTTGAGTCTGATGTCCAATGTCATACAATTTCCTTGTCATCCATTTCTTCCTCTCTTCTATGAGTGTTAAATCCATATTGTGCACTGGTAGTATCCACGGAGGAACATTTCCCCATATTACATTGGGCCCATACTCTAACCCAGTTAACCAGTATTCTTTGGCTGTTGCACTGATTGTCCAACCAAACCCTTTGCCTTTACTTTGGGTGTATTCCCAGCATTCATACAGCACATTTGTTACGGGAAGTTCCTCTGCAGATCCCTTTAACTTCACCCAATATGCCAGAGCTAGTTTTGCTCGTCTTAGGCTTAATGGCAGTTCGTCAGCTTCTACCAGAAGTGCGTTGTTTGGGGTAGATTTAATTGCACCTATACTAAGTCTTAGCGCTCTGAACTGAATTATATCGAATGCTAGTAATGTACTCTTGGCAGCTGTTCCATCAACCATACATCCATAATCTATACCTGCTCGTATAATAGCCCTATAGATGTCCATTAGTGACCGTTTATCTGCTCCCCATTGATGTCCAGAAACTGCTCTCATAACATTGAGCACCTTTTTACATTTAGTTTCAATATGCTTAACATGAGTTCTCCACAAACATTTTTCATCAAACCATAAGCCTAAATATTTAAACTCTGTCACCCTCTCCATACTTTGTCCATATAATTTCAGATGAGTATTGCTTATATTTCTCTTTCTGGTAAATAGCATGTAGCAAGACTTATCAACAGACATCTTAAACCCCCAGTCATACGACCACTTTTCAACATTGATTATAGCCTTTTGAATTTTACTGATCATATGTCTAATATTTCTTCCCCTTTTCCAAATTGCTCCATCATCGGCATATAGCAAGGAGCCAATATCTCTGTCAATGTCCATAAAGACGTCATTTATCATAATATTCAATAATATAGGGCTAATAATTTACTATAGTAAATTCTTCAGACACGGCATCTCCAACTTTTACCTTGAATGATCGACCAGACAAAAAATCCAATATCCAGTTCTACATCCTTCCACTAATACCTATTTTATGCATTTTAATCAATAGGCCCTCTCTCCACATGGAGTCATATGCTTTCTCTATATCAAAATAGACTATAGCCATAATCTCCTTCATACTTATTGCTTTCTCTGCCTCGTTGCTAACTTTTATCAATGCGTCAAGTGTCGATCTACCTTTACGAAAGCCATTCTGCGATTTATTTAGCAAGCCCCTTTGCTCTATAAAATAAGTGAATCTGCTCGTGATGATCTTTTCCATCCACTTGCACAAATGAGATGTCAGTGCTATTGGTCTATAATTGCCAGCATTCGCTAGGTCTTTACCAGGTTTACCAAAAGGTAGAATCAAAGCACTCTTCCAGCTGCTTGGCATTACACCTTCCCTCCAAATCATATTAAACAATTAACAAATAATTTCCAAGGCTTCTTCTGGTAATTGTCTAAACATAGCGTAGCATAGTTGGTCTTGACCTGGAGCAGTATACCCACTTCCCTCCAATGCTATTTTCAGCTCCTGTATTGAAAACTCCATATCAAGGGGTGTTCCTTCATTGCCCTTTTTCTTTCTAACTTCTGTATGTGCTGCTAAAATGTCTTATTTTCTCTGTCTATGCCTCTCGTGTCAATGACTTCCGCTGTGAACATTTGCAAACTTCTTCCCCAATAACGCAGCTTTCTCCTCATTTGTAATTGCCCGATATTCTCCGTCGATCAAAATGAATTGATTTTCTTTTCCCACTCATCTTTTTGATCATCGCCCAAACATCACGTAACTCTATTTCTCTTCCAATAGCTGAACAGAATTGCCTCCATGCATTCCTCTTTGATGCCTTAATAACTTTCCGTACTACCGCTCTCTTTCTTTGATCATCGATCAGATTATCTTGGGTCAAAAGACTTCTTAACTTTCTGTAGGCACGATTTCTTTCTTTCATGGCATTTGTACATTCCTCATTCCACCATGGAACCATTTTCTTTTTCCCATTCACCTTACTCTTAGGAATGCACATTGACGCAGCACCAATAATCATAGCGGTCACTGCTCTCGAACAGCTGTCCACATTATTCTCAATAGATATTTCTTCCCATGACTTCCTACAACATTCTTTAAATTTTCCCCAGTTAGCTTTAGGAAAACACCATCTTTCTATTATATTACCCTTCTGAGTAAAGATATCACAATTTAATGAGCGCCATATAGGATAGTGATCACTCCCTATATTAGATTCATTCATTGTATTCCATTCACACAAATTACTCATATTTCCTGAGACTAATGTAAGATCTAAGCAGGATACTGAGTTTCGAGTAACATCTACTCTGGTACTGCTTCCATCGGTAAGACAAATTAATGATCTCTCCTCTATAAATTCTTCAACTACCCCTCCGTTGGTATCAGTGATCACTTCTCCATAATGTATTGTGAGCATTAAAATCTCCACACCAAATTTCTCTTTTTCCAATATTTACTGATATCTCGTGAAACATTTCCAGATAGCTTTTTACAAGGATTATAGAAGTTCACTAACTTTATATCTCCTCTTGGACTACATACTTCTATCATAACACATTCATACTGTTCTGGAACATTAATCTTTTTATATGCTAAGTTATCCTTGATAAATGTTACACACCCTCCACCTTGTTTTCCAATTCTATCATATCTGACAGAGCTGTATCCTGAAATGACAAAGTCCAATTGTGGTTTTAACCAAGTTTCTTGAATGCAAATAACATCTGGTGTAACTGTCAGATCAGCTACAACCTTCTTGAATTCTTGCCCATTTGCAATTAGACTTCTGGCATTCCATTGTAGGATATGCAACACCATTATGAGGTGAATCACCCTGAGCCGGTTCAACATCTTGTGAATCAGATCAGCCTTAACTTCTTTAATCCCCAGTATCTCTATGGATGCCTCTACGATTGTCTTTATTCTGTCACTTTTTCTTTTTTGTTGAATTGCCAAATTCATAGTTTTGCAGATGAAGGCCACGAAACAGATTTTATCTACAATTAGCGTGTCCTCATTGATCTCTTTTATGCATGGATTTAACTCTGTTAGACTCTGATCTAGGACAGGGGGAAGGTCCACAGGAGGTTGTCTAATCCCAGCTTCTCTTATATCATTCCTGTGGCTTTCCCTGGGTGTAACTTTATCATTTTCCTTCACTTTTTTAACTGCTTCCGCATAAGACACTTGAAGTATTTTATATTTCTGCACTTCTTTTGCTTGTATTTGAACTGGGCATCCTCCAAAAGCAACGCTGTGTTCACCGCTGCAGTTATAACATTTCATTTTTACATCTTGATCACATTTTCCGTATTCATGCTCGCCTCCACATCTTGCACATCTCTGCTTACCCATACATTGCCCTGCAGTATGTCCCATTCTTTGACACTTGAAGCATCTTAAAGGAGCTGGAATAAACTCTTTTACCCTTCCTGTATCAATGCTCAAATCACACATGCATGAACTCACCATCTTATTCTGGCAAACTATTTGAACTATGGGGAATCGGGCTCTCCCCTTTAGAAAATATTGGATATGTGCTTGCATCAGTTCTCCATGTTTCTCAATTGCATGCGCTGCTTCTAGTAGTGTGGAAACATTTTGGATTACGTAACAGATCTCTAGCAGATGGAATACACTGCCATCCACTGGTCAGCTGAAGAAACTCACACCCACACTGGACTGGAGAATTCTCGTCTTCTATCTGATACAATGTTGTTACCGTGTAGTCCCACATTTATAAACCTGGTGTATGAGTTGTTTATGGTATATTGAAATGTTGTGGGGGGGGGGGGGTAATGTAGTGAGACTGCACCTTTTCCCTTCTCTTGTGCTCTGATAGCTCTCGTCAACACACTGTTTTGTCAATTTGATAACCATAATTATGTGTAATTACTATTCCCTGTGGAGCATCCTAAGCCATGTACCACCTGTGCAAGAAGTTAGTTTTGACTCCTGTTTCATTTTACCAATCAGGTTCTAAAACTATTCTATTACTATAACTATTCATGTTTCCTTCAACTGAGAAATACAGCTAAAACATCAAATCAAATCAGTATAATAAATGACAGTGAATGTCATTTATCAGAGCAGCTCTCAGTTAATTTTACAATAGATTTCAAAATGAACCACAATGCATGCACGCATGTCAAAGCCCAGGACAGGGCCTACATTGCTGAACTTATAAATCCTAAATCCCCTAAATGTTGTTTTTGGTTGTCAGACCGCTTATCCCAAAACAATCAAAGTTTGCAGTAGTTGCCAATAAACGCATCATGTTCAGGTGGCTGATTCTGTTTCCAAAGTCCATCTGGTGAAGAAAGACCACAAGTTGTGGCTGAAAACTCTGGAAATTGCATTGTGTTGTGCTAAGATTTTATTTATTTTTTACTGTGAAACCTTTGAGATTCACCCCAATCTTGCATGCCAAAAAAAGAAATGGGCCTGCTGTCCACAGGAAGCCCTGTGGTATGTCAGTGTGTGGCACCTCGACAGCAGCTGATAATCACAGCTGTGACGCTTACAGGGGGTATGGGGCCTAAGAGCCAGACAAGCTATCAGGAAAGCGCTCGATTTGAGTGACAGGCACTCCTTGTGACTCTGAAGCCCTATAAGGGCACATAAACTTTAGGGTTCTGGTGTCTCACTCGCCAACACCCCCCCCCCCCCCCCCCCCTTCCCGGCCTTTCCTCGTCACCCCCCTTAACGTCGTGAACATATCTTCTGGAAGCTTCTGAATGGAAGCTTCGAGAACCCCCCCCCCTAATGTATAAAAAGACACCGGCGTGTCGTGGGGTCTGCGTAGATTCAGTTGAACACACCATAAGAGACTTACTGCCTACGGGAGGAGCAGCAAAGCACACACTTGGAGCTCAGTGATACATTTGAAGACTATCATCAAGAGGCAACTGAAAGAACATATTCTATTCAAGGTAAGACTGAAGATGAAAGGTTATATCTTTATTTATTTGGTTGCTTTAATGGTAGGAGCACGGGCAAAAGTAGGAAAAATACATGCTGCAAATTAACTGACAGAATTGCAGAAATATAAAGTTACAATAAAATATAAAGTCAGTTCTTTGTAGTGTGGCAGAATGGCCCCTTTAGCATTCGTATCATGTTGAGGCTGTAACATGCAAGGAACACATGGCAAGCAGGGTGACCCTGGGTGTGAAAGTAATGGCGGATGAGCAGGAAAACCGGCTGGCACAAAGAGCAGATACTGCAGTTTCACACTGCACTCGGTGCAGAAAAGTATCAAAAACATCGCAAAAGTAGGGGCGATGTTTGAATGCAATTAAATCACAAAGATGGCAACTTTGTATGGTCTGTTTTAATCATGAATACAAAAGGAACCGAACAAATGTTCCTACCAGGCAGATTTATTTTGTTCTGACAACAAGTGCCTCACTCATGAAAAAAGACAACAGCTGCTCTACAGTTAAAACCAGATTGTCTTCCATCTTTGAATTGCTAGCTGCTGTTCCTTCCTTTAACTTAAAGGTGTTAAGTGACACATGGTGAAGGCTTGGGGGGTTGGGCAAAGCATCCCAACTCCACCCATTTAGCAAATGGCAAGTCTTTGATTGACAGAAGGAACACGTGTTTGTCTACCATCTGCAATAGCTGACCTCGTCATGCCACGAGGCTGCCTTTAACAGGGTGGAGAAAGAGATTTCAAATGTAACAGGAGGAGATTCGTTTTGAGATATCTAACTTCTATTTCACACAAGAAGCATAATTATGAAATATAACATGTGCTTTCTTTCAGATGCCTGCCGCTGGAAACGTTATGGAGGAGGAGGCTGAGACGTTTGCCTTCCAGGCTGAGATCGCTCAGCTGATGTCCCTGATCATAAACACCTTCTACTCAAACAAAGAGATCTTCCTTAGAGAGATTATCTCCAACTCCTCAGATGTAAATAAAAACCATAACTTTATCATATATGTTCCTTTGCTTTTGCACATGTAAGCAGCTCTCACATGTGTGCAAACATCACTATTTTAACAAGCTTATCCCTATCTCACAGGCCTTGGACAAAATCAGATATGAGAGCTTGACAGATCCCAGCAAACTTGAGTCCTGCAAGGACCTGAAGATCGAAATCACGCCCGACCTGCACGCTCGCACCGTGACCCTGACTGACACTGGTATCGGCATGACCAAGGCCGACCTGATCAACAATCTGGGAACAATCGCCAAGTCCGGCACCAAGGCTTTCATGGAGGCTCTGCAGGCTGGAGCCGACATCTCCATGATCGGTCAGTTTGGTGTGGGTTTCTACTCTTCCTACCTCGTGGCTGAGCGGGTGACGGTGATAACCAAGCACAATGACGACGAGCAGTACATTTGGCAGTCTGCAGCTGGCGGCTCATTCACAGTCAAAGTTGACACTGGTGAGTTCCCTCATTGATATAATATTCAATATTTTGCATCATGAGTATGATTTGGCTCTGCGCTCACCATTGGTTTTATTGCTACCTTTAGGAGAGTCCATCGGCAGAGGCACCAAAGTGATCCTTCACCTCAAAGATGATCAGACAGAATACTGTGAGGAGAAGCGCATCAAGGAAGTTGTGAAGAAGCACTCACAGTTCATTGGCTACCCTATTACACTTTATGTAAGTACCATTAGCAAACCTAATAATAACGAATGATATTGACATGCTTAGACAAACCAATTCCTAAAGCACCAACTCTTTCCACATATTCAAGGTGGAGAAAACAAGGGAGAAGGAAGTGGACCTTGAAGCGGGAGAAAAGGAAGAGGAAGTTGAGAACGATGCCACTGAGAACAAGGACAAACCTAAGATTGAGGACGTGGGCTCCGACGAAGATGAGGACACAAAGGAGAGCAAGAACAAGAGGAAGAAGAAGGTCAAGGAGAAGTACATAGATGCCCAGGAGCTGAACAAGACCAAGCCAATCTGGACCCGTAACCCTGATGACATCACCAACGACGAGTACGGAGAGTTCTACAAGAGTCTCACCAACGATTGGGAGGACCACCTCGCTGTCAAGGTGAGCCGAGTCAAATGACGATAAACATGGCGAAAGGTGCCACCTAGCTACCTCGTTGCAAACAGGTTCATGGCTTCATGTGATGTTTTTCAAGCTGATAAATTCATACTTCATTCTTGTCTCTTGCAGCATTTCTCAGTGGAGGGTCAGCTGGAGTTCCGTGCCTTGCTCTTCGTACCCAGAAGGGCATCTTTCGACCTCTTTGAGAACAAGAAGAAGAAGAACAACATCAAGCTGTACGTGCGCAGAGTCTTCATCATGGACAACTGCGACGAGCTCATCCCTGAGTACCTCAGTGAGTAACATAAGTGACACATTACTAATCATTCACATACAATTTCTTGGATACATATAAAGATATGTATGGCTTTGAGATTCTGCATGCTAATTATTGGTAAGATTATTTTGGTCATAATATTTTAAGTCTGGCTTTGGAAGGCTAAGCACTCGTTATTGTCTCTATTCAGATTTCATCAAGGGTGTGGTGGACTCTGAGGATCTGCCCCTGAACATCTCCAGAGAGATGCTGCAGCAGAGCAAGATCCTGAAAGTCATCCGCAAGAACCTGGTCAAGAAGTGCCTGGAACTCTTCACCGAACTGTCCGAGGACAAGGACAACTACAAAAAGTGCTACGAGCAGTTCTCCAAGAACATCAAGGTAGGTTGATCCATCTGAATTGATGCATTTAACTCTCACCCTTCAGATAGAGAGTCTGAGGTTTTGCATGTTTAACATTGAATATTTGTAACACATCTTTTCCTGTTTCAGCTTGGCATCCATGAAGACTCTCAGAACAGGAAGAAGCTGTCTGAGCTGCTGCGCTACTACACCTCAACCTCTGGAGATGAGACGGTTTCCCTGAAAGACTATGTTTCACGCATGAAGGACAGCCAGAAACATATCTACTACATCACAGGTTAGCAACTCAACTCGCTCCTTTTCTTTTTACAATTTTGCTTTGAAGTTTCCTCAAAAGGGATTTAGTAGTGATTCAATTTAACCTCCACAGGTGAGACCAAAGACCAGGTGGCTAACTCCTCGTTCGTGGAGCGCCTTCACAAAGCCGGCCTCGAGGTCATTTACATGATCGAGCCCATCGACGAGTACTGTGTCCAGCAGCTGAAGGAGTATGATGGCAAGAACCTGGTTTCAGTGACCAAGGAAGCCCTAGAGCTGCCTGAGGACGAGGAAAACCTGAAGAAGCATGATGATCTCAAAAATAAATTTGAAAACATTTGCAAGATCATGAAGGACATCCTCGACAAGAAGATTGAAAAGGTGAAGAAAACATATCTAATCTATCTTAATGTTGCAGTACAATTGTGCTAATATATCATATTTCATCATGACCATAATACAACATTTTATTATTGACAGGTGACTGTCTCCAACCGCCTGGTCTCTTCCCCCTGCTGCATCGTCACCAGCACCTACGGCTGGACGGCCAACATGGAGAGGATCATGAAGTCTCAGGCCCTGAGAGACAACTCCACCATGGGCTACATGACAGCCAAGAAGCACCTTGAGATCAACCCTATGCATCCAATCGTTGAGACCTTGAGGGTGAAGGCAGAGGCCGACAAAAACGACAAGGCCGTGAAAGACCTGGTCATCCTCCTGTTCGAGACTGCCCTGCTCTCCTCAGGATTCACACTGGATGACCCCCAGACCCACTCCAACCGCATCTACAGAATGATCAAGCTGGGTCTTGGTAAGTTTTCTCTTTCTCAGGAATTAGTTATTAAATGCCTCCATTAATAAGTGGCTTTGGTTGCTAATGAATGCATTCTGATTCACAGGCATCGATGATGATGATTCTGCAGTCGAGGACCTCGTTCAGCCTGCTGAAGAGGATATGCCAGTCTTGGAAGGAGATGATGACACATCAAGAATGGAGGAAGTTGACTAAAATACTGAGAAGACTCTTTCCTGCTTTGTTAAATATTATTTTTATAATTATGTTGCTTCTTCAAATAGACATGTCACTCTAACACAACTCTCCTTTCGTAAACAGTACTAGTCAATAGAACTTAAGTAATGTAATTAATGTAGGCCACAGTGTGGCTTTGTCGACCAAGCTGCTTATACAACTGCTGACAACCATTAAGAGAGTAATGTGAAGTCACTTGGAATTTGACTTCTGTCTCTTTTTGTAATAACTACATTTTTTATGAAACCCATTCAAATGTGTAATAAAAATATTTAGAAATAAGACCTGCAATCTTGCCTACTTGAATCCATTACATGTTCAATTTCATTCCTTTGTTTTGGTTCCTATGATTGAAAATGGGATACAGATGAAGTAACTAAACGTCAACTTTTATTTTATTCGACGTTCTGGAATTTTCAGTGAACATGGTTCATTTGAGGTCTCCTGCGCCTCCTCGCCCCGTCTCATCCGCCCCCCACCCCGCTCCTAAACTCCCTTAGTCCCGCCTCCTCCAGCAAAGAATGGACAGAAGCGGGTGCCCACATCATGATTGACAGCCCACTGGGCCTGTCAGCAAACACCACCCACCGGGCTGCAGCGAGGAAGATTCCAGACGGTTCTGGAAGGCTCAGGACAGGATTTCTCGGACGCTCGGTGAAAGTAGAAAAGCTGCACAGATAGCCGGTCCGCTGCAAACACACCACTGTAGCCGGGCTATCTACTGCTACGACCTCCACACGCCTCACTCCGGGGTTTGCGTTACACTGAGGACCAGGTAAATCAATTATATATCTTTATATAATAATAAAAAATACTACAGGATGCCAACTGATAAAATACAAAATGAGACACTTTGACATGCATGGTTAATATTACCGAATATTAGCTTTATCTTTATATAATGTTAGTTTCACTGCTATTTTGTAATAAGATAATAATATAAACATATTCTCACATGCCTGCATGTAAATGGTAACTGTGATTAAATCTAGTTCATGCACATCTTGTTACAATCAGCTTATAACAATACAATAAGCATAGGCCTATACTTGGATTTGACAGTAAGGTTTGCAGCAGTAGTGACAAAGTCATTTTCTTGGCATGTCAGCGTTATTTGCACGCGTCAAAACTTTTTTTCCAACCTAATTTTGGCAGCTCACGTTAATCCCGCCCACATTACCTGTGCGTCGCTCAAAGCTGGAGCGATACCAGTCACATGGAGCGCATTGATGCGCTTGTCAGGCAGGAATTATGTTAAACAGGCACGGAATCGAATGAACCCGAATCACATTTACTCAATTGAGAGATTCATTTTCACACTGCAAACTCAGTGGAGTACAGGCCGATCCTTCACTGAACCTCCTCGGATGGAGAAGAGGAGGAGATTTGGATTCCTATGGAACCTGCTAGAAAGTTCAGTTTGCCTCTTGGTACCTTCTAGAAACTCGCAATTTACCCGGGAAGCCGGCAGGTGGAGACATTTCTACCGATACTGATGTGTAATCCAAGCCACGCGCGTCTCTATGATCAACCAGAAACCTATCAATGCACTGTCATGATCTGTCTACATTGGTGGGCTGAATTGAGATCTGTGTTGTGTTACCTAATAGTTTGAGACTATCTAGATGAAAAAAAAAAAATCTAAGTACAATTAACTTTCTACACTCTCTCCTCATATAGTTTTCTTTTTTTTTGCATTTGCAGAAAATAACATGTTTATTATGCATCAGGTGGATTTTGTCTGATTTGCCAAAGATGGATTATAGGCAGGTGGAGTGCTGAGCCGAGCTGGACAGTCTGTCACACCACATGCCCGCACAATGGATGCATGCTTATACTAACCCAGCATACTGATGCACACCTCCACTGATGTTAACTAAAGTGATTAGTCAGTGTTTTGATAATGACACTGACAGGTGATTACAATGTTAATGGTTAATGTAGCTCATTAGCATAACAGCCTATACTCAGCCTATACATACTCAGATTGTGTCAGAGGTATTGATTCAACCATATAAGGTAGTTTTGTGGTGGCGGTGTTGATAACATTCTATTAAAATAAGATATGATCATTTTTTTGTTGGTCCCACAGCGGGGACATTTGCAGGATTACAGCAGCAGAGTGGACAGTGCGAATGAAGAAGAGACAGCAAAGAAAAATAACGAGTATAATAAATAAGTGATACTGGGATACTGGGAGCTGTTTGCTAAAGCAGTAGATTCTAGTTAAACCTTAGATAGGACGGTTTAACTTGAATTACTTGCACATTGTCCGAGGGTGATTGGCCGTGCTGTGGTTGTTGTAGGTGTGACAGCGCAGTGACTCGCTGTGCTGCAGCCGATCCACAGACCGATGAACACACAGGTCCACAACTTGCCTGTAGAACTGCAAAACAGATACATGAGAACAAGTGCCAGTTTATAGGAAATACATTTTATTTTGTGTGTGTGTGCATGTGTAATCCATGATATAGGCATCATCTAACAATAGTCATTTGTCCCCTCTGCTTAGATGCTGGAATCACACGACCAAACAATGGAAGAGGAGGCTGAGACGTTTGCCTTCCAGGCTGAGATCGCTCAGCTGATGTCGCTGATCATCAACACCTTCTACTCAAACAAAGAGATCTTCCTTCGGGAGCTTATCTCCAACTCCTCAGATGTAAGTTCGTCACAGTATTAGCCTAAAGCAGTGGCGGGCCGTGCATTTTATAGCTGGGCCTTCACTGCTGTCCTGCAGCTGAAAAACAGCTACGGTCATTATTTGCTTCGTGTAAAAATGAAGCCAACACCTATCTGCAGAGAATACGCCGGGAGTGCGTCTCCTCGCTGCCCTGACTGCAGCTGGGACTGGTGCGCGAGTTACCGCCTGTGAGTGCTTTGGGGCGGCGGAGGGGCAGCACCCGCTGCTCGTTCACGACAGTAACTGTAGAACGGTAGTCCTTTAATTCACGTCACAAAAGTCTCCAATAACACCAGAACAAGTCACTAGATTTGCCACTAGTAGCTTTTGACAAAAAAAGTCGCCATGAGGATTTAGAAAGTCGCCAGATTTAGCGAGAAATTCGCTAAGTTGCCAACACTGGCACCGGCTAAATATGTCCCTAGAGCAACACTGGATGTAACAATGGTTCCTATCACATATTAAACCAAACAAAAATCCAATCTTCATAAAAACAAGTTGTACAAATAATAAAATATAAATATATATAAATATATATAATATATATAATAATATATAAATATATCTTAAAGCTACTGCAGATGTAAAAACAAACACATTTAACTTACCAGAGCTGCTGTTCACTATTTAGCTGCTGTTCATCCTTTCTTTGTTAATAAAGAGTTTAATCTCACGGTTGTTCAGTACATCTGTGCGTTTTAGTTCCAGTAAGAAGTCCTTCTCGATTCATGGACGCCAGTGAAGACAGTCGAGTCTCCCCAGTTGTATTTCTTGAATACGTTTTAATGCGTTTGAAGGCTGAAAATGTCCGCTCCACAGAGGCAGCAGATATTGGGATTGTCACCGCCCAACATGTCATGCCAGCCCACTGACCAATCACGTACTTGTAGGCCAGCTAGCAGGCTCTGACATGTCAAAGAATACGCCCAACATGTCAAACTAAAGATCTGATTGGTTGAACGCTATGACAATCAACAATATCGTCCCCATTCACTTAAAGAGCAAAGGGATTCACCTGTGACGCTGCAGGCCTCGGGCCTCTGTTCTTACCTAGAGACTCAGCGGTGAAATCTGATTGGATAAAAGCTCTACTTAAAACAAGCTGCACTGGAAGCAGAGCAACTGAGGAAGACAGTAGCTGTGCAATGAGAAAATAAGATAATGGGAAAAATATTTTTATAAATTATAATACATGTAGTGTATTTCAGAAAAAATATTCAATTATAAAATAGCTATAACTTTGTGGTCCTGTTTAGGCCAGCAGAGAAGGCCTTGCAGGCCCTGACGGCCCACCACTGGCCTAAAGCTGTTTCCTTAAGCTCATGGTTTGTCTAGGATGCTTATTGAGCCTGTTTTAAGTTTAACTGTTGTACGCGTTGGCTATAACACATGCTGATGATCAAGCAACTGACAAATCCTGAATAATTTAAGAGGGAGTTGTTTAAATTTCTGTCAAAACTGCCTCCCCCCCCCCCCCCCCCAGGCCCTGGACAAAATCCGCTACGAGAGTCTCACTGACCCCACCAAGCTGGATGATGGCAAAGAGCTTAAAATCGAAGTAATTCCCAACAAAGAGGAACGCACCCTGACCCTGACTGACACTGGTATCGGCATGACCAAGGCCGACCTGATCAACAATCTGGGAACGATCGCCAAGTCCGGCACCAAAGCTTTCATGGAGGCTCTGCAGGCTGGAGCCGACATCTCCATGATCGGTCAGTTTGGTGTGGGTTTCTACTCTTCCTACCTCGTGGCTGAGCGGGTGACGGTGATAACCAAGCACAATGACGACGAGCAGTACATCTGGGAATCCTCTGCTGGAGGCTCCTTCACAGTGAAAGTGGACACCTGTAAGTGATATAAAGGCCATTGTTTGGTTGCTATTAAACAATTCAGTTTTATTGATGAAGCGCTACCCATCGGAGGAGGTTTTCTCAAACTCTAACTGACCCATCCTTTTCCCCATACAGCTGAGTCCATTGGGCGTGGCACCAGGGTGATCCTGCACTTGAAAGAAGACCAGATAGAATATATTGAGGAGCGAAGAATCAAAGAGATTGTGAAAAAGCACTCGCAGTTTATTGGCTATCCCATCACACTCTTTGTAAGTACTCATTTAAGTTGGGTAAATCAGGTAACACAAAAACCACGGCCAGTGACTGAGTCCCATTTTTGTTCAGGTGGAGAAAGAACGAGACAAGGAGGTGAGTGACGACGAGGCAGAGGAGGAGGAGGAGAAGGACAAGGACGCAGAAGAGGACAAGGACAAGCCCGAGATTGAGGACGTCGGGTCAGATGAGGAGCACGACCACGACAAATGTTCAGACAAAAAGAAGAAGAAGAAGAAGATCAAGGAGAAGTACATCGACCAGGAAGAGCTGAACAAGACCAAACCCCTGTGGACCCGCAACCCCGACGACATCACTAATGAGGAGTATGGAGAGTTCTACAAGAGCCTGACCAATGACTGGGAAGACCACCTGGCTGTCAAGGTGGGTCTCTTAATCATTTCTTAGTCCGTATCGGACTTGTATCATCATCGACCCTATAACTGACCTGATCAACCCTCTTTTTCACAGCACTTTTCAGTGGAGGGTCAGCTGGAATTCCGCGCGCTGCTCTTTGTGCCTCGCCGCGCTCCCTTCGACCTCTTTGAGAACAAGAAGAAGAAGAACAACATCAAGCTGTACGTGCGCAGGGTCTTCATCATGGACAACTGCGACGAGCTCATCCCTGAGTACCTCAGTGAGTATCGACCCAAATGTTGAATTACTGGCATGTGCAATTTGTTCAGAATCAAATAAACGGCTTATATATTTCAAATAACAATCTATCATCTTAGAAATTTGAATATATTGCTGATCAGGTTGTTTTTATCCATCCTATTCAGATTTCATCAAGGGTGTGGTGGACTCTGAGGATCTGCCCCTGAACATCTCCAGAGAGATGCTGCAGCAGAGCAAGATCCTGAAAGTCATCCGCAAGAACCTGGTCAAGAAGTGCCTGGAACTCTTCACCGAGCTGTCCGAGGACAACGACAACTACAAGAAGTACTACGAGCAGTTCTCCAAGAACATCAAGGTTCGTGTCCTCATCCTGCACCGTGGGAGCTGCCGGGGTTCCTAATCTTGTCCCATTCAAACTTTTACATGTTTAGCCAAATTAGCGTTTGTATGTCTTTAACACTGATACTGCAGCTTATCCTTCAAATGAATCTTGACTGACATTTAGTTTTATTTGTCTTTCAGCTTGGCATCCACGAGGATTCTCAAAACAAAAAGCGTCTGTCTGAGCTGCTGAGATACTACACCTCAGCTTCTGGGGACGAGGTGGTGTCCTTGAAGGACTATGTTACACGCATGAAGGACAACCAGAAACACATTTACTACATCACTGGTGAGGACGCCCTTCATTCATGAACTATTCACGTTAATTGAAAAGCATTTGAGAATCGGGCAGAATGAGTGAATTAATGTGATACAAGAGACCTGTGTGACAACGTCGCCCTGTATTTCAGGTGAGACCAAAGACCAGGTGGCGAACTCGGCATTCGTGGAGCGCCTTCACAAAGCCGGCCTCGAGGTCATTTACATGATCGAGCCCATCGACGAGTACTGTGTCCAGCAGCTGAAGGAGTTTGAGGGCAAGAACCTGGTTTCGGTGACCAAGGAAGGCCTGGAGCTGCCTGAGGACGAGAAGAAGAAGCAGGAGGAGAAGAAGGCTCAGTTTGAGAACTTGTGCAAGATAATGAAGGACATCTTGGAGAAGAAGGTGGAGAAGGTAAGAAGATTAAAACAACCCATGAGGTGTTGTATAACTTAATATTGTATAATCCACTGTTGCGCAATTAAGGCAGAAAATGATCAATTCTTGTTTACCTCCACAGGTCTCAGTCTCCAACCGCCTGGTCTCTTCCCCCTGCTGCATCGTCACCAGCACCTACGGCTGGACGGCCAACATGGAGAGGATCATGAAGGCTCAGGCTCTGAGGGACAACTCCACCATGGGCTACATGGCTGCTAAGAAGCACCTTGAGATCAACACTGACCACCCCATCGTGGAGACCCTGAGGCAGAAGGCAGAGGCCGACAAGAACGACAAGTCTGTGAAGGACCTGGTCATCCTGCTCTTTGAGACGGCCCTGCTCTCTTCAGGGTTCACCCTGGATGAACCGCAGACCCACTCCAACCGCATCTACAGAATGATCAAGCTGGGTCTTGGTGAGTATCTGTGTCCGTTGACGCAATCTAAAGCTTCCATGACATTTTTATCGATACTTCTTGCACATTTATGAGCGGTAAATTATTGCAGTGAGATATTTTTACTGCGCAACAAATCTGGCAACAATGATTTAAAACATATAATGGCTTCCTTCCTATTTGTTAAGGTATTGATGAAGATGATCTGACACCAGAGGAAGTCATCTGTGCTCCCACTGAGGACATGCCCCCTCTTGAAGGGGATGATGACGACACATCCAGGATGGAGGAGGTGGACTAGGCCTGTTTCTACGGCCTGCTGGTGTTCAGAAGTAGTGTTATATAAAAGTTAAAGATTAATGTTGTAAATCTGCCTGAGAATACTCTACCCTCAACCCTCTTTTTGACCAAATTCACATTATTTCCCCTTGCATTTACCGGACGCAGTTCAGATTCATTCCTTTAGAACTTTATTTTTAAGTTGTCACTTTTTGTAACTTGGGTTTTATCAATGCATTTGTTTTGTATTTATTGACATTCCAATGTCCTTTGTGTTCTTACTGTAACTGTAAATAAAGCAAAATTGATACTGTTATTTCAAATGGGTGGGACCCAAAAATAAAAGTTAACCATGTTAACAAGAACTTCACTGATTCTCTGAGAAGTTTAGAGCACGGGAAGAGTGTAAAAACAATTAATAAGGGTATACAAAGTTACAGCCAGTGGCAGGAAATATGTATACATTCAGTTGAGTGAAATCAGCATTGTGTGTATGAACCTAACTCGCATATGACGTATCCATTCGCTGTCTACTACAGCAGCTGATATGTGTCGCCATTGAGTGTCGGTCTTCCTCACCTCCTCAAATGTATTTATCTAAGTTCATAACAAACATATCAATGCATTGCTGGAAGGAATGAAAATCACATAAATAATTGCGTGTCCTCAAGGCGTTCAGGTAACATGACAGGATGTGCACTGTGGGCTCGTGAAATGGAGCATTTGCACTCTTAAGTTGAGCAGAGATCTCAGGGTTGACTCCACACAGGACTAATGGACAGGATTGCAAAGGAGTGTTCAAGGACATGAACAGTAGCTCATGAAACAAATGTCACAACACTGATGCTGTTCTCTTCAGATTGTAGCCATGAGACATGGATCTTGCCAACAACTTGAACCGAATCAAAATAACCTCTAAAGGAGGAGGAATATGATAACAGCTAATACCCTTAACGGTGGCTCTGCTCTCTTCATTGAGCCATCATGCACACTTCATTTAGTTTTCCCTACTCTGACACGTCAATATTGAGTGAAAAGGGCCTATTACAAAGGGCAGGGCAGATTAACATGTTGACAGAGACAAAAAAAACGATTCTTTTAAGGGGGAAAACTGTAATTGATGAATAAATTCAGAGGGCAAAATAGACATTGTAGGAGACAGTACAATTCCAGTAGATGGCAGTAATACAACAAAGACATATTCACATATTTTAGAAAATGTAGGAATAGGAAGGTTTACCAGCCCTAGTGAAAGAGATAGGCTGAACATCCTTTAGAAGAATGTGAGAGATATTCAGCAAAGAACACACAACATTCATTATCCACTTCAAAATAGAACACACATAAATTGCCAAAAGTGACAATTTTAGAAGAACATGATTAAGCGTTCTGTCTCGCTCGTTGTAATAGCTACCTGTCACCGACAGGGGGAGCTCCCACTGACCCGCAGTGCTCGGCATGTCACTCCTGAGACGCTGGAGTCAGCTGACTGACAGCAGCCAATCACAGGGCGAGGACAGGCTGAAGCGTTTCAGCTCGCTGCCCTGAGAGTTATCAAGGTTTTTTTGGGTTGTGGAATATCTCCGAGAGGGGAGCAAGGGCGGCAACGGCTTGTACAATGCCGAATAAAACGAAAAAAGAAAAGGTGAGTTTGAGAAGAGGTTATGACGGCTGGAAATATACAGTTGTGTAGTATGCATTTATTGATAAACCGGCATTTATAACGAGACATTTAATATAGTTATCAGTGCAGAGTGCATGTCCCATTAACGTTAGCAAACCGGCTAGCCGCTATTCTGCAGACATGTTAGTCTTGTGCTGCCTTGCTATAAATAAGGCAATATGATATACTTTGCATGAATATGCTTATGATGATTTGTGAGTGTTTTAAAGTGTTGAGTGATAACTAAATATCATTAACGTTAGCTGTAAGCCGGCTATTGACTCTGAAGTAACGTTAGCTTGCTAGCAGCAGACATGCCAGTGCATTCAAACCAAACAGGATTGTGAGACTGGGTGGGTATACATGCTATATTTAGCTTTGGTTTTTTTTTTTCTGCATGGCGGCATTCACTGATGGACTGCTTTACAAATGTGTTCCACCTTGCCTTGTGTATTAACCGTGCAACGTTTTTCTTGCAGGAGTCCCAAAAGTCTGCTAAAGTGGGCAAGAGTGGAGGACAAGAGAACTCGGAGCATGAGGTAACTCAAGGGTTAACACGGGATGCTTTTTATGGAAACCTCCTCGAAGACAGTAGGACCTTGTCTTACACAAGTTCAAATGTCACTGATATTAGAGCTTGAAAATGGACTGCGACATAATAAACATTATCAGTGTCCATTACTGTCCTTTGCAGACTGTTAACATGTCACGGTATGCTTTAAAAATGACACTTTCATTCACTATTCACACACTTTTCAAATCTTTTCTAATACTGCTATCGTGTGCAAGTTCTGATATTTTGCAATATGCTGTAAATGTTGTAAATACATGCCTTTGTGTACATTAGCACCTATAATCCTGGAGACAGAGAAACTGACTTCACACTAAGCCGATCAGAGTTGTAAAGCTAGCTAGATGAGCAAATCATTAATTTCAGCTCGTGGTATGTTTCACCTAGTGAGATACTATTGTCCTTGAAACGTGGCAGCATAGCATGAGGCAATCAATATACTACTTCCAAGGAGACTGTAAAGTCATTGTCATATCATTGTTTAATGTGGCAAGGAGACTAGATTCTAATCAACAGAAGTGATCAAATTGCACTGGCAAAAAGGACTGGTGATCTTTAATTCACCGAAACGGAAAACACTCTACTTCCCACTGTGGTCAGACGTGAATCGACACATCATGAACTCTTATCAAAAGATAATGCACTCATCTACATATCCTGTCATGTATAATAAATCAGTGAAGAAGTGGTACTGGTCTGACTGGCCTTTTACTTTGAAAAGTGAAAGAGGGTTTCTTCAGCCCACATTAGAAACATTGTGTTGGTCCTGCCATAACAGAGGCATCTGGTGTGAGTCATTACATCACGTTACTGCACCGCATGGTCCTGAACTGTATTTGTAAAATACTATGAGGGTGTCCAATGGTACCAGGTGCACAGTATGGGTTCAAACACTAAGATAAAATGCATCTGTGAACCAAAAAAAACAAACAGATTTAAGTCGGACTTCTGCCATGACCTCTGCAATCACCACATCAACATCACTCAGCCACGATGGAAATAGTTCTCCTTGATGCTTTTCTGTTTCACGGGAATTCAAAAAGCTCGATGCTCTCTTTTCACGGCTGGTGTGACGGCCGACATCTGTTTGTGCAGCAAAGTACAAAGCAAAGTGGTGTCCTCCTCGACATTTAATATTTATATTGGGAGGGCTGTTGACCACCTGTTCGTATTTGAGTGGCTGATGTAATACACAGTCCAGTTTGTTGTAATATAAAAATGCACACTATAAGGCTTAAAGGAGTTAGCTGCTTAGTGTCCCATTTAGAATTCACATTTTATTTAAATATCACTCTAATCTGTTGCCCAAAACCTATATTTATATCCTCTGACTTATTTCCATTAAGTTATGAATAATATAGAAACATGTTCCCCCGTTGTCGACCATCTGAATTCTTCTTTTTCAGCCTCTTAGCTACGTCTTGCTGGGTAATAGCAACCAATGACATGGCTGTTATGTTTCAGCAGCCATGCGGCAGATCTACCACTGCCCCGACCTTGTGTCAAATTAAAAATTGCTGGGCTGCAAGCTGCCGTCGTTACCCACCGCCCCCCCCCCCCCCCTTTTGCCTCACACACTTGGTCACCAGAAGTGTTCGAGACTGAAATTAATGTTTTATAAAGCGTAAAAAAATCTCCATTTTCTGTCTTGGTACCAATTATTTCAGCATTTAATTAGAAAATCCTAATTGACAGATGTTTCTGCTTTTGTTGGGTAACAATGTTGGGTAAAGCGTCACATGTTTACGGCCTTAGTTATATAATGAAAGACACTGTTGTGAAGTAAATGAGCACACGGTGTGTGTATAATTAAAATGTCCCATCTAGTGTATGGCAGACAGTCATGCGGTTTTCATCAGATTCCCGACGAGGTTCTCGCGCCCTCTTTCACACCGTGTCCACCACATGTCATGTCGGTGTCACTGATGTGTCTTTTTTTTCTCTTGTTTCAGCAGAGCTCTAACAGGAAGGCCAGCAATAATGTTCCTCCCACCACTCAGCTGCTGAAAGGGAAGCAGCCCGGTTCCCAGACACCTGTCAAAAAGGACAAGAGGCAGAGCTCCTCTCGCTTCAGCCTGAGCAACAACCGGGAGCTGCAGAAACTGCCTGCTTTCAAAGGTATTTACTGGTAAAAAATAATTAATTTAAGATGTTTTGAAACCTGATGTCAAAACTGAAATCCCCGTCATCTCGACTCTGATAAGTGCAAGCCTTGCATACATGCATACCTACAAGCACACACTTTTAGTGTTCGTATTTTCTTTCCACACTGAAACATCCGTGAACATCCCCGGCTGCATCACGCTCATTGTGATACCAGGCTGAGCATGGCATTACGCAACACACGGAAACAAGCAGAGGGCATACATGGCATGGACTTTGCGCTGGATTTGACCCAAGCGTCTATATTTGGTGGTAATCCAGAGATAAAGCTTTAATTCCATGGTCCTTGTGTTTTAGGATGCTGCCAGTGTTCAGCCGCACCACTATTCCTTCTCTATTCCTCCCTTTGCAGGATAGATATTGACGAATCTTTGCAGATGTGTATTGACGTTTATTTTAATTACTGAACTCTGTACCAGCAGAGCACCAGATGGAAAAGTAAGGCGTGGGCATACCGTCTATGCATGTGTGTGTGCACGCATAACTGCACACAACAATGCTGTCCGCTGCCCTCTCCCAGCGCCATCCTTATATAACCTGGCAGTGTACCGAAAACAAACATTAAGTACGTGGGCAAATCAACATTTTATAAGGCGATTTCCATCTTTTTAATAAAGAGAATTTGCAGATGAGAGTGGAAATATGATTGACCGCAAGAGAGTCGGCTACTCTGTGGGATGCAATAAATCGTTCAATGTCTGGGAATTATCAAACCTCATAAAATATGGTGACAAAAACCCAAAGCATGGTAGTGTGGCGTAATTGAAAACAAGTTAAAAGCCTTTTAGTAGCAACTGAAATATTCCCGATGACTATACATGTTACAAAGAGAAACAAAGTTGTGAAAGTGTTGCCTGCCTGGCAGTCACAGAGGAGTCGGACTGAATTATACGTCTCTCAAAGGCCGACATTGTTTTGATATTTAAATTGTTTCGTTAACACGGCAATGACGTGTCTCCAGGGGGATTGTATTGACTTCACTCTCATTGTTTCGTACAATAAATGAGTGTGTGTTGCTATAAGTGGATTGGAAATGATTACATGAATGTCAGAAATTATGATGCAACTTCTCCCCTTCTAAAGAGAGACAAGTTCACCTGAGAGCACTGACTAAATGAAGGCCGTAATATGAGTTAATGTATTCTTCAGAAAAGAGTGCCTTTGTTTTCCTTCCTCGTGCTTAAAGTCACTTACAAAGTGGAGTTCCTATCTGTGACCAGCAGCTGTTGTGTTTGTCGTGTGCCATTTGTTCACCATTCAGTCTTGTGTGATTTATAATTAATGGAGACACACAATGGAGTTGATTCTTCCACAAAACACACCTGTTCCTTAATCTTGGTGAGCCATTACCCTCGTACTGTGTCAAGAAAGGACTAAACACGACTTAATGTCTGATGAAGGAGCTCTTTTCCCACAACCCAACGGGAGCTTTGACATCATTCTGCAAAACATTATCCCACAGCGGCCCGGTAGATGTTATCACCGAGTCCTGTCCAAACGGGCTCGGCCTGTTTTCGCTCCGTGCGCGTTCACCGCCTCCTGATGGAAACGCGTGTCCGAGAGCAGCCTGTCCCGCAGAGCTTCAAGGTTGAGGCGAGACTGGAAAACCCTGACCAGAAGCAGGTCCCATGAACTCGCCCCCAACCCAAGTGTGCTTGTTGTGACATGAGTACATTTTAACGGTCACAGCATTTACATTCAGCAGCTTCCTCTTAAAGACCTGCTATGGTGAGCTTGTTTTGTTCGGCCCTACCAAAGTACAAAGATCATGCAATTTGTGTTTTGGATAAAAAGTGTTATTTCTCTCGTGTCAAGTCCAAACAGACTTGCCAAAAACGAGCAGAACACCAGTTGTTTCCTCTGTATGTGTTCTCGTTTAAAGCTTCCCTGCATGAAGCGTCTGTCTCTGAGGGTTTGTTGCCATCTGCTGGTTAGTCAAGTATTTGAGTTAATGATGATTAACTGGAACAAACGTTTCAGTTGTCAGGATATCTTGACCATGCAACACAAACAAACCGCTGATTCTAATCTGTTCATTTGTTGTGGTTTTGTAGATAAACGCACACTGTCTGTGTTCAACTTTAACATTCCAAGTAACATCAATTATACAATAGGGAAAGTATATTTTAGTGCGCCACATATTTATTTTTATGTCTGTGTAAACTAGAATCATTATTTAACCCATTTACTAAATATATATATATATATATATATATATATATATATATATATATATATCTTTTTATTCGTGGGAATTATTCACGTTTTTAAATTGAACTGTAGTATGAGGACATATTAAGGATTAGAAAGCTTGTTCTTTAGTATGTGAGAAGACGAGTCTCCGTATTGTTATAGCACAATAAGTGACATGAATATGACATATTTCCTGTAGTTCACCAAAGCTGTCTTCAGATGTTGACCTGTTCCCATGTCCTCAACCAGAGAAAGATGAAAATATAGTTTCTACAGTCTTCATTTGAGGGAACACTAAAGGAAGCCATCCTTGCATAACATCAGTTACAACAGAAGTTACATCACGTAGTCTTGAAACTTTAGCCCGTGAGTGTACTATAGTGTCTGCTTATGTCTCTTACAGAGTCAAACCTATTGGGCAAGAATGCTTCATGTCGACAGAAAATGTGAAGTTCTGTGTACATTTAAATTTTTACAGGTTGTTTTTAAACAGCCAGGGTAGAATTTTCTTTCAACATTGTGGGGAAAGGCATGAAGCAGGATGCCGCAGGGCAGGTTTCAGGGAAGGGTTTCCTGCCTCGAGCCCTCCTGCAGGTGCTAAAGGAAAAAACTCCCACACCTCATGACAGCAACTTCCTTTTTCAAACGTCGCCCACAAAAGGAAGCATAAACCCCCAAAAAAACCTAGTTCACTAGCTTCGATCAGCTGTTGAAGCTGTCATTGGTTTGGCGTGATTCAGATATTTTAAGGAACAGCCTTGAGTAAGTAAATAAAGCGTTGAAGTCATATCAAATCAGGTTCTCCCTTCATGATTTGTGTCTTACTGTGAAGGTACCACAGAGCAGCTATAACCAACATGACGTCTCTCGTCTCAGCTGTGTTGATACGTCGGTGTCTCCAAAATAGATGCCAGCGTTTATTACAGAGAACCACGACATTGAAGATCCGGAGATCTGTAAATGAACCACTCGACTGTGGCTGACCCGTTGCTATAAATGATGAATTTGGAACACAAGCAAGTACAGTCTCCATCCTATCCAGGACCAGACTCATGATGCCTCACAAGTTCACCGTCTCTGCCTCTGCCAGAAAAAGCACAGACGCAGCGTAAAAGCCTCACGCTCATCAATGAATGCATGTGCCAGAAGAGGCTCTGTAACAAGTGGGTGTGTTTCGCGTTGTCTTGGTCAGAACAACAGATCTTCTGATGGGAGGTTGCCTCATGACTAGGGAGCCGAAAGACAAGAAAGAGCCCTTTATACACTGCGACTAGACCCTGCTGCTGCTGAAATACACCACTATTGTAGACGGTGGCACCAGCAAGACTTGATGTTCTTTTGCGCTGCTAATTTGTGTTGGAGACTAGGATCATTATGCTGGGGGAAAGGGCATGTTCTCATTCCCATTTAGAACCATTTTTTGGTTTTGCAGGGTGTTCATGAAGTCAAACATATTTCTATGTGTGTGTATAGGTCTGTGTGTATGCTCACGGTCCTTTCAGCATGGTGACACACACACACACACACATAGTAAACTGGGATTGGTGATGATTGGATGCACACTATGACTTGACCGTTCTACCTAATAGAGATGTCAAGTCCTGGTTCCAGGATTCTGGAGAGCTGTCGGGTATCGAGATGAGCGCGCGCTTGAATTCCACTTCGTACGTGAGTCTGGTTTTAGTGCGTTTTAACGCTCTGCGTAGATTTGCCCTTTTGCCTGCTCAGCTTTACAGTGCAGGGTTCTGTCGCCAGAGCGAGTGCTGCTCTCCGCTCGTGCACATCCTGTGTCGCTTGCATCAAGACTTCCTGTTTCTCTGTCGCGTACACCTGGGCTCAGGCTGTGCTCCTGAAGAGCCGTCTGTCATGCAAAACTAAGAAACGCACACATAAAAAGGGCTTTTTTTGTGTTGGACAGTCAATTGTATTGAACAAACTTCAGCTTCTTGTTGATACATCTTGTAGCTGTTTTATTTGAAACAGCTCGTGGTGTTATTGTCCATGTTTTGAATGTTTTGCGTTGTAATTTATGTCATTTGGGGTTTGTTGTCGGGTGTTAGGCTGTGATTGAGTAATGAGTACAAACAGCCTACATGTTTGATAGGCATGTGTATTTCCGGGCCTCCTTCTTGTTACTCAATTTAAAAACAAAGGGCTAAACTGATGGCAGATCAGTTTGTGCTTTAAAAGTCTCGACAGATGTAGCTGCTCGCACTCCAATCTCAGTCCCACCTCTTCCCCCTTTGGCCCACCAGCCAATCCCGTCCCTCGTGTTTATTTATGCCGACACTCGGCCCATGTGACTGCAGCCAGCCAACCGGGCGGCTGCAGTGGGGGATGACATCACTAACTAGCTGGTTCCCTCCAGCAGCAGGGGAGCTTCATTTTCTGCTCCGAGTGTTCGTGCTAAAATGGAGGCTGGCTCCTCTCCTTAGCTCGGGCTGCCCTCTTCTCCCCCGTCTCCTGCCTCGACTCACTGATGTTGGCATGCACTAGAACTGCCAGTGGGATGGTTCTGGATGCACCCAGCACCAATGGGCCTTTCCAGCCTGTGGCCCTCATGCATTTTAGAGGTGAGAATAGGAAGATTTTCCTCTTCGCTGCTGTTTTGTGTTCGTGTTTCAAGGGGAGATGGTCTAAAAAATGTCTTTGCCGTTTAGCAGCTGCAGTTGGATTTTGTAGAACAAAAAGTGTTTGTGTCGGATGACTTTTCTTAAAGTTGCTGCAACAGAGTGAGAGCTTTTATCCCCTGCATGTGTGTTTTTGGAAGAGGAAGCGGGGGAGGGAGGGGGGGGGGGTTGTGTTTGTATGTCAACGAGGAAGGGTTTCGCCAAGACATTGCATAGCTTAGCTTCAGTCGCGGAGGCAAGGCGAGTGAGAAGGAGTGCTACTTTTGAGTCTCCCATCCCCCATCGAGACTGCTGACGTCATAGGAAGTGAGGTCAAAAGCGTGTTGTCGGTGTGTGTGCATCTGTATTGTCTACGAGTGTCTGTCGGCTGAGACGTGTACGTTGAAATGCTCAGTTACTGTCTAAACACACAACCAGTGTTGTGCAGGGAAAACAGAACCTGACTAGATCAATACTAACAGTACCTCTGAATAAGAGTTTGTCACAAATGCAAGGCAAATGTTTGTTCAGATGTTATTTTCTTAATCCACAAACCGATGTGTACATTTAACATGCAGCCTATTAATGCACACATGTGCTACTAACAGTACTCGAGGTGACTGCAGCCCCATACTAGCCACATGCCTTTGCATTGACACAGAATATGTACAAAGTATTTGCCACCGGTGGCGGTTTTATTAATCGGTTATTTATGGGATATTCACCAGTAGACATTGTGGGGTTTTGAGATATGTCCTTTGGAGCAATTTGTGTCCACGCCTGGTTTCCTGTGAGCACGCTGGAGCCTTTAGATGAGCAAAGGTTAGCGGCCCGTCCATGCAGAGAGGCCTGTGTGTGATGTCTGCAGTGGCACAGCATGTCTCTTAATATTTTAGGCGTGTTCAGAAACCCTAGTGCTGTTGTGTAACAGGAGCTGCTGGACCTCTTGGCACTCGGGGGTGGATGAGATGAGGTGCTCATGGGTGGACCGCTCGGGTACCGATGAATGAAACCTTAATATCACCAACAGATGATCTACAGATGACTGTGTTCTCGTATTGAGATCAATGTGAAGAGATTTTTTTCATTTTGACATGGATGTCATGTCTTTTCCTGTTCAGTATAAGTTTTCGCAGGTATTGTATCTGCTCGAGAGGGAGCAGGGAAATGGTACAGAAAGTAATATTTGTCTGTGGCACCAGCGCCACAGCTTAAAGTTGCGGCTTGTTGGAACGGAAGACGGAACAAAAGAATATACTTAGCTGTGCCTTACATAAACACCGTGTTGTAACATAAAGCAGATCTGAGGTTTTCCAGGAATGCGGTAGCCAAAGCTCAGAGGTGAAGCACATCGCCAGCTGTTTGACCTTTTTGATGCTGTAGTTTGGACGGCGGGAATGAAGTATGACGTTACTGCAAAGCTACTTACAGACTTGTCACTATTCTACAATGTGTCTGAATATAGACGTAGACATGTTTTGTAACCAGTTGGCTGGACTACTTGTTCCAAGGTACCGCGCTGCACAAGCGAACCATAACGGCTGATATACACTCGAAAAACAGAAAGAATATACAGTCTGTGTACAGAAAATACAACATGGCTTTCACAGGTGTAGCACACAGGTATGAATTATGTACCCGCACAAAATAAATAGTTCCTTTTTATGTTAATAGAATTAGTATGCAACTTTTCTTCTATGTTACTTGTTTGTGGTGAACATGTGTCTGATGCTACTTTGGGTTGGGTGGTGCACGCTCTCAATTAACATAACCGCCCTGGCTCTGTATGTGAGGTTACAGCAGTTTGACTTCATCATGCTCAAGCTAATCCGTGTCAGTGTAGGTTCTTGTATAAGTTGAATATTACTATCCTAACCTGTCATATGTATATGTTGCTCAGATATAACCAACCTGATGAAGGGCAGTTGCTGAATTACCTTTAGTTTGTCCTTTATTTCTCGTTACATGTGCTTTTATTTTAGCTTTTAAGCTCTACCTTTTGCATACCGACCCAAATTCCCACTATGTTTAAATCTTTTTTGCTTAATGACACATAATAGTTTCCTAACAGTAACACCGCAGCATGTTGACCTTTTTATTTGAGGTAAAAAGGTCAACAACTGGTGTTGGGTGTACTGTTGACCCCGGCTATTATCCGTGTTTTACCATGTCTGCCTGGCTGACCCGTCGCCTGGTCGCTGCTGATGGGCTCAACCAATCGGCAGCGTATGAATCCATTGTAACAGCAGCAGCGTCTTTGATTAGTCCATATATATTGATAAGTCTTCTGTCTGGTCTTGAACGGAAATGTGTTGCCTGAGTACTGATGACAATGAGGAAGAATATATATATTTTAGCATTTATTTCGAGTTATTTTTACTTGTTTATTAGCACTACATGGCCTGGTTCCTTATGTGTCTGAAAGATTCTGGGCGTACGAGTTGGGAAAGCCCTCGAGTCCTCTGGGAGCAGACTTGAACAGAAATCCCTGGTGGTTCTGCATTTAGCTCCCGAGCTTCTGGTACAGCCCACAGTATTTGGGGAAGGCGGGGGGTGCTCAAAGTCTTCATATTTTAACACAAGCTCAAAACATACCTGTTGGACATAACATTTGTGTAGTTATTATATTAGTTATTCTATTATTTTATGTTGATTTGATTGCAGATGATGTGGAGGGTGATGAATGAGTCTTTGTGGCAGCTGCTGTACGGTGATGATGATGATGATGCACGCTGGCTGAATGCAGATTGACAGTGTGCAGCAGCTACAAAAAAAACGTGTCGTGATTTTTGAATAGCACGTTAACGATTATACATGGACGGGTGTGGCTCAATAATCCTGGAGGCAGATTCGGAGTCTGCATCATTGATGGGGTGAACGACGGTGTCTTTAAAAGGCTGAATTATTGATTGATGAAGTCTTTAAATGAGGTCTCGACATGTCGCGCATGAACTCCTGTAGAAGAATGAAGCTAAATAACTCTTGAAGGAATATTGATGTATTCCTTTTAAAGCTTTTGTACAAGTCATCACTGACTGCGAGAGAGGGGAAGCAGAACGATTAATTCTGACAACGAACGGCATACAAGTCGGCTGTGTTTTCCTAGACATGAGACTTTTATGTCTATTTACCTTGTACCTGTATCCTTTCGTGTCGGTTTGGATTACTTTAATCCAGCGTCTGACTTGTGCAGTGTCAAACTTTGTGGTAGTTATATGTCGTTCTGTGCCGATAGAGTGAGGCACCATTTCTCAGATACAGCGTTAACATCTGGAATGAGTCGTTCCTGTTAAAGCCGAAATCTTCTGTTCATGTCCCCTTTCCTTCCCTTTCTGTCGTGTAGATGTTCCCCCTGCCGACCAGGAGAAGCTGTTCATCCAGAAGCTGCGGCAGTGCTGCGTCCTCTTTGACTTCATCTCGGACCCGCTGAGTGACCTGAAATGGAAGGAGGTGAAGCGGGCGGCGATAAGCGAGATGGTGGAGTACGTCACCCACAACAGGAACGTCATCACCGAGCCCATCTACCCGGAGGTGGTGCACATGGTGAGCGTTTTAACCGTCATACACAGTGTCAGGGTTCCCACGGTACCTGGAAACCATGGAAAACATGGATTTATTTTTTCATTTTCCAGGTTTGGAAAAGTCATGGAAACTGAGCATGAACTTGTTGTTCATCTACAGCTTGTTGCATTATTTCATGCATTGATATTATCAATAAGACATAATCTCCAAGCATTTACAATGTAGACTTGACTGGCACATCTTTTAAATCAAGTAAGTAGTCAGGTGTCCTAGGGCGTTGTGTGTGAGGGGAGGGGGGCGGAAAGCTTCAGGGGCCTATAGATCATCACTTAATATGGTACCTGGAAAATCAGGAGGTAGCATGGAAATGTTTTTCAAGGCAAGTGTGGGAACCCTGAGTGTACGTACTCGGGTTAGCTATCCGAGTGCTGTACATTATTCACCTCCAGAGTAAAGGTTCCTGTACGTGAGGCGAAGCTGCTGCTTTTGTTGCACGCCCGACACAGAATGTGGTATTTTCATTTCCCTCTGTGCTGATGCAGGGTGGATGTTGTTTTTAAGCTGCTGTTGCAGGCTTGTGAGTTTCACATTGGTGAGACTATTGTTTTAGAGTTGATTTTAAAGGAATTCTTTAGGGCAGATTACGATTCAATACTGTTCAATATTGCAATATTTATTTTAATTATCTTCAGTAATCATTTCATTTACATGTAATATCTTTAATAAGAGAGGCAGTGGCAGTTATTTTTGTGAATAATCACAGCGTGGTGAGTATTTTCAGCCACAGGTTGCCTTCTTTCTCCTTTCATCTCCTCCCTGTTATTCATTAAGAGCACTAATCACGTCATCACTGAGGAAGGACGCTCATATCTTCAATTGATGGATAACATTGTCTGTCTGGCTGTGGTTATGTTTAATAATGACTGTGACGTTGTCGTGTCTCACTGAGGTAGGAAGGATTGTCTGTGATACATTTTTGTGAATAAGCCTCGGCTGTACACTAAATGCATGCGACCATGAAAGAGCCACATGACTGTTGAATGAAGCTATTGCTTTCATATTCCACGATCATCGGTAGAAGGATCTGCTGTGCATTTACCTCGGTCTCTTCATGGTTTGGATGTGGACTTTATGTCTGTGCTATGAATGTGCTGTGGTTTCTACGGCCCTGCCAGCAACACTCGCACGTTTCAGAGCCACTTTGGTCGTTGTCTTTTGGCTCCCCACAGCGTTGTGCGAAACTCTCAGGAGCATCACTGACCTCGGTAAGAACCGAAAGATCTTTCACACATAAACCCAATTCATCTTCTACCCTTGAAATCATTGGTTAAGGCATTAAGTGGCCTATTTATTTATGTGGTCACTTAGTGGCGTTTGTCTAAAGATGGCCATAAGAGAGTTAAACCATACGAGGTCACTAACGAGGTCTCATGTACGAGGTCTCCATCCTCTGCAGGTGTGAGCCGGTTACAGTCGAGCTGTAGTCCGTGTGTCTGTCACTGAGCTCCTCCTGTATATGTATTAGACGTGTGTTCACCGTACCGCGTTTGCTGTCCCAAGCTAAATTCTAAAGCCTTTGATTTGAATCAAAGCCCGGCCTCAATGCCACACGGTAAGCTGCAGATAATCAAGGTGCTAATTTCCACCCGTCCTCCTCGTCGTGGCTTCATTTGATCAGTGCTGCAGAAAATGCAACCGAGCTTCCGAATCTGCATGAAAGTATCCTCTTATTCCTGACGGGGCCCTCTTAAAGGCACGGGCTCTTTGAAGTCCACCGACGGCTTTCATCATCAAAGTATGGAGATCGACACGACTGACATCGTATTCGTATGTTAAGGCCGTGCACGTTATTTCCTCCAGAAGCCTTGTTCTTTCAGGGTGTGTTTGATGCCTCTGTGTCCGAGCTTTAGAACAATATTTTGCCCGGCCTTTGGGATGACATGGCTGTGGCTGTTCCATTAGTCCCGTTCTCAGGGGTGGGGGGATAAGAAAGGGTTTCTGCTGAGAACATAAACACGATGGTGAGTGTGCGTTGACCTCTGCTCGACTGCACTCTAGGGGGAATCACGAGGGGGAATATTGCACCATCGATGCATATTTTCATTCATAAAGAAAACGTTTTTGAAGGCAGGCTATAACGATGCATTCACGTTACATAACATGATTGTACCAGCGTTTGCTTCAGCGTGTTTTCACTCTGATCTGTGCAATAAACTATCCGCGTGTTAATTTACCTTTCTGTTGTCCAGTTTATTGTAATATTTGTTTATATATCGCACTGTAAAATAAACGGAATCAGAAATTGATCTCTGTTGCAACATGATATCATGACTGAGGGAGCTCCCTATTTTCTTCTCTCTCCATAGTTTTCTGTGAATATGTTCAGGACGTTGCCGCCATCATCCAACCCCACGGGGGCCGAGTTTGACCCAGAGGAAGATGAGCCCACGCTAGAGGCAGCGTGGCCACATCTACAGGTACACACACACACACACACACTCAACTGATGAATAAATCCATACAGCTGTTACATTCACGTGCCGTAACCTCGTCTCTTCTTTCCACAGCTGGTCTATGAATTCTTCCTGCGGTTCTTGGAGTCGCCTGACTTTCAACCGAACATAGCCAAAAAGTATATTGACCAGAAGTTTGTAATGCAGGTGAGCTGATACTGGTACAGAGAGCGATGGCATCGTGTGTGTGTTTTCATGATGCACGAGTGTTCTCTGTCTTTCAAAGATCTGTATGTGGTTCTTGGTATTTAGTGTCTCAGTCACCTTTTTGTTGTGCACAGCTCTTAGACCTGTTTGACAGTGAAGACCCCAGAGAAAGAGATTTTTTAAAGACCACTCTTCATCGCATCTACGGCAAGTTCCTGGGCCTGCGAGCGTACATTAGGAAACACATTAATAACATATTTTATAGGTGAGTGAGTCTTTAGGTTTGGCACATTGGTGACACTGTGCTGTAAGTAATGGAGCGTGTTTTGTTCAATGTGATTTATCGCCATGTTGCTGTTTTTCAGGTTCATCTATGAGACTGAACATCATAATGGAATAGCAGAATTACTGGAAATATTAGGCAGGTAAGAAACCTTTGAGAGGTGCATCCATAGACCTGTTGCCTTTGTCTGATCTCTTCAGTGTGTAGACGCCATCAGAGTGTTGAGTTGAACCCTGGCGCTTCTTCTTCTTCTGCTTCCCGTTCTCTTCACAGCATAATCAACGGGTTCGCATTACCTTTGAAAGAAGAGCACAAGATATTCCTGCTGAAAGTTCTGCTGCCTTTGCACAAAGTCAAGTCTCTTAGTGTTTATCACCCACAGGTAACCACTTTGTCAGTCTTAAATACTGTGTTCATGCATATGTCTGCTATAAACACCTTATTATTATTATAATAATAATGATAATGATGCTTTATTCTTCCCTTAGCTGGCTTACTGTGTGGTCCAGTTCTTAGAGAAAGATAGCACCCTCACAGAACCGGTAAGATGTCATTTACAAATACAATGATACACAAAGATATACACGGCTGTCTGTGCTTTCATTCCTCTGAATCTGTTTCTGTTGATCTCTTTTGAACGCTAGCTCCTGGAGCTCTTTGTCATTCAGATTGTCCATACCTTCTTCTTCTTCTTTACTAATGCTGCTGTCCCTGTCTTCAGACGGTCATAGCTTTGTTAAAGTACTGGCCCAAGACCCACAGTCCTAAAGAGGTGATGTTCCTCAATGAACTGGAGGAGATCCTGGACGTCATCGAGCCCTCAGAGTTCGTCAAAGTCATGGAGCCCCTCTTCAGACAGTTGGCCAAGTGTGTGTCCAGCCCGCACTTTCAGGTCTGACATTCACCCCAGCACACGCATTAAGTGATTTTACTTTCGTTTGTCGTACACATGTGCACAGGTAATCTGTCTGTCTGTCTACTCCAGTAACCCTGTTCTGAACTCATGTGGTCTCAGGTGGCAGAACGAGCTCTGTACTACTGGAACAACGAGTACATCATGAGCCTGATCAGTGACAACGCCGCCAAGATCCTGCCCATCATGTTCCCATCCCTCTACCGCAACTCCAAGACCCACTGGAACAAGTGAGTCCCTGAACCGGCTCTCCATCGAGTCCGTCTCTGAGTCTCGCTGCCCGATTATCGTTTGTGGTAACACCAAAGGCCCTTACACACCGGGGGCGGGACCAATGCATGACAAAACAAATGCTCTGAGTGAGTTCCAGTTGAAAGGAGGGAATGGATCTCAAAGTTTCCCGTCTTGGTTCGGACCAACCATCCTCCATGTTGTACATTATCGCGTATGCACAAATCGATTAGTTGGTTCCTTTATTCGCGATGCAAAAGCTCAGACAGGTTGCTCTAGCCCTCCTAAAAACCTACTATGGTTTTTTCGCTGCGTAATATTTGCGTTCCGTGTGAAAGTACGAATACTATAAGTGATGTATATATTTTTTAATCTCCCCCGGTGTGTAAAGGCCTTCAGTACGTTGACCCGTGGTAATCCTTGTGTTTCTGCAGGACGATCCACGGCTTGATCTACAACGCTCTGAAACTCTTCATGGAGATGAACCAGAAGCTGTTTGATGACTGCACCCAGCAGTTCAGGGCAGAGAAAAGCAAGTAAGTCAGGTGTGATGTCTCGGTGCCGCTGCGAGCTCTCCTGACGTACTTTAGACACAACAGATTTGTGCCCTCGGCGTATCGTTGAGTCCATTCTTCTTTTTGTGTCTCAGAGAGAAAGCCAAATGGAAAGAGAGAGAAGAAGCGTGGCTGAAGATTGAGAATCTTGCCAAGTCAAACCCACAGGTGTGCAAAGAAGCTAGTTAACCGTTGTTATCGAGTAATTGGGGTTGTGCCACATGTTTTTTTGTGTTTTTTTTTTTTTGTGTACATTCAAAACTATTGAGATTTTTTTTTCATGATTCTTCAAATGTCAACAAAATCCTGAACTTGAATAAATGTTTAATCGATTAAATGAGTTGACCTTTCTTTAATGAATACAACATGGGGAAGCAGTGACTTTGTGACTTCAGTCTGACGTTAAGGATCGACGCGGCGCTGCTGCACAGCGAATAAAGGAAAGAGTGACCGGTTCAGTTCTAACTCCTTTTATTGCGTTGGTCCTCCTCTTCCTGTACAGTTCCTGATCTACGTCGACTCGATATGCTCAGGCTGTCCGATGGACATGGAGACAGACGGGCCGCTGCTGGACGACGTCGACATGCTGAAGAAAGCAGTAGAGGAGGAAGCCACACAGGTAAGGAGGGTAGCGTAGCAGGGAATATTACACTGGCCTCAGCGCTAACATTGCTTATTGCCAAAGTAAAATCATTGTGGGCCAATTTTGTATCTTGTATATTTGAGTGTTTCTATTCAGTCTCCATGTGTCCAGATCCTAAAAGATCAGCGTCGAGAGCGCCCGCTGATGAGGAGGAAATCGGAACTCCCCAGGGACATCTGCACTGTCACCGCCTTGGAGTTGCACCGGAGGGCCGACGAAATGTTGACGACGCACGACGGCCACTAAGAGACCACCCCCCCCCCGGATCCACCGTAAACCAGCAGCAGCATCCACAGAGGAACCACAGGCCCCCCCCCCCCCCACACACACACACACACCCCAGAGGCCAGCACAACAACAGACCTCTGGTGTCTCAGCCCAGCACAACACAGAACTGAACAGTCTCCACCTGACGCAGGAAATGTCTAACGCCGCTCGTCTCAGCCTCGTTTAGGCTTTTCGGGACAAGCGGTGCCCCCCCCCCCCAAACGCCCTCTTTTATCCACCTGGTTGTCGGCCGGCAGATGCGTCTGTGGTGCTGGACGGTCCTGCATGACCACGACATGAACTTCACCCGAGAGACTGTAGTGTCCTTTTTCCTCCCTCGTTTCTTCTTCTCCCGTCCGCCACTCGTTGTGTTTTCGGGGTGCTGTGCTGCCCCCGTCTGGTCATTTCTCTCAGGTGTTCTGTTCTGTGTGTGTGTGAGCGGTCTTCTCTTCTTGCCTCTTCTTCACGGATGTCCAGGTGCTTGTACAAATAATATGAGCCTTGTTCATTTAAAAAACAAACTAAACAAAAAAACGCATCAGTTGATGAGAAAATGTCAGTTGTTTCTACATATATTTAATATTAATTATTATTCTCACAACAGTTCAACTAGACGGCTGTTTATATTTTATTTTTTCCTACATAGTATGCTAGGAGCTCTTCTCAGAGTAAAATACACTTCTTATCTGTAGACCTGCTCGGTTTGGAGCTTGCTATTTCCCCCCATTAGCTGTGAAGATTCATTGGTGGTTCTGTTAAGCAGCACCGGGTCATGCGGGACTACAGTGGGTCTGGATTAACAACAAACAGTGCGGGCCTGACGGAGTTCGAAGGTTCTTCATCCAACAGTTCTTTGCACTTGTGTATAAGCCTAGACGTCTCATTCATTTAGCTCCTTCGCTTAAAAAAACGGTGTCTGCAATAAGGTAACACAGGCTTGCGGTGCGTGTCGGTGGCTCAAACAATAGTCAGATAGTTTATTACGTGTTCGGATCCATTCAATTGGTTGTTGGGATGAGTGCCGGGGGGTTACATGAGAGGAGACTGTGAGGTTTATTTCTGGTCATTAGCATTCAGTACAAGTCGCTGTCATTCGCGTGAGGCTTACGAGAGGCCACAGAGACGTATCGTCGCTCGTCTGGGGTTCAAGGCAACGCCGCTGTGTGCCGAGAGAAGTCAGACGGGAGCAGGAGACCGTGCTGATAGCAACCACTTTTTCTACTCTCCTCAAGCAAGACCCTTTTATTTATAAAAACACTCGGTAGAGACTAGACTGCTCCGTAGATGAGGTGTGTTTGGTTTGAAGAGGTCGAACGTAAGCCTTTCTTTTCACAGTGCCTTTTATAGTCTAAGGGGATCAGCCGAGAATCGAGTGGGAGCATGAACTAAAATGCCAGATGAATTAAAAATAACAATAAAAAAATCGTACCATTAGTTTCCTAAAAAGACCCGATGCGTTCAAGTCCGTGCTCGGCACACCTCCAGCCGCTGGGACTCCCTGCACATGCCTTGTTGAAGCTACACAGAGAGGAGAAGCAGAGTGGTCGGCCCCAAGCCACTTCAGCGATGAAGCACTTCCTGATAAAACTTGAAAGAAAATAGAAACACAACTGAAGAAAACAAACAAACAAACTAGTAAAGAATTGAAATCCGTGATGCTGTCTGTGTTGTTGGGCCGTTCAGAGCTGATCGTGACGTTTCCATCCTGCTCCCCCACTGTCCCATTCATTGATTTGTACCATTCTTTGACACCCCCCTCTCTGCCCAGACCTGCACACTGGCTGTAACCCCCCCCCCCCCCCCCCCCTTCAGTAAAAACCTACTACCCTGTTCGGACATCTGTTTGATCTGCTTCTGGATGCGTGCGAGTTCCTTTGCCTGCAGATCCTCTCGTCAGTGTTTCAACCGAATGTGCAAATTGTAAATAATAGCGCAGCCAACGCTGTTCCGTTCATGTTTGTCTTGAAGAACAACATTCACCAAACGTTGTGTGCGGCGGTGGTTCCGTCCCCTCAGCACTGTGCCGCCTCTGAGTGTCGGCGCTGCGGCTTGTGTTCCGCTGGTGACTGTTGTTCTCCTTGAAATGGCTTTAATGTCGGCTTCTTTGGAGCTCTCTTCATTTTACATGAGCCGTCTTCTTTGTTTCTTTGAAAAGAATGAAGTGTCCTTTTAGTACACGTCTCCTACTAAACGGCTTCATCTAATGTTGTACATATAATGTACTTTTATTTTATGTTCTAACTATTATTAAATGGTAGGTTTCATACTTTGTACCAGACACCCCGTGTACAGAATACAGAGGTTATTAGCAACAGTTGGTTTGTGGCACAGACGTCAACGCCTGACTATTTAGAAACCGTTTAGGATTTGGATAGTTTTTTATCTATTTGTAAACGGACATCTTTTCCGCATTTGTGTTTGTTTTTCACCTTCAGACGTGTGTTGAGACTCCACATACATGAGCTTTTTGTGTGTGCTTTTATCCAAATCTCCAGTGGTGTACATCGATCTATATACAGCAAATAAAGAGAACATGTGAGTTTTATATTTTCATCCTAAAAAAAGGAAGTTCTGTGAGTCGTCATTGTGTTTTTTCCTCTCGACGAACACCAGCTCACCTCTGGCTCTGGTTGTTTGATTAAAAACGCAAACGTTTCTTTGTGGTTTCCACGTCTGGAGAGATGTGGCACTTTGACTCTACTCCGTCTCCATCAGTTGTTCCATTCAACCCTTTACCCATAAAGTAAGAGCGGGAGCGAAACAAGATCATGTAACGGAACGATTGTAAACATGTAAATGGTGAATATAGAAACCACAGCTTGTTAATTCACTTTGTAGTCCAAGTTCTGGTACAAGCGTTCATATAAATATGATACATTTCATAAAACAAGAACACAAATCTCTTAATCCTAAAAACACATTGTATTTGTAATCTCTTTGATTCATTGAAATGGAAATGTAATCCTTTGCCTCCACCTGCTGGCCAGATGTGTTAAACGTTCAACACCGTTCAAAGCCTGATGACGCTTATCCTCATAAATATGTCCGATCACTGCGGTGTTCACTGAATCCTCAAAAGATGTACATCCAGTGTTTATGCATCTCTGTACAGTCAACAGTCTGTTTCTACCTCACAATGGAACCTTCAAATGACGGGAGTTTAAACACACAGCAGGTCATTGAGTTCATGCCTTACTGACGAAGCTGGCATTGGTATTCTGGTTTCATTCAGAAGTATGGAAGCCCTAAACGCGCATCATTCAAACATCATTTTTAATATCGTCTTCTCCAAATCACGAGTTAAAGGAGTTGAACATTAATGTAGCAGCAAACTATTTGCTGTGTAAAGATCTAGAGTAATGTCTGAGGTCATTTAGATATGTTTTTTCTTTATGTAGTCAGAGATGTCTTCAACTACAACCTTTTGTTTCCTCAAGATAACGATGTTAAAAATAAATGTTTGATATCAGTTAGGGCATCCATACTTAAGCAGCCATGTGTTTAAGCAGAATAACTTGAAGCACACTGCTCTTCTTCAGATGTTGCTGGCCTGATGCTCTCCAGACGGGCTTGTCTGAGGTCACTGAGGTTCCTCTATATCTCAGGGCCAAACATCAATTTACGACTAACTGTAAACGAGCAAACTATTGTGGCATCGTGGCCTTTGTCTCTAAACGACTGCCCTAATGAGGATGCAGATTGTCTCGCGCCAAAAATAAAAAACAATTTGCCTCATCAACACATTGCACCCCAATTATCTAAGAGGAAATATTCTGCTGGATGATACATCATTGAAAATTCATTGTTTTCAGTCTCTCTCTCTCTCTCTCTCTCTCTCTCTCTCTCTCTCTCTCTCTCTCTCTCTCTCTCTCTCTCTCTCTCTCTCTCTCATATGAGGTCACTTGGGTTCATTGTTTTTCGGACCGCTGCGTTGCTTCTCTCTTCTTGTGATCAGACCCCCCCCCCTGGTCGTTTGCAACAAACAAACGTCTTGTCACGACAGGGGATGTCAGAACCTATCGCCATGGAAACAGAGCTCAAACGTTCGACCCCCATTGTGACTACATCCAATCAGATTTAAGGAAAAGCTTTCAACGCTGCACATTACTATACTTCTGAAGTGCAGTGTGGGTACATCTCTGTGGACCTGATTCCGTGCCTGGGTCTGTGTGGGAGCTTGGTAGTCTTGTATCCTTCCTCTTCATCTTTCCTCTCACGCTGAAGCTCCGTTGCACCTGAAGTCCTCTCGAGCCGTCTCGAGTCACGTCTTGCTCTTCAGCCAAGTCCCAGTCGCTTTGATGCTCGACTCTCAAAAGTCCTCGGCATCAAAGCCGGGGAATTTGGGATCAGGCCCCAGCAGAGGCCCAGCATCCTGCCCTCACGTTGTGTGGTCAGACAGAACGGGAGGGCAGATCCTCTGCCCTCCTTGTGTTCTACGGATTACACACGCCGTCAAGCTGCCAGCCCTCCGGTGTCGAGCCACGGGACTCACACGTCGATCTGCCTACTCTCTGTTATCGAGCCACGGGACTTCACGCCACTCGGGTGTCGGACCACGGGCTCCACACCTTCCTGTCTTAGTCAGGCTAAATAAAACCTGTTTCCATTAACTTCTGTCTCCTGTGGTCTTGCGTTTGGGTCCTGCCTGTGAACTCCCGTGACAGAGACCTGCTTCGACAAACAAAGCTTGAAGGAATAAAAGGTGAGAAGGGCAAAAGAAGCCAGTATGAGTTGTGATGGATGACAGTGAATGCAGTTCACTGCTCCGTCTGCTCACACCAGTACAAGCTGTTCCCGAAGCTGCTCACACCCTGGAAGGCTGCAGGATCCCTTTCCTATCACGACGCAAAGGCCACAGAGGAGCTGGTACATGTTATAAACTGACTGACGCAGTTGCTACACGTTGAAAATAAATTGATGTTCTCCGGGGTCACGACCATGAACAAACGTTCCTCCTCCATTTCTTCCAAAGCGAGGACAGACGATGAACCAGGCTGTCAACATCCTGCAAAGTCCAAAGAGAAACCTGACAGTGTGTCAAAGCCTTTTTATATTCACAGCAGAGTTGAAACATAATGATGCAGATGTACGGCAGATGTTTGTAAACGCTCATCTGGAGCTGGAGACGACAATGATCATTGCCTATTCATTTACGTGTGGACGAGTCTTTATGACTTTAAGAACAGTCCAGTTATCACCCGACCCTAAATGCCACTTCTGTCTGCCTGATCAGGAACATAAAAGCTGTGGAGTGTTGACATTGTTAGTCTGCTTTTCACAAAAACATGTGCTTATATACGTGCACCACATGCATACGTGCATTTGAAAGAAAAAACTGTGGTAACCTCTTCAGCAGTAATCCTCCTGCCTGTCAGTCCGAGTCGCTCTACCACTGCGACTGTCTGGAACACACACACACACACACACAACCTTTATTGTCGTCCAGTACCTGGGGTAGCTGGGGACAGCCCCATTGTCTGACGCCATGCAGACACATAAGCCTTCGTCTGTACAAGGGACACAGGTAGCTGTCTGAGTACGTGTAGCGCAGAAGAACACAACAGTGCAGACATGGCGGCCTCGCCTGACTGTCTGGAGCGATGGCTGTTCACAGCACACAAGGTCAGCACACGGAGGGCAGAAAGCACTGTGAGCGGAGCACTGGCTTGTATTTGGGAACACGATCCAGGGACAAGGAAGGCAGAGGGGACGGGACAGAGACGCTAACAATCAGGGACACACTGGGCAGAGGTCTTTCACACTCTTTTGCTCTTTTTCCACTCGGCTGAGCGATAAGGTGGATGTGCAGAAAGTGATGGAGGCAACCTTTCGCAAAGAGGGGATGTGTGTGCATCTAAGTTCCTTTGAAGAAGAATCAGTGCGTACTGATAACGTGTTCCACTCAATAACAACAATGTGACACAGGCAAAGAAAACCAAATCCAGCAAAGCGAGAACTGTCGCACAGGATTCTGTTGATGTGGATTGAATCTAGAAATGAAGGACCACCAGTTTAGGAGAAATAGATGAGATGAGTATTTGGTTTCTTCTTCACATGCGACAGCACAACAGTGCGTCCATTGATCCGATGAAACCCTCTGACTCTGTCAGTTCCACATTAATCTCTCCACGCACTGGCTCCACCAAATCAATTCCCCATTACGCGAGATGATTAAGTCCAGTGTCAACGCGACGTGAACAATCTCAGCTTCTACAGTGAGCTGCTTTATGGTGTTTGCAATGTAGATGCAACGTCCATTTCACCATGTCGAGCATTTACACATTTAAAGATCACGCAGACTATGGAAATTCTAATTAATGATAAATGCCGATACAGAATTCATAGAAAATACTAGAATAAAGAATTTCACAAAACAGCTTTCACAAACATCACTGCTTCGTGCTGAAGAGCATCAATCATGGAGAGACGAGGCTGCTTTGGAGGAACGGTAAGTAATTAGCGTGAGAAGAACAAGGCAGGAAGCGGTATGATGCAGACAATAATTTAGGGATGGAAACTATATGAATCATGCAGTTATGTTTCTGTCTGTCTGTCTGGCAGCCAGTCACTCTGCACATCACCTCAGCGTGGCATCTGTATCCCGGTTGCCGTGGCAACGCGGTTGCTATGTGATCAATTTATCTGGAGATCTGGCTGTTGCAGATGTCACCGGGTGCCGCTCTCCATAACAAAGCCTCGGTCACGGCAAAGGATCAGTCACGGCTCCCAACTCGTTTGTTATTCTGACAGAAAACACTTGTATTCTTCTGATCATCCCGTGACAAACACTGAACCAAGTGCACATTGTGAGGTGTTCATCGTCTCAGATGAATACCTCGAGGTGCCGGTTAAGAGGCCCGTCAAGTGCAGCTTGACATACAGTCCCTCCCCGCCAACCTCCCGCTTCTCCCCCATCCTCCCCCTCTGCAGAGCCGCCAGTGTATCCCCTGCATGACGCACGTTTCTGCACCTCTGACGTGTGGATCTGCACAGCAGCAGGAATACCACCTCCTTGCTTTCCTGTCGTTAATACCCCTGAGCAGCATGAGAAAACATGTCCATTGCTCTTCTGTTTTCACCACAACGTGGCTAAAATCAGTTTGAATCATTGCATGTGGGAACAGAAATCTATCGGAACAGAAATCTGTTTATTTAATTAAGGCTTTGTTTGGGTTGTAGAATTATGACACGGGTAAGGTTAGTTATGGCTACGGTTAGCATTAGCCTCTGGGGAGGGAATGTAAGTCAATACAATCTCCTCACAAGTATAGGAGTGGAACCTTGTGTGTGGCAAGAGAAAGCAGTAGCTCATCAGGCCCAGCTGCATCCCATTAGTGTTGACAAGGCTCTTCACACTGGCCAGCTGTTAGCTGTGAATGGAAGCTGAGCTTCTTTTTGCCATGCTGGGCTGCATCATAGAGTCTGTGGCAAAACAGGGGAAAAGCAACTGTGAAGTGCCGCCTGTAGGTTTAAGGTTGTGTAGGTGGAGAGGCTGTGTGAACGCTGCTTGTTGAGGGAGCGCTGGAGCTGGTGTGTCAGAAACAATTGAATTAAGGTAGGGAAACACGTCACATGTTGGAAGTTGAAACTGCTGCGGGTGTCGACTGCTGGACTGTTTTTGCTGTGCCGGTTCATTCTGTCGATTTATGAAGGGAAGTCACAAAGTTTCGGCGTAGTGGTACATTTTTCGATGAAGTGGAAATTTGCGTCACTCCATAGACTGTATATCAGAACTTGATGTGGTCACCGTGACTTCACCCATTGGGTTGTGGACTGCTGTTTTGAAGCCTCAAGTTTGGCTTTTTGGCCGTCGCCATCTTGTTTTTTTTGCAACCAGAAGTGACAGAAAAGGGTGGAGCTGAATTACAATTAACATTGCCGAACTGAAAACTATGAAAGAGTTAAAGACGTGACACGGATAACTCCAAGACCGGACAATGCTGTGGTAGCGACCTGTCAATCACAAGGTAGCCCCGCCCTAAAGCATACCCTGCTTTATCATCTATTTTACTCTAAAAGTCAACATAATTTACTAAATGAACATCATGCTGTATTGAAGAAAACTGAAACGAGCAATTGTGACCATAAAGTTATGTTTATAATGTTTACTGAGGGAATAAATCAAGTGAGAAGTAGAGTCATTTTCTCATAGACATCAACCAGAATTATTTTCTCAACCAGACGAGTCGCCCCCTGCTGGCCACTAAAGAGAATGCAAGTTTTAAGGCACTTCCACATTGGCTTGACTTTTCGGACCTGGAGGTTGCAGCCTGGTGGAGCGATAAGGAAACTGTAACGTTCCCAATATGAATGAAAGAACAATAAATGCTGTGTTTTCATTATGGTCTCTTCGGGAATATTCAATGTTCGATGCAGCCAATTACTAATATTTGTAGAAAAAAAGCTCATTAATTTCTGTTTTCTTCCGCTGATTTTTTTGGAAGAATGTTTACAATTTGCACAAATTTTGAATGGAAACTTTACTGTAAACATATACAGCATTGAGAGAAGGAATGATCCAGGACTTCTAAAGTCGTACATTTGAGTAGCATTTCAGGAAAGACGTGGAAAATGTGAAGCCGTCTTGTAAATGCATCGACAGTCAAGAACTGAACACTCTTTCATACATTAGTTTAAACTTATATTAAACTCAAATAACAGCAAACTGTCATCTCTGGTCAACTCCCCACTGGCAATGACTCCTCACGGTTCCTATGATTTTCCAATAACAATATTATTGCTTATGCTGTGTGCATAGTTTATGAAACTGAGTTATTGTCGAGTTCATTCTATTTAGTGCATTTCTATACACTATATGAGACTTCACCCTGAGGATCTAATATTCACAAGGCTCAGGCTTTATTCTGTTAAAACGCTGTCCTGTTCAGTACAGGTGGTGAAGCCGCTGCATGACATTTGTTTTCTTAATACCTTTATTTTTTACCTGTATGCAATTTATTGTTGTTGACATATAAGGTGATCCTATCACTGATAGACAGCCAAAGGCCTGGCTTCAGTCGAACACCAAATAAAAGGCTCCTGTCTGTATCTAACATTGTAATGGACACGCTGTCCCATGGAAACAAACCTTGCTTTCCACATCACATGACTTCAAGGGTTCGCAGCTCAATGGAGAGTCATGGGATTGGCTCGATGAACAGAAACAAATGTGTTCTGTCCTTTTACGTTGTCTCAAACCGCATAATGATCATTTTCATTTCATGAAATGTAACTGAATCACGATGAAGACCAGAGGGTATCAAGGCTGAGGTAAGACCGAGACTTTGACGGGGCGGGAACGAGGCAAGACCGAGATCCGACCACGCTGCATGACACGTGATAAACTGTGGAAAATGTGCAAACCATGTAGGCACTCCTCAAATATATCTGAAAGATCCATATTCCCATGAAAAAAACGAATTGTTTCACTGCCATGTGTACTGCATATGTGTATAAGCGTAGCATGAGAAATGTGTTGATGAATGAATCATAAAGTATTGCAGAGGGGAATCGTGTGGTGCGCTCCACCCTGATCGGTGTCACGTCTCCCGTTATCCTTTCCTTCTCTCCAGAGTATTAAGAGTGTTTTCTTCTTCTCTCGTCTTTGTACGCAACGATGGCAAGCGCTCCAGCGTTTTTCCCGCCTCGTGCTTTGTGTTGCTGGTTGCTTTCCTGTCACCAGTCTTTTGGATTTACTTGTTACCGTCTACCTGACTGTCATTACCTGCCTGCCTTTGGACTCTCAAGCCTCAAAGTCAATTAGTAATCAATGAATTCCTCCTTCTGCCTCCTCATCGATTTACCTGCCTTTGGGTCCTTCCCCCTTCTGCCTGCACTGCTAATCCTGACACACTTTCTCATTCGTCATTTGATGGATTGTTCTTATAAAATATTGATGAGTGCAGCTTTAAATAGACATGTAGTGTACTTAAAAACAATATAAATACAACCAGTCGGGGCACACGATTTTAAACTTTTAAACTGTTAGATTACAAGATTAAAAGCTAATCTGTGGCCAGAAGATCTTATCTCAGGTAAGACAGTTTTAGTGAGTGATTCAAAAGTTAATGAATTCATTTAACTGGGGAAAAAGCCTCACTGAGATTACATCTTTTATTTTATATATTTTTTTAAGAAATGGATGGTTTGGTCAAAACAATGGAGTTTTTGCTTCTTCTGTCTGGGAGGTAAATGTAGTTTGAGACATTGGTTGCTGCTTTATTGAGCGACACAGTTTCACCTTTAGACCTTTAAGCTACTTCCAATACAATTTACGTTGATTTGTTTTATGCAGCAGCTGTCAACCCAATAGGACGTTTTCAAAAAAAGTGATTAAAAGTATGCTTAATTTGTGAAAGCTGATTTATATTTTCATACTGACAAGATGAGTTCAAATTGTAATTTAAAGCAATCAAACAAGGTTTTCCCTCATTAGATGGAATTATCCAAAGTAAAAGTACTCATTTTCAGGAAGAGTTTAGTTTTCAAACCGGAGCAAGGACAAGAAACGCCGACTCTTTGCTCAAATTACAAAAACATGACATACATTGGTCAGCAGCCTGATGTGACACCCTCATCTCTCTCCAGACACATTATACTCACTTTTAAAACAAGTATTTCTATTCTTAAGAGTGACTTTTTCTTTCTTTCTGCGGTCCAAGCATGGCTGGAAAAAGATTCAGCCCTGGTTCATGATTTATTCATGACTTGTGCCAACACTCGCTCGATCATGTGCTTCAGGAGGTCGACCGAGACGTGTGTTTGATGGCTGACACGCTTCACTTTGTGCAGAGCATTGCAAACCTCATTAGCAGACCAGCTAAGCGTTGATATAAGACATCTTTTGGAAGCGTGTGTCCTGCCAGATGGTGCGGGTTCATTTCAAGGATATATCCCTCTTTTGGAGACGGTGGTAAAGAACATCAACGCTTCTGAAGCAGAAACTAAATCGGAAGAGTTCAAAACAGTCTACAAAATTAGAGGATTTGTGACAAACCTGCAATCCACAAACAAGAAGACTCTTCAGTGAAGAGGAAAAAGCTGACTCAGCTTGTGTCTGCATCCTGATGGAGAACTTTGTCAGCTGAAAACTGTGCTGCATGTCCCACATTTTGGATGATTTTGACATTCAGGCTCTCATGAGCATCAGCACCGCTCCTGAGCGTAAATGTTTGGGAGTAGAGTCTGCCCCCCCCCATCTCTCCTCCATCGTGAAGACTCCCTCGCTGTGTCTATGCTGAAAGGGAAGAGAAAAAAAAAGAAGCATGTCCCTGTTTAAACTTCCATTTTCAAATCGATGACAGCCCTTCAGGCGCAAACACGACGATAAGAGGGTCAGCCAATCAGTGCTGTGTCACCAGAGAGCTTATTGAAAATGACAGCGGTGACCTGAGATTGACCGATAACCCCAAAAGTCAGCTAACACCGTCAAGCAGGACGAACCTTTTCTCTGCAGAAAACATCTGTCTTGAACGCAGAGTGGTTTTTTTTGTCAGCCTGGATGCCAAGGATACTTACGTCATGTAACGACTGTTCATAATGCACATCCTTCATAGAATATTCGATGGAACAGGGCCAGACATTAACCACAGCCAAAGTAAATCACACACAACAACAACACTGTTAACTGAATGACAATCGGAAAGCAGTCAAACTTCCACAGTGTCGGGAAAAGCAATACAGACAAAACACCAAACCAGGGTTATGAGCCAAATCGCTGTATAAACGCATACAGCCGTCTTGTAGCTCGCTTTGGTTCAATATCATCGGTCGCTCACCAGTGCTTTGGTTGAAAGGGTGTGCGGGAGGATGAGCTGGTAAACTAATCCCCATTCTCTTTCCTGTGACATTCTGAAAACCCTTCTGGGAACAGATGACGTGCCGATAAAAGCTGTATTTGCCACAAACGCTCCTCGGCATACACTTCATCCCAAATACACAAAATTGAAAAAAGAGAGTTGCAACTCTTTTATTGTAAACTGCTTGTGTTACAACACCTGGCCGTCGGGGGTGCTGCCGCCCACTCAGCACCTCCGCTTCCCCCGTCCATGTCAACAGGGGATCCACAGCAATCATCACATCGCTCTCTATTCCTAATCACATGTAGCAGCATCTGAATTCCTGCTTGTGTGTGTGTGTGTGTGTGTGTGTGTGTGTGCACATGTATAAAGGAAAGGAAGAAAGATTGCAGAGATAATGAGAGGTGCCTCTCACTGCCGACTCACCTCAACGCTTTCATTCTGATGCCCGTATGATGACACAGCTCTTTATAGGCAACATAAAATATATATTTGATCAAAAAGGACTTTTTTTCCCTAACGAGCATGTTTGCTTTGTTCGGCTCTTTGTGAGATATCCTCCGGACATGATCCATGTTTTTTTGTGCACTGTGAAATCTATGGCCTTTCCTGTGTTATTTTTCTGCATGTTTCTTGGCTGAAAGTGTGTTGATTAATCAGTCGCAGGGACACATTACTCTGCTGTAGGTCACTATGAGAGATCACTTTCGCCTGAATGGGCCTGATTATATAAGTGAAGAGTCAGAGGAGGCAAGTCTGAAAGAAAAATCAATCGACAATCACGTGAGGATAAATACTGCCTGTAAACCATGGAGCCAGTGTGACGTCATCAGGTGTTGGGGGAAATCACTTGACAGTGAAACAGAGGTTTTGCGATTGAAAGTGTATCGTATTCAAATTAAAAAAAACGACAGCAACAATAAAATAGAAATAAAAAAACAACTCAACGAAATGGTCAAAGGAAGATCGTCAATGATGTTCGCTCCACAAGTCAACCGCAACAATCATCCAAGTGTGATCTGATGTTTATTAAAAACATTTGTTCAGTTACATCGTTTCAACATATTACATCGTTTGGCAATCGATCGCGGAGGAAGGGAAGGCGTCCCCGCTAACGTGGACCCGCTTCCGGTGTCAGAAACATCAGTGTCGGTTTTCTGGCTTCGCCTTTTAAAATCCGAACTTCACAGAAACACCAGAGCGAGACATTAGCCCGAACGCACGCGGGCGCGCAAACACTCACACACACGCGCATCCACACACACACACACACGCCAGTATTGTAGAAAAATAGAGTGATTACTAATTGAAAACCAGCTTCACCTGATTCACGACTTTTGCATACAAAAACAAACAAACACTCGCTATGAACAAGCGCAACATCCTGCAGCCTGCAGTCATAGGCTTGAACGTGACTTTAGGCTATTTTTCAAAGAGTCCTGAATATCTTTACGCAAGAAAAACAACATCATGTGCCTTGTGTGAACATTTGATAGCAGCATCGGAATAGTTTTGTCACTGTGAGTTGGACACTGAAGCGGAACGGACAGTTCAGCATCTTTCACTACACATGGAGCACCGCTGTTTGGGAATGCGCCAGCTCGCTCCTGTATTGCTCCAGCCAGTTTCGAAGCTCGGAAATCCGGTACCCCTCCGGACCTCTGCCCCCCTGGTACACCACTCTCTCGTCCCTCACGATGTAAAGTCTCTCAAAGTAGGCTCCGTACGCGGCGTTGGACGAGTTGTCCATATTATCCACCACCACGTTGCTGCCGGGCACCTGGGCGAGCATCAGCCGAGCGGCTCTGAGTCTGTCCTCCAAGCAGCGGTGCTTGGGGATCTGATACGGCGCGTCCGAGCTCACCCAGCCGTCCGACGGATGCGCCTCCTCGATATATACAACTAAAAAGTCCGCAATGTCCGCGTACTGGCTCACGACGCGCTGAAACGCCGTCAGGCGCGTCATGAATGGCGGTCAGGAGCAGCTGCCAAAGTTAAGGATGAGCGGTCTCTTCCCTTTCATGCAGTCCAGGATCGGGACCTGCCGCCGCTCCTGGACCAGCATCACCTCGGTGTTGGGCGCTGCGCGCCCGAGGTGCGCCGATTTGAGAAAGTCCAATTTCTGACCGTACCACACGGCCCTGAGGGACTCCAAGGTGAACATCTTATTGGAGTCAGAGACGCACACCGGCGGGTCGTCCGGGCTGTCCTGCCTCTCTCCCATTTTCAGCAGCACCTTTTTCCGAATACACAAGAAATCCAGGAGCCACATCATGCCGGCGGCCAGGAGGAACCGGGGCAGCAGCATCAGGCACATGGCTGTGTGCTTCAGCGCCCTCGCCGTTTTGACACCGCCAGAGTCGTGCATCATCTCCTTCCCCTTGCCGATAGGATGCGACTGGGCCGGCGAGAGAGACAACAAGTACTTAGTCCCCTTTACCCATTGGAGAAAACTATCTGACGCACACAGGCACTGTTTTTATAGGTACAGCAGCATTTGAATAATGGGGGGGGGGGGGGGGGGGGTGCGCACCGCCCACTCACATGGTGGGGATTACCTCGCGTCCACTCTGGGTTTGAGAGAGAGAGAGAGAGAGAGAGAGAGAGAGAGAGAGAGAGAGAGAGAGAGAGAGAGAGAGAGAGAGAGAGAGAGAGAGAGAGAGAGAGAGAGAGAGAGAGAGAGAGAGAGAGAGAGAGAGAGAGAGAGAGAGAGAGAGAGAGAGAGAGAGGCTCTGAACCCTGAGACGTTTTTGATGCGATGGTGAGACACTTGGATTAGTTTGGCTGTCGGTCGGTCGTTAAGTCAGGAAAAAAGAAAACACATTTAGTCTTCGCGTCATTCCGCCTGTGGACTCAGGTCTCTCTGTGGCCACTAGACGGCGCTGGACTCACGCGCACTGCGACGGCTGTGTGCCGATGACTCATTCACCGATCTCCTCGGGCCCCTGAACACCTTGGGGGGAATAGAAGGCAGTATAAACCTGCTACCGCCGGTTTCCAAAGATACTCAGTACATTTAAATCCTCTTATCGTCATCTTTGTAAATAAATTAACCCATCGTCTGTAGTGCATTTAAAGCCCATTTCCTTCGCAGCAACCTGTTTATATTTCACCATCCATGTGGCATTGAATATGCTGCTTATTGTTATTGTCATCCTAGACTGTTATATTTCGACATACATGGAAGGACTGCTGCATTGGATTAGATTTGATCGTGCAGGTGTCCAATCTAAGTGACCCAAATTCAGGTTTTGGAAGAGCCAAGACCAGGGGCGGACTGGGGGAAAAAAGTGGCCCGGGAGTTACTGTCAGACCGGCCCACTCAATACACGGCGCGCTGCCCACTCAATAGTCTATATCTATTAGATATAGTTTATATCTCAAAGACCTCAGAGTTTCTTTTAATACTGGATTAAAGGAAGCTATAACTGCTTATTTTGCCAACCTAATCTCTTCTTCAAAGAGAAATCCCAAGATTCTGTTTGACACAATTAAGAGAATTGTTTCACCGTCTGTCTCCACTTTACCATGCTATTCTGTTGACGATTGCAACAAATTCCTTATCTATTTTATTGATAAGGTAACAGGTATTAGGTCTGGCATTCAGCCTGGGATCTGTTCATCTACATGTAGCTCCTCGCAATCTCCTGCTGTTCTGGACTCTTTCCAGCCAGCCTTCAAGACCTGATGGACTTAATTAACAAAACAAAGCCATCATCTTGCCCTCTGGATATAATTCCATCCTCTCTATTTAAGAAAGTTATGCTAACTATTGGCCCTGCAGTAACATCTATTGTCAATTCCTAATTGTCTACAGGAATTGTCCCTTCCTATTTCAAAACATGCCACTATCCAGCCCTTATTAAAGAAAACTTAGATCCAGCTTTTCCCATGAACTACAGGCCCATATCAAAACTGCCTTTCTTGTCCAAAATTTTAGAGAAAGTGGTGGCCAAACAACTTACTGCTGCACTGGAGAAGCACAACATGTACGACAAGTTCCAGTCTGGGTTTCGTAAGCAACACTCTACTGAAACCGCTCTCCTGAGGGTTTTGTGTAAAAGTAAACCCATGTCCTAGACCTGCTCTTAAAATATGTTTTACGTTTTTATTTTAGTTTTTATTATTTTTTATTTTCTCTTTTAATTTTTTTATTTTCTCTGTGTAGATAATTTATTGACCCTTGGGTCACATTGTGTTTTTTATGCTTTTAAATGTCTGCTCTGTTAAGCACTTTGTGATACTACTGTCTGTGAAAAGCGCTATAGAAATTCATTCTTTCATTCAATACACGGCATGTATTTCGCCGGTCTACGGCGGCCATTCGCACCTCCGCCGGCCCCGCCCCGACCGGCGCCCGGCACGACCGCACGGCGCAGACCGCGGTTATGGAGAAAAGTTTTTAAAAGCACCGTAGTGTCCAGCCGTGCTATGGCGTCCTCGGATCGCGAGGAGCAGTATAATGTCAGTTTATACTGTTGAAACAGTTTTCACTGATTATTGACTTTCGGTATCAGAGTAAATTGAACGTGTTCTGTGAAGCATATAATATAGTCGGGGCCGGCGATGTCAGAGACCGGCCCAAACCCCGTCGGCCTACCGGGGATTCCCCCGGTATCCCCGATGGCCAGTCCGCCCCTGGCCAAGACCATTTGCTGGTACGTTTCATGGCTAAATTGAATGAAAGAGTCTGAGATCTCTCCTAATTTAAGATCATTGTCGACTCTGTGGTAAATGTTAAATGTCTCTGTCCAAAGCTCATTTTTTTATCCTTATTTTGTGTTTTTTCTTGAATTTGAGGGCGACACATCTGGTGAATTAAAAAGAAAGTGATGTGAATGTCAGTTAGACATGAGAGTGTCAATCATGTGATAACTAACTAATGCCTCGTGTACGTGGTGAGATGCATCATGAACAGCCATCATTCAGGAGAGTTGAAACAAGGTTTTAGATGATAATTCCAATGTGCTGATGAAAACACTGAACGAAAAGTGTTCAGACTTGAGACCACCAAAGTCAGACAGGGCAAGAAAACGCAAGTGGTTTGTCAGTGAAACAGGTTGTTTAATCATGTTGTCTACCACTTCATTTGGAGGAGAAACTGAAAATGAGTGCACCCTGAAAGTCCGTTTGAATCCTTTAGGCCTACTTCACACATATTCAACAGCGGAAAGCTCACAGTTGAACCAGGAAGTCGGTCTGTAAACTATTTTGCAACAAACGTTGCTTTGTCTTCCACATCAATTTGTCTCACCCCGAGGGTTTGTTTAAAACCTCTGATCGACCGGCTTGACGTCTTGTTAGTGATGCCACGTGATCTCCGGGTGAGCGCAATGGAACAGACGCGGAACCAACAGCCGAACCCAAGAAGATACGATTCTGATTAACTTCTGATAAAGTGAAATTTTTTTCAGAGAACTCTGGAGACAGCAGCAGAAACCCTGGTGAGAAAATGGCCGTCACAAACCAGATGTGCAACAGCTACACACGTGACCTCTCAGCTTCTTTTACACACACATCTGCGAGTGTGAAGTTGCGCCATCCACCCCGAAAGACCATTTACTGGCCACACTTAAAAAGAGCTGTGTAATCAGAATGTTCGCTACATGTGTTTCACACTTTAAAAGCTGTGATGTCGTTTGTTTTTTTACCACTCACTTTGGATTTCAAAAGCAAACATTATGTACCATGCTTTTAATCGAGGTCTTCGTTTTATGTCTTGGCTCATTATATAAACTTGTTTGTCCTTTCTGTCACAGTGTGTCTGTTTAGAAACCAGCCCGTTGGATGTGCCTCTAAACGTTAAAAGATAATAATAAGAAAGTGGTAATGTAATCAAAAGGGCACTCTCCTGAATGAAATACATTCGATTTTCTTCATTATGTCATGAATTAGTCACAGCCCAAGTGGTTTAACTCTTGTCCTGTGACAGGGTGGAACAAAAACAACTGACGTCTGAAACAAAGAACTTTGTGACCTTTCTCGCAGGTCTCACGTGCGGTTCACATTGTGCAATCTAAAACAGCATTTGATGAAAGGTCGGGGGAAAAATATGGACAAAGAAAACGGTTTCTATTGAAATGGTTGTGACTCAGATGCTAATGTGTGAATGGGCCGCTCCCTCAAAGAGACAGCTGACGACGCACTGTTTTGTCTCGCCTGTCATTCTTCCTCTAACGTGGAAACATTTCATCTCGGCATCATGACCCGCCATGATATTAAGAAGCAGATTGTGTGTGAAAGAATGACGGCGGTGATCTAACTGATGTCAGTCTTTGCTATTTATCTGAAAGGACACTATGTGTTTTCTAGGAGATGATGCAATGTGTATACATGGAATTGCAAAAATACTGAGAGAAAAAGTGAGCTCACAGATTACAAGGAACAGTTTCTTGTCTGATGTAATATAATACTCCGGATGTAACTTGCCTTTAAGGTCATTGAAATGCTGCCAAAGGTGTTTACCGTAAAAGCAGGAAACGCCACCCATCAAGTACAGAGAGCGTCTGATGTTCGCCTGTAATACAGAAACCACTTAGCGCTCTTTAATCAGGGGTTCCGTGAATTTGTTTTTTTCCAAACCACGTCTGTTGAACTGGATTAGACCACTGGCGTCTTTTGGTTGTTTACACCGAGGCTGAAGGAAGAAGAGAGCTTGTGTGCTGACTTGAGGAGAACTCCTGACCAGTGTCGGTTACTTGGGTCGAATCAGATTTTCCCAGAATCATTCGGACCTCATAGATCATCCTCGTGTGACCCGCGCACCAAGAGGTCACCACAGAACTACGTCCCCCTAAGCTTCTGAAGCTCATTAACTCAAGCAAAGAGTCTCAACAAACACTCAAGACATGGGTCCCTCGAACCATGGGCCTCTTCCACACACACACACTCACACTCACACACACACACACTCACTCACACTCACACTCACACTCGATAGGATGAATAAGACACATGGCTTACCTGTCCTAGATTATGCTCGGGGAACCGCTCAGTCAGTTGAATCGGTTTTAGTTTTTTCCCAATATAAATTCAACATAACAAATAGAACAAATAAACCACAGCAAATGCAATACCAAAAGCAAAGATCAACATGTATTATTGTTTGTGTCTCATTCGGGTTTTTCTGATCACTGTTACCACATTATTTCCTAGAATAAGCAAAGTATTGAAAGTCTGTTTTGCCTAGAAAGCCTCATAAAAGCCGTTTTGATTGTGTAAATACCTCTTTCTCTTTTAACCTCCTAGTCTGCCACCACAATCCCGCAGCTCCTGATACTTTTCACATTCTCAACCGCCAGCTTGACAAGTACGGCAAACACTGGCAGCCTTGAGCGTTGATTCGGTTTTGTTTTTTTTCTCTCAAAGAATTTGTTTTTCGAAAACAAACTGCTGGATCCTTACTTTCAATAGACGCAGCCTGGATCTTGGCATGGGAGCGCGGGTCATACAAGGACATCCCAGAATAGGAAAAACAGCCCGGACAGAGCCTGCAGCAAAGCACCAGGAGTGGCGGGGATCCAGCCACTATTAAAACCCTGGCCACCGGAGTCATTGAATACACACACCTCAGGTAGAACACACACACACACACACACACGCATCCCTATAATTCTATCTCTGTGAGGACACTCATGGGCATAATGCATTCCCTTGCCCCTAAACCTTAACCATCACAACTAAAGGCCTGACCCCTAACCTTTACCCTAACCCTAACCTAATTATAACCCAAAGCTTAACACCAAGTCAGCACCCTACAAAATGGCTTTGAAGAAGTAAGGACCGTCAAAAATGTTGCCACTTCCCAGAAATGTCCTTCTCACAGCGGGGCCGATATACAGCCCATTTCAGACTGCTGTTTGAGTGTCTGCTGACTGACTGTTGCCATGAATGTTTTCACACAGAACACAAATATTACACGGCGAAAAAGTGTCAAAAAATGTTTCGGACCACGGTTGATTTTTTTTTGGAGCTTTTGGATGTGAATAAAGGCATCAGCCAGTCACGTCGTGCCGAGCGGACATAGTCGAAATGTCCACGATAGAATCTTTTGTTGAGAAAGCGTTACAACTGTCGCAAATACACATCGACGCCGATATGAATCGTTTTAATGCAATATATTCGCAGCCGAGTATTTTGCATTTTCGTATCCTTTATTCTTCCCGGTGTGTTTCAAAAATCTTGGTCACCACAAATATACAAGTACAAGTACACACACACAGACATATGGTTCATTAGGCCCCTTTTGGGGACACACACACACACACACACACACACACACACACACACAGAGTTGTAGAGCTGTTTTGACATCGTCTCAATTAGTGTATGTCACCTATAATGTCGTATGTCGTGGTTAGGTAAGGTTGCAATAAAAAGCACTTTAAAGCACTTTTCACGATTCATGGTCAAAATACAGCCCTGTCCCTGATGTTGGGCAAGCATTTGAGCAGGTTTGTAGTTGCTAAGCAACCATCATGTCCCTCTCAGGCTAATCCATCCAGGCCGCTGTGGCTGCATGGAGCCTTCGATGCACACTGATACATCACCTTGGTTCACCAGCGTCCTTTGTCCACAAGAGCAGCGCTGATACACCAAACTGCACGACTGTAGAGAGGCTGGCTTTATGTCTTTATCGCATCACACAGCCTGGTCATTTAGTCCTGAGAAAATAACTAATCTGTTGTGTTGATAAAGAGTCAGCGCCGGGAAGATAGGTATACGCTTCACACCGTGTCCCTCGCTGCGCTTCTTCAGTCTGCTCACAAATGAGTCCCGCTGCCTCTTTTGACTTTCCAGCTAGAAACACCATCAAAGCTAAGTAGATAAAGCGGGGACAAAGTGTGTCAGATGAGGTCTGATATGATAATGCTGTGAAAGCGAGAGACTATTCTCAAATGTCACAGCACAGAGATTTCCTGTAAGGCAACTGATGTGATTGTTGGAATTTCCCAAGACAGTCTTTAGTGTGTTATGTAGATTGCTTCTCATTCGGGCATGATGGATAAGTCTTCCTGGGACATTTACATTCATACACACATGTGCTGTTGTTTGTCTCCATGGTACATTGTCCAGCAAAGGCAAACGTAAAGGAACAATCATAGGGATGTGACATATCCAGATAGATATGTGCTGTGTATTAGTTCCAACATGAGTGGCCTTGCCCTATTCATTTAGCCCACACACTGTACGTGTTATGCCGTACTAGACACATAAGCCGTGTTCCCATTCACACATTTCATCACCTTAGAAAAGTTGTACGATAGATACGATTTTTTTAGTTTGAGGTGATTTTTGCATTTGTCGAAGAATAATTGCTGTGCTAAATGAAGTATGGAAACGCCTTTGACGAATAAATTCTGTCGTAGCGAACATTTAACCTAGCATGACTTATCACTTGTTTGTTCTGTTGCCGTATTCTCAGATGTTCCCATAAGGAGCAAATGCTTGTCCTCGTCTCCCGACAGCGTGAAACATGGCCAATAGTAGCTGACGTGAAAGAACAATTGAAACTTTTCTCTTTCCATTTTTCTCTCATAGATGGGTTTAGACAGCCAGGCCGACTTGTTTAGTTTCCCGTCCACAACGTCGACTGATTCTACTCTGTTTACTGGCGGAGTACACACATGCAAGCCAATAACAACAACTTCTCACGAAACTGCACTGTAGCTGAGTTTACTCGCTCCAAAGAAGTATATGGCAACGTGCCCAATTCAAATACATTTTTTGACGTTTCACAAACGTTTTGTGAATTTCTCTTGACAACTGCATAGAAAACACGACTATTAACACCCTGAAAGCACATACATTTTGAAGGAATAGTTAGACATTTTGCGAAATACATTTTTCGAGAGTTAGATAAGAAGATCCGTACCACTCTGGTGTCTGTACGGTAAATATGAAGCTACAGAGCTAGCAGCAGATTAGCTTAGCTTAGCATAAAGACTGGAAATAGGGAAAGGGCTCGTCTCTGTAGAACCGGCTCTGTCCAGAGGTTACAAAATCTCCCTACCAGAACCTCCAAAGGTCACGAATGAACAAGTTATATCTTGTGTTACATCTGCAGAAAAAGCCATCATATTGTGGTTTTATCTTGTCGTCACAAGGTTGACAGAAAACCGGAGGGATGTCGCTGAACTCGACCAAGAAATAATCAACCCCCGTAAAAACCACAACTTGTTGTTTTCACATTTGGCCTCGTGTACAGATTATTGTGCAGATAATCTCTGAGGATTTCTGCTTGATTGTCAGATTTTGCTATTTTTGGACAGAGTCAGGCTGTTTCCCCCATTTCCAGTCTTCATGCGAAGCTAAGTTAACCGTCTGGTTGTAGCTTCATATTTACTGTACAGACTTGAGAGTGGTAGCCTATCAATGTTCTCACGTAACCTCGCAAGAAAACCTATGTCCTAATATGTCCAACTACTCCGAATGTATAAACAACATATGGATATTGTATGTGATATTTTTTTTTTTTTTTTACATATGAATAAACGAAACACAAATATGTTTATTGGACAAACTGAAAAAGATGCACTCTCTTTACAGTTTTCCATCTATGGGCTTTTCCACAGTGTTGAGGACATCATAACAATCATAATTCGTATATGACGTAACACATCCAGATATTTTTGGGATTTGCCAGCTTTAGGAGCCTCGCTTATCAAAACACATTCTATTTAGAAAAGGGAACTGTATTTCTGTGCAGTCCAAGTGAATGGTGAGCCTGTGTGCATGTTTAAACGTTGTCAGACTGAAATATGAAATCTTTATATCTGATATAAAACCAAAGATTGGTTCGCGTCAACCTTATGCAGAAACTGAATGTATATGAGCATGTACGACCAAGGCTGCATATTCCTCTAAATTTGTTAGAGCTGAGCCAAGAGACCACGTTCCTGTTTCCTCACGAGCTGTTTTTTTACACACATGACCTGCCGGTTTACGCCACTGACGGGTCACGGACTGTCCAAAACTGTTAAATGTTAACAATGCAGAGAGGACTAGGTAGTAATATCGTCTATCAAAGCAAAACCAAAATCTAATTCTGCTACAAATACTACGTGGGGCACCAAATACACAGCTAAAACTGCTCCATTTCCTTCAGTTTGAGACGTGAGAAAAAAAGTTATATTATATATTTGTGATGTGTTTTTAAAGCTTAACTCTTCAGAGACACACTGGGGAATGTGGGAAAGATTGAGATTGAGATTGAGATTGAGGCAAAGCCACAAAGAATCGGCAGGCGTCGTTGAATTAAAAGCCCAGTCACTCCAGGATCTAAAAAAGCAAAATTAACGGTGAAATAAATTAATTTCTATTCATATATATATTAATATTTAATTTTGCACATATCTTATCTTGTTGTATATGTTTTCACTGTTGTATATATTACACTGTTTTGCTCTGCATATCACATTTTTTACTTTATTTTTATATTCATATTTCAAGCAAGCGTTTAACAAGCGTCTCACTTTGCATTGTATAGATGTGTCGAGTTTGTGACTGTAGAAACCTTGAACCAGTCACCAGACCTTCAAATATCACAACAGAGCATCACGGCAGTATGAACAATAAATAAATAGATGAATGTAAATTTGAAGAAGTGATGGTGTTGGTTGCAGAATGTCCTGAGAAGCAGCCTTGATGCTCGGGAGGACATTGAAGAGGAAAGCGTTAAAGCGTTATCCAAAGGGCAAAGACAGCAGTCAGGGCAGCAGCAACACAGAGGAACAAGAGCAGGCATGTCGAGTCATTTGTCTCAACATGTGACCTGACAAAAGTTCACGAGCGCCACCATCGGAAGTTAAAAGGTCTAACCATACACACACCTTGTTGAATGATCGGCATGCTTCACACAGTGCACATTTTGTTCTGTGCTTGCAATAAAAAGGTTGCGATCATTTGATTCTGATTTCTGTGTCTAATCACATGGGCTAACGTGCTGCATTTCAATTTAACGTGCTTTTTTTAGTTGTCTTCTAGATTCATTTGGCTTGTACACCACAAGGGATTCTTGATGCGTCCTCCCCACCAATCGTGAACAAGAGCTTGTTTAGTCTGAACGTTTAGTGTTTGAGGCCAGTCTGTGACTTAGCAACACCTACAATTATTAACCTGAAAGAAAACTGTTTCACAACTTTGTTCTCTTCAGTGTTTGTGTTTCACCATCTAGAATATCTGACATATATTATGTGAAGAAATAGAAGGGCCTCTTTTTACCGCCACGGCTATTTCTGGGTTGAGGACGTATTATCGTAGAGCACATTCACGAGTCAAAGGTTTTACTTGTCACGCGTTCGTACAATATGTGCAGTAAAATACAGGGCGGCATACTGTTGAGGCCGCGCTAAAAACATATTAGTGGGAGTGCAACAAAATTACATCCATTAGAATAAAAATAGAGACCTAAAGGATCAAATTACAAGAATACAAAAATTTAAACATATATGTCATTAAAGTATTGGCCCAGTGTGTGTGGTGGGCTATTTTTGCAGTATATACACTTCTGTCACAAGCATGGTTTAAAGTAAAGAATTGGGAATATTTTATGGCTGTTATTCCATCTTTGTTATTCAATAATATTACACCACCGACATGATGGTTTATACAGTAATGCTGTTATAACGATGCACGTGCACGATGAAAAAGACAAAGCTTGAGAAGTCAGTAACAAAACAACATGTTGATTCCACTGCTGAAAATGATAAAAATGACCATTTGAACACACTTTTCCTGAACGATTTATTGGTAATTATTGATAAATACCATTTCAAATGTTCGGACTGATGTTACGTTTGTTGCATAATTTATGTAATAATTTGTTCTAGTGTGACCCTTCTTTGCCATTACTCACCCCGCCTTTTGTTAAATTCATTTTCTTTTCAGCAAGAAACTGGATTTCACCTCTGTTTTCTATTTTCAAAGACACTTCCTGCGGTTTCTTTTCTTTTTGAAGTTGGTCTCTGCAGTGCATATACTATCTGCTTTATTCCATCAGCTGCGCTTTAAGGAACACAATGTACTATATTGTTCATATTGTGCTGAAGCAAAGCGAGAGGCGCTTAAGGTGCTAAATGACATAAACCAGTCTCTTCTTGATTTCAATTGTTTTCATCAGAAAATCCGAAAATTTGCATGCGTTTTGTCTGATCATCTTGCGCTTCAGACCCTCATGGGGCATCCCTGACAGGCTGCTTCCCCTTTAGATGTTCGGTGCCTTCATGAAATCTGAAGAGGGCTGAATGCTGAACAGCTTCAGTTACCACATCGAGCCAGAGGGTGTTTATACTGCAGTTACTATGGAGATATACCTCTCCACACTCTGTTATGTAATAAAGTTTTAAAATTCATTTTTCTGAGGATGAAAGAACAGTGAGCCTCAACCCCATAGAGAGAGAGAGAGGGAGAACAAAAGTGTAGTCATGTTTTTGTATTCTAATTACTTGCTTTCAAGAACATTAACACCATACAGTGTGTGTATATATGCAGGTTTCTCTGCAACACGCTGGTGTTCTTGGCTGTGCAATCATATCCTCTTAGATTCAAAGCGCCATGAATAAGCAGCACAAGCAGCATGTGTGTCGTTTGGAACATACTGAATGGATGACCAACAGGAAAGAAAGGATTATAGCAGGAGGGGTTCAAGAAGGTTTCTATGGACAGGGTCCAATGAGCATTCTGCAAACCTTTCCGAGACATCTTCCAAGCAGACAGGATATTGATATTCTTCTTTTAAAAGCCCCTGCAGACGGGAAATAAATGGAAGCACGAGAGAGGGAGGGTGACGTGCAACAAAGGCCTCAGAGCAAGATTCTAACCAGGGACGAACAGTGGAGTTCGACTAGAGTCCACGTCATTTGATGGTTCAAAACTCCACAGGGTATCTTTAAGGCACTCGTATGCAGGTATATATCCATTGAAAAAAAATAAAAATATGAGTTGTAAAGAGAAAGAGTTGAAGAAGGATTACTCATAAGTGTTCCAGGGAATAAATGATTGATTCATGTTTGTTTCAGTGAAATTCCGACGAGAAAAAAAGAAAGAAAGAGCTTTCTTTCAGTTTCTTGTTCTCCATCTTTGTTTCCCTTTCACCATCACTGGGCTTGATTGCGCAGGAGGACCGGGCTCTCTGAGGAACATCGGCAGGGAACAAGACACACTGCAGGCGTGTGGACGAGATAGGGATGTGGGTGGCATGACGGTAAAGGAGGGGAGCAGGCGAGACTAAATGAGTCACAGGTATTAGCCTGCCCCCAGAGCAGACAGAGAGTTGTGGCTTTCAACCTCAGATCTTATCTGAGGGAAAAGTTCCAAGCACGGTGCCAGCTGCAGTGACGTGTTTTGTCTGCTTGTAGAGTGTGTCGAGAACGGGAACGTGAGGACTGCACACACACACACACACACACGCACACACACACACACACACACACACACACACACTCCATATGCATAGCAGCATGAAGCAGCACAAGAACAAGCCTTGATTTGTAGTCATTTATGAGCATCGATAAAACTGCTGTTACACTTGTCAGAGAACAGATTCATTTATCTGGCTTAGAGCATGACATTACATAACACTGGTATTAAATTAGCTTAGAGCGATGAGAGAGGATGACTGAAGATGGCATTAACTGAATGACACCAGGAAAATGAAAGAGGCGTGTGCTGATAAATGCAGAGAGGTTAGTGAAGAGTCGGGGTCGTGGAAAAACAGAATCTCTATCGCTAGCACCAAGGTTTTCAGTCAGCTGTAAAATCTGTCGGATAGCCTGAAGAAAGTGGGTCAAAAACCACTTCATGGTCAATTATTCTGGGTTTTCAGCATCAATTACTATAAGTGACTCTTACATTTGTGTATGTTTTCGGGTTATTCATTTGGCTGAAAGTAGTTCAGTCATAACATTACAATCTTTACACTCGGGAACATGTGAACCATGTGATGTAAGTAATAACACACTTGTCCCCTCTTGTCACACTGTTAATATGTAACCGTAACCCAGAAAAGACCACGCAGCTGGGACGTGACCATCCGTACAAGAAAACAAAAAGATACGGGCGAGCATACAGAGCTCTGCAAAGCCAGGAATAATATCTCGAATATTGGTTTTGTTGCTTGAGTTAAGTGTGTCGCTAAATATATATATATATATATATATATATATATATAGTCTGCCGGACAGAACGCGGACTGAAAAGCGTAGACGTGGCCGTCGATGGCCTCTCTAAGCGTCATATTGAGAAAGTGACAATTCGGTGTGATCGTCAGCCAGCCTTTGACAACGATAGAGCAGGGAGGGTGCCCTGGCATGGCAGATGTGACGGATTATTCAAGGGCTTAAGAAACCGCCTGGTCAACAAAGACATTTGGAAGATAGATCGTTAACCCTTTGATGCGTAAAATCAAACCAATGTGATCTCCCCATGGCTGGTCCCTGAAGCGTACTATCAGACCGGTGTGATTCAGATTTCACGCTGGAAGGCACAAACAATGGAAAAATGTTGGATGGGATTAATGCATTAATGCATAAAATGATTGAATCATTGCTGAGAACACCAACCGTAAAAAAGCTTAACATTGAGTCCTGCTATCGAGGTAGAAGGATTGCTTCTTGCAAGTTCCACCAGCCAGTCAAACAAAAAACAACATAATAAATTTAGGGGGTTTATGATCAGGGCGTGGTATTTTCCTGCCTTTTGGACCTTTGCCAATCATACGCCTGCCTCGTCATTCATTTGCAGATCTCAGGCAACAGAAATGCTCATAAACCTGAAAGGAATCCGGGTGGATGAGTCTGTGCTCGTGTGCTCGTGTTTGTGACTTGAACTGAATGCGAGCCGCAACAGGGAGCAAGGGAAGAGTCATGGACAGGCATGCCATTCATACACGGGGTCACGGAGTCCGCTGGAAACACTACATTACAGAATTATTAGCGCTGTCTGATGACACAAGTCATTGTACATTAAAATGCCTTCATTCATACGCACGTCAGACTAAATCAGATGGATTCATTTCAGAGGATGAGGCAATACCTAGTCCACCTGAGGTGAACCTTTTTTATCAGGCGCATAGTAAAGGCAGCCCTTTAGTGCCCTGGATTTCCCTTTTGAACTGCTGCCAACGTGTGTGTGCCATGACACGCTACATGACCTGGAATGTATCTGGTTGTGCGTGTGTGTACTTTTCTAACACAAACAGCTGTTGCAAGTCTTTTGATATTCCTGTGCGTAAGTGACCATATATGATTTACCGAATCTACTGATTATTTCACTTTCGGGTTCAGTCAGTGTGTGTGTGTGTGTGTGCGTTTGTTTCTGTGCCATGTTGTCCTCATCTGAACTTCCCCCCCTATCAACAACCTCAGCGAGTACATTCTGTGTTTGTTGATGTGTCTTCCGCAATCTTTATCAACCAGTAACTCAAAGTCACCTGAAGTAGCCCCCCCCTCACTATCTACATATCGTGTCGGAGCCTGAAGTGCTCTCAGTATCGCGGAGGTTGATTGGAAATGCTGTCTGACATTAGGAGCAGAACTTCTGTCAAGTCTCTCAGCAAACATCTGCGTCATTAGCGTAACGTTACGGGAACAGACAAAATGGAATCTGATGTAACATATTTTCAGGATGAAACATGTTGGTGTCTTACGAAATTTCAAGGCTTTTTTACATTTCTTTTAACGACTTCCGAATGTCTCTAATTTGTTCATTTTTTTTGTTATTTCTGCCCCATGTTTGCCTTTCATATCATTCATGTTTCGTATTGCTTTTTTAAAAAATGTTGTTACTCACCTCTCGTTTCAGTTCACCTCGCTTCAGTTCACCTCACTTCCTGTTTGTGTGTTTCCCTCCTTGATTAGTTTCACCTGCCCCTCGTTAGCCCTGCACTGACCAGACCTCCCGCTCACCTGTTCTCACTTCCCCTATCAGTCATTCGCTACATGTACCAGTCCGGTTCCTTTGTTCTGTGTCAGTGTGTCGTCGTAGTTATGTGGCGCTTAGTTGCCTGTAACCCGCCTGCTGCACTTTCTGCCTATTTGGAGTTTTACCACCTTGTGACACGTTAATAAATCACTTCAGTAATCCTGTGTCTCTGAGAGGGAATTTGCTGAGGCGGTAAACATATGCTAATATTTACGATTGCCGCTTGCTACTGAAATTAGCAAATTAGCGACTTGCTCAGCAGGAACAGAGAGGAAGACACTGAAGTATCCATTGAAGTATGTCACATGTCACCTCTGCCAGCAGAGGTGACATGTGACATACTTCAATGGATGGATGGAGGTGATTCAATGTCATGATATACCGGTATGTCTGTTGGCAGCATAGAGTACACAAAGTATTTTACACCTTTGCCTTTCATTTCAACACAAAGTTGAGATGAAAGGCAAGGGAGTAACATGTTCTTAATCTCTCGTCCTTAATCTCAGTTCGATGAAGGACGAGTCGGATCCAATAATTGACGGACACCCTTATCTCTGTGAGTTCTACACTTGGTTGTGCAAGCCCTTGTGTCTGGACGTGAACAGACACAAACATACATGTCCAGTAAAGACTGCCACGTCGGCAGGTCATTTGTGAAGATCACATGCTACTTGAAAAAGAATTAGCGAGCCCTGTGAATTTAAATGTCACCCTTTTGTGACCCATGGGGTCAAGATGCATGTATAGATTGGCTCCTGTTGTTTAGCAAGGGCTTTAAAGTAAGCCATTCATGGAAGGGGTAGTTTGATAATTTGAGAAATACTCGTATTTGCTAGTTAGATGAAAAGGTTGATACCACGCTCACATGTTTAATATGTAGTCTGACAAATGTTGTTGCAGGCTAGCTGATTCCCCTTTTCCAGTTTTAATGCTAAGCTAACTGGCTGCTGGCCCCGGCTTCATATTGGACGGACAGACATGCGAGTGTGTTGCTCTTCTCATTTGACTGCAAGCGAGCGAAGAAGTGTATTTTTCCAAAATGCTGTGTGAGTGTCAAGAGATGATTGAAATGTGTATTGTACTTGTCTAGCAGGTCTGGCTGAGTCGCTGTATAAGCAAATACTATATAGATGCACGCATGTGAGGAAATATGAGAAGATGGCAACTAAAGTTGCGTCCCTTGATGACAGAAGACGTCATCAGAAGACACTGGCCAGACAGAAACTGCTGGGTCACATATATATGCACTCCGACAGCTCACATCTACAGTGTCATATCTTTAGTTAGGATATGTCTGAGATGTTCAGATTAATGTCACTGAGGTTAATTTGTAACATGCACTGTCTAACGTTCTTTCCTAGAGCTGTGCCACGAAGAATTCAGGCTCCCCTGCCTGCAAAGGGATCCTAAAGTGCTCACTGAACTGAATGTTGCACAATAATAACCTGTTGAACTGGACTGAAAATACTGCCGGCATAGATTATTTTCAACAGATATCAAACTTTTCCAGCAGTGCACAAAAAGGTGTTCTGAGAATAAGGCTGCGGATGAGTCACGGCGAGCAGCAGACACACATTACAGCGCCCTCTGTCCTCGTTCTGCTGTGATTCAGTTTCGTCACCTCAGCTCACTTTTGCTGGGAGTAAATCTGTCACCTCCTTTGAACTTTGTGGATCCCCTGAGGTCGGGCCTCCCCCTCCAAACCCACTGACTGTGCTCACTGTGCTATGAATCTTCACACTGGCTGGAATGAGGCAGAATCCAAAAGAGAAAAAAAACAACAGATAGCTGTTTATTGATTGAGTTCAACCGCGGTGAACTGCACTCTCAATTAATTGTTGTTCAGTTATTATAACGAACTAATTAACAACGCAGTTTAGGTGCATGTGCCATTCTATGATGTTATGCAATGGCCCTTGGAGGAGGAGCAGCACTGTTATGCCAGGTGGTCTGCAAATGCAGCGGAAAAACAAACCCAATTCTACGAAGACCCCATGGTCATTTACTGAGAGAACATGCTCCTTTCCCGTCCTCTGTGTTCCTCTCAACCCTCCTCCTCCTGTTCCTTCTGTTCAGTCCGGTGGTCACATCCTCTCTTGCTTACTTTTCATGTTTCCTGGTTTCTGGGATTTTTCTGGAATGTTTTACATTTCCCAGAATCTGACAGAGCAATTCCCACGAGTCATTAATATATGTGTTCTATGAAATGAGGACAACGCTTTCAACAACATGTTTGCTCTTGTAGTGGTACCCCGTCATCTGCTGTCTCCCATGCTCCCTCTCTGCTGGTCTTCACTGGCCACTGTTTTTGGACCCAAAAATGGACTCTCTGAGCCAACAGTGAGGACGTGACCTCCGTGTTAACTCCTTCGTTGATGATGATCTCCTTTTATTGATGTGGCTTTCAAGCAATTACATCACAGCGAGCAAACAATTCACCTGAACTGACCCTGGAAAGCACACAAAAGAACTGCAATGGGAAAACACTGACGAGCTCTGATGTAACGCTGTTTTAGGGCAAATACGTCCGTAAAAATGATGCGTGAGCATAATATGTTTCTAAATCATTTTTAGTTACCAGGCGGCTACCTCAAGATAAGTGAAAATTTAAGACAAACTCGCATTCTATCTGCTGGCCAGCAGGGGGCGACTCCTCTGGTTGCAAAGAGGAGTCTGATTGTATAGAATTCTACGAGAAAATGACTACTTCTCACTGAAATGAACACCTCAGTAAACATTGAAAACATGAGTGTATGGTCACGTTCACATGTTGCAAAAAAACAAGATGGCAGGGACCAAAATCCTAAATGGCATTGGGCAAATTGCTGAAATCGAGGCTTGAAAACTGCAGTCTAAAAAACAATTGGTGAAGTCACGATGACCAAGTCAATTTAGGAATGCTTTAGAGCGGAGCTTCCGTGTGATTGACAGGTCACTACCACGCCGTTGTCAGGTCTGGGAGTTGTCCGTGTTTGTGTCTTACAACGTTGACCCTTTCAGAGTGTGTGTTAAGTTCATGAACGTTAATTGTAACAGTTTTGATCGCTTAAAAATGTCCTATTCAGCGTTCAGTTGTACATAGCTCCACTCTCTCTTATGGTTGCAAAAAAACCCCAAGATGGCGATGGTCAAAAACTGCCAAACTCGAGGCTTTAAAATGACCAATTGATGACGTCACAATGACTACGTGCACTTCTTATATACTGTCTGTGGAAGTTACATATTGTAACACTCCAATGAAACTGAAAGGGCATGTTTTGATTTAATTACCAACCAGATTTCAGACATCGTAATGAGGAACGACTGCTCTGCCGGAGTCGAAAAAGAGTGTAACTGATTACGTCTATATGTGCTTCACACAAAGTTGTCACACCTTGGCTGTCTCCAAAATCACTGCCTCATCGAACTGGATTACTAACTTGGGCCCTAGAGCTTACTGCCATTAATATGTTGAATGAAATTACCACTCAGCAAAAATGAGGTCAAGTAACATTTAAATTTGCACAGAGAGTGGAAGGAAGGGGGGGGTTAATGGGGTCCAATGAGCTCATTCTTGCCCCGAGACCTCAGCAGGTTGATCCGGCAATATCATTCCATCATTTGTTACGTCCTCCCTGTAAATATCCACTCAGGGGTTAACTCTATACTGAACAGTAAATTGGGATTTCAGACACGATATGAATCATCACTATGTTGTGTCATCGCTAACAGATGCAATGACGCATGACTGTAATTTCTGCTTCTGCAAAATGTGATGCGTTGTATGGTGGGATTGTCAGCAGAAAGCATTGTGCATGTCATCAAGTACTTTATGTGACATTCAAAGCCAATCATCTATACATGTTAACTACTCAGGAGTTGGTTGGTTGGACCTTTTTACCTTTGTCACCAGAAAAGCGATGTTTTTTGAATCTGTATAAATGCCTCATTTTCTGCCAGATGAACTTTCACGAGAATCTGCCATGCGTTACGAATGCCAGTGAAGAAAAGCTCGGAAAAACATTCTTGCACGTATGCTTTTCCATAAAATCTCACAACTTGTATGTGGAAAGCTGTAATAACTTCTCAGGTGTTATTGAGCTGTCAACCGAGACCTTTGCCGTTCTGAGAGTAAAACACAAGTTGCCAAAAATACAATATTTCAGATTTCAGGCTACCGTGACAGTTTTCAATTGCTAATCAATTGTTGATGCATTTAGTAGTGGCTGTGTGAATGGCAAAAAGCCAACATTGCTTTTGCTGTCTTTTGTGACATCCATCTCCCTCCCACACACACACACACACACACACACACACACACACACACACACACACACACACACACACACACACACACACACACACACACACACACACACACACACACACACACACAGACTAGACCAAGAAAAACGTGACTAATATCATATTTACACATGAGTGACACAAGAATGAAACTGTGTGTGTCAAATAAATGTCAAATAATTTACAAATGACCGAGAAAAGCAATGAGCTGCCGCCACCAGTTCATAGTGGCCTTTGGTCTTGACTGAGATTATTGTAATATTCAAAGAATTTAAACTGACACAGCGTTGTTCTTTTGTAAACCTAGCAGGCTAAACCAAACACACAGATTTCAATCTACACTTCATGACAAATAGATCTATCACCACCCCTTAAAAGTGTCTGTCTTCAGTTTCTCAACTTTGCCTTGTTACATTTTGGTGCTTTTGTCACATCTGCTGAGACGATATGTGCAAACTAAAAAGCTCAGATAGATAGGTTGGGAAACACATCCAACGCAATACCTGCCTCCATACTTCTGTTAACACAGCAGTTCCTGAAATAGTCACAGAATTTGATATATTGATTCGTGTGCATGGACACAAATTTTCTTCTTTTTTTTCGTGTCACTCAGCGCAAGTTTCAAATGAATGTTAGGTTTAGGATTGGGCTTAATATAGGTGTGTAAACTTGGGTTAAAAGTAACCAAACCAATGTTAAGTTTAGGCTTCTAAATCACTTAGGTTGAAGAAAAACACCACGAGTGCAACATATTCGGTAATTTGTGACGAACAGCGGTCTCGAACACCGATCTTGTGGTTACAGACCTGTGTTTGTTTGATCCATCCAACTCCCCTCCTGCTTGATAATATGTAACTAGCTCTGTCTGTGCTGTCACACGGATGCCTTTAATCTGTGTCCACCACAAAAATCGATCCTAATTACTAATTACGTAATGCGTTGTTAACAGGTCGCGACCGTTTCTTTTATATCTGTGACACCGGGCTGGTTTGAAAGCATGTTGTGGGGGAAATAAATCTTGTTATATTTGAATTGTTTGCAGCTGCATTCAATTGGCAGAGTAAACCAACAAGATTTGACCCGATTTAGATTTCGTCACATCTGATCTGCAGGCTTTGAGTTTGATATATCCATCCAACATCAATTTAAAAAGGATTTACAGTATAATGTCAGGTGTAATCTGACATTATACTGTAAATCCTTTGTAGATTTCGTTTAGATTCCCATTTTTTATCAGATAAACTCAAAGCCTGAAGGTCAGATGTGACAAATCGAAATCGGGTCAAATCTTGTCAGTTCAATCTTATCTTTATAAATCCATGTGGCTGAAATCAGAAAGTCCACAATTCCAAAGCAGAGAGTTTTTCCAGGAAAGCAGCTTTCCACAAATATTTCAGGGCACTTCTCAGATATTGCAACGTGTCGTCATGAGCACTTCAAAGCCTTTCAGTCAGCTTCCTCCCTCTGATGCTGATATGAGCTCTAGCCCTTTTCTCTTCTGACATTTTCTTTGATGTCAAATATTCAGTTCAGAGCCAGAAAAACAAAAATTATGAGCGGTTTTATTTTGCAAACTCTCTTAATGTCATCCCATATCCTGCTTTGAACTTATCAATGACTGTTTCATGATGTGAAAGATGTCCTATCATGCGGATGACAAAATAAAATGACAACTTCTATATCGATTGAGATTTAAGTTCAATTGTAGTCTTTTGATCAGCTGCAACATTCTTCAGACGGACACAATACCAAATTAAATCTGCAAGCGGCATCGATCAGCAAGAGTGCTGAGGGTGCTGGCTGGATTGACGCCACCTTGCACTTCCTTGACCATCAGACACTGCATGCACGAGTCAGATGGTATTTCCTCCGCGGAGCCGCCGCCGTGTCGTCGGGTCATTTTGCAGTTTAAACCTTGAATGTTTTGAGTGAATACTATTTTTAAATGTAAGTGAACGCTGCTGTTCACTTCCTGCACGCTTTGAGACATTTAGTCACCAGACTTCTGTCACTTTGGTTGTTCATTCCACAAGTCTGTTGTGTTTCCTGTGTGCTCTTTATTGACCTTAACCAGAACCAGAGCCCAATTCATCGAATTGTTTTTTTTGTTGGCGCCTGCTGCAGTCAATCATTCTCTTAATTCCGATCCTGTAATTTATCATTTTTGTTTTTATAATTTCAAACATAAACACAAAGATTTCTCAGTTTGTTAGATCTGTCTGTCCAAAGCTAATCTTGACTTCTGCTCATTTATGACTTCATGCTCACGGATCTCTCTTGGTTATGGGGAGTCAAAATGTTTTGTCAGTGACTGCACCAGCAAGCATTCATTTAATCCGAGATTAGTTTTAATCAGTTAAGAAAAACTATAGGTTTAAAATGAGTAGATTTAGAATTTAGCAGAGCTCTGTTGCACAAACACAAACTAAACACTGTTCAGTAAATCCAAGTTCAAAACAAAATGAAATACAGTTCTATTGATATGGAAATGCTTACTTCGTCAAATTTAAACAATGAATAATCCTCTAATCTTCTGTGTATCCTAATTTAAGTTGTTTTCTACACTCCAATGCTCTGCATGTGTTCTGGATGCTTCTTCCCGAATGAGGCTTGGGTTGGTGGCCTGTTGCTGGCAGAGTGCTGTTTGCAAAATAAGGCCCTGGTATCTTCAAATACAGCAGTTCGACAAACTGGCAAATTGAGCAATGCAGCAGAGGTTGAATCAGGTCAGCGAGACGAAGGTTCATTGAGCGAGTCTAATGCAAGAGGGACTAACCTCCCAAAACAAATTCATTTAATCAAAGTCAATCAACGTTGCTATTTGTATTTTCCTGTGCCAAAGCAGAATGAATGATGGTGACAATTAGCAATAATAGGGCCCCTCCATTTGTTCCCTGAAACTGAACGCTAGAAACGAAACGACAGTTTCACAGACGTAATAATTGTTAAGTGGAGCAGAGAAGGTTTTGGATCAGTTGCTGACATGCAAATAACACCAGCATCAGTATGATGCGAGCCTGCTGTGTCGAGCCTTTGTATCAGTGAAATGTCGGCTTGTGTGACCTCTTTACGTTCCGGTATGTCAATAACTCCATTGGCCTCATTGCAGGCTAGCCTGGTCCCAGGCATCTGTGACTTTACATTTGTCACGCAGAAACAGAAAGAACATGGGAGTGCATTATTCGTGGTGTTCATTATCGATTGAAATCTAAACTTGTCTCTATGATTCTAATGTAAAGGTCACTTTAAAAAACAACAACAACAAACGCTTCATCGTTGGATGAGACTCAATTCGATTCGGAAGAGGCGACAACCTCCGCTTTTGAAAGTGAAGCTCATGAGGAAGTGCCTTTGTCTTGCATTCTCTCTGCTGACCAACAAGGAACGACTTCTCTGGTTGCAAAAGTCTGTGATTGACAGGTTGCGACAGCTACCAGAGCCAAATACAGAATCTCTACATCACTCCTCCGCAGTCCAAATAGGGTCACTTGTGTTCATTCATTGCAAGAAAGAAAAAGAAGATAGCGTTGGCCAAATCGCCATACTCAAGGCTTCAAAACCATAGTTCATAAACCAATCGGTGACGTCACATCGACTACGTCAGCTTCTTATAAGCAGTGTATGGTCACTCATCCTTGTGCTTTGAAATGATGCATGTGTAGCCACCAGGGACAGGTGAGTAGGGCAGGTGTAACCAATGATTGGTGTAACTCTCCACCCACATAACAGGACATAAACAAAGGCATAGTCATGGCCAGCTCTTGTTGTCTGGGGTCCTACCACTTCCTGGTTTGTGGTGTATGCTGGCATGCATTTTATCTTGTCTTTTGTATTCTATTTTCTGATGCATTTTGTGAAGTCTTTATTATTTTGGTAAGTTTGTTGATGTTTTGGAGAGTAATTGCAATGTTGTGACCCATGCCAAACACGAGTTTTGAATCAGATCCCCTTGTGCGGTCAGAAAAATGAATGTGGCTGACCCCGGTGTTGAAATCATTTCATTCTATGTTAAATGACTTAACAGGGATGAAGGGACAAAGAGTTCAGTCTGTGTGTCAGCGCTGATGTTCTGATGCCAGTCTATTTCTGTAACAGGACTGGATAGTGTGTCAGGATGTGGAAAACAAGATCAAAGCATTCAAGCATACATGCACTTAAGGGAAAATTAAATCATTCAAATGAATGCAATTCATTTTGCCTTTTTCCTTTCAGACACTCAACTGAAGGAGGTGTCCAACAATTGATGCTCCATCTGCAGTGTCTGTTGTCTTCCAGGCTTTATGTAACTGTGAAAATGATGCGTTTATGTTCTGGGAGATTTCATTCAAATAACAGAGATAAGAAGAAAAAGACTGATGTAGGTTGAGAAAGACAATGACGCACTGCAGTATCTCGTACCTGTTATTACTCACAAGTGCATTGCATCATTATGATGCATGACCTCAACAAGCTCGTTATCATCTGATAATGAAACTTGAATGTATTTTCCGTATTGTCTGAACCACAGTGTAATACTGTCAACAATGTCACTTATCTTTACCTTCTTCAGGGAGATGGATGGGACTTCAACAGTTGAATCTAGATGCTTTCTATCACAGCTGTAGTTAAAAAAAAAAAGTCGGGTACAGGCTGTGTGTACAGGCTGCGTCTTGGAGTGGTGGGTTAGCATCCGATTCTCATGTTTAATGAGAACACATTTTTTATGAGTTTAAATTTAAATCACCCATTAAAAATATATTGATATGTAAGTTGTGCAAATGTACAGGCTATATAGAGGAAAAGCACTGCAAATGGTATTATCTACCAAACCAGCTAGCTATTCATGAACACTTTTAAAAGTCGTAAAAATGAATCCAATTGTCCGAATGAGACACACAGCATATAGATATCACTCTGAACCCTCATCGCGTTCAGCTCTACTTCCTCTGCCTCTCTTCTTCTTCCCTCTGCTTTACTCTGTGAGTTGGTCAACTGGACCACAAGACACAAAAGAGAACAAAGTTCTGATTTATAATCAGGGTGCTTTTATTCTCAGTATTGGAAATCAGTACTTGTACTGACTTGAATAAAACCTGCTACTACGAAAGATTTTTACTCCAGGAAAGAGGTAAATTACAACACAGCTCAGTCTAACAAGAAGACGATTCACCATTATAAGGTGGCTCAGCAACAACAAAGGCATGGGAATGCACAACCACATCATGAGCTCACAAGAAACAATGGCAACAATGTATCATTGAGTGTCACAGCAAAATGGATGCATTTGGAGAAGATGTGATATATTCTGTAATTAATTGGGCTCAGGACGTTTATTTTGATGTTGAGTGGACGTCTACGTCAAGCAGCAGTTGGAAGCTGAGCCGATGGGAAACAAAAGGTTGTGGCCTCATGTGATCTTCCAAAAGGATACAAGGCTTCTTTGTCAAGAAGCCCAATGTCCTCCTGAGCTCTGCTAGAACTACGGGGTTCATGAGAGTACAGCAAACCACCCCTATCACACCTGCAGGGCTCCCACCAGACGCCCCCCCCCCCCCCTTATTATAAGTCTGAACAATGTCCATCAATAGATTAGTCAATCAAAATGAAATGGTACTTTCAGTTCTTCTCAGTGTTCTTTGAGAGACAACCGAATACTTTTAAGATAAAAACAAGTTATTTGAAGATATCACAGTGGACATTTATGGAGAAAATATACAACAGATTCAACGATGACAAACTGTTCGTTGAAGCCCTAAACTGTAAGGATTTGCTGTGAACAAAGACTGGTCAGAGCAGTCCATATATGTAAGGACAATATATACTTGTCCTTACAACCAACCCACATCCTTATGAAAGCATGCTTGTTTCGATTTTATCAGCTTGAACATTTATTTAAGCCCAAAGAGGGATTCGCCTCCGTCCTTATAAGGGATTGTTTGTTTAATTTGTTGTCCATACTTAACTTTCAATTTTAGAATTATTGCCAAGGTCGCTTTTCTTAGCTCTTGTCACAACTCCAACAAAGTGCGCGGTGTACATTTTCTGTGCACTTTGAACGGCTTCGCCTCTTGAGTCAGACGTTACCGTCCAGGAACCAGTACGGACGTGACGGTTCAACCCAGAAAAACACAAGTCTTGATTTGCTCACATGTTCATTTTCCTTTTAATGATCTTGCAGGTGCACGTATGTGTGAGGTCACATAATCACTAGTGGAGGTCAGAAGCATTTTGTATATCAATATATGAAGCAAATGTTGTTATGTGTAGAGTAATGTCATACTCCAACAAGATTGCAACATGAATAATACATTTGTTGCAGAGGATAGAGGCTGAAGAGGCCGACAAGTTCTGCCATTTTCTGATCTGATGGCCAATTAGAAAGAACGTTGAGCGTCGGCGCCTCACAAAACATTTACAAACGCTCATTTTAATGATTCACATGACTGTCTTCTGATCTGCCGCAGATAACTTTGAAGTGGGTTTGGACACGAGCCCATTGTCCGGCTGAGCTCTGTTGGAACCATCCACCCTTTCCCCACACTGTGCAATGTGTACTTATGGTTTTTAGGAATCTTGAAACAAACAGCTCTCTCTCGTATCCAGGTCACACCCGGTCTCACTCCCAAGCTGTCAAATAACGACGGTTGGTCAGTGCCCCTTCGTCTGACATTGACGCACCTAACTAACTCCAATATAAACCCATCCGTGTGAATATTAGACGCTCAGAGCATCTGACGTAGTATAAAGCGGAGGAGAGGGGGGTCAAACAGGACTTTCGTGTCCTGTGTGAAACTAAAAGTAAACATTGACATCAATCGTTAGCCATGCGAGTCGTTAGTGTCGTAAGTCATGTGCAAATGGGAAAAACTGGGATATTCATGGTCCTGGGCTCCCCAGGTCAGGACTATTTGACTTGTTTTTTTGACTGGGTGATTTGGTATATTTGACCAATCAGGTGACTCGCTTGTCACCCGCTAGTCAGGCGGGTTCGAAGCGGCTTCGGCCCACTGAATAAGCATTGGTTTGATGAGTTGGGAGTTGGGAACACTTTTAATGAGTAACATGTTCACTCTGACTAAGTTGCCTCTGATATTGTAGTTCCCCTGTCATACCCATATCCCAGTTGTTTCCTCTGTGAGCGGTATAATCCAATGAAGTTTCCAGCACATCATTTTTGTGTTCTATTAATTAGCTAGAAATGGGAAAACAATCTATGTTGCCAATTATGGGAAAAAAATCGATGTTGTAAATTATGCATAAAGTTTTTTGTTATTCTGCAACTTTATCAAGGTCGGTTTACAAATCTACAGTCTGATGTTGCTGAGTTTTGACTCCAGAGAAGATGTAATCATTTCATCATCTTATAACGTCTGAGCACATTCACAACATTACGCCGCAAAGACTGTCCTAACTAACGAGGGAAATGTGGAATTTATCTCCAGCTTATCTGGCTCAACACATGGTTTTAATATTTTGAGTTTGGTTTTCTTGCTCTCCTCTGCCAAAGTGTCATCTGAGTCAAGAATCTCCTGCCTGTTTGTGTGCGCCCTCCGCCATTGCACCAGGCTGTCAGAGGGAGTTGGCAATGAGAGATGCCCTCATCAAGACTCGCTCCCAGCGCTGCGTGGCGGCTCCCTCCATTCACCCCTCTCTTATTCTGATATCCTATTTCTGTCTTTGCTTCTGCTTCTCTTCCTCTTTACTTCCCCTCTCTCTTGTCCTTCGCTTGCTGCTGTGTTTCCTCTGTTCGTGCCTCCTCTGTTTTTTTCCATGCATGCTCATTATCTTGTCTCGCAAAAACAACGGCCTTCCTCCTCACTAATCTTCTCCCTGTTTCTTCGTGCACTCTGCAGACTCTTGCACGGTTCAATTCAGTTCACTTTCTCAAGCACTTCCCTTGGCCTGTTATTGCTCCTTTAAACAAAGACTGGTTGCTGTGGCAATCAGTATTACGATCAGTGTGTGAGGTCAGGCGTAGTGTGGATTCCCTCGCTCTGTGCATGCAGCTATGGGTGGCTTGGCTTCCTGGTTCACAAGCGCGTGCAACATGTGGAGTTGTGGAAGGTGATTCCGGGTAGTGATGATCCAAGGCACTCACTGACCCGATTAAGCACATGGGAGAAGTTAGTCTTCAGAAATCGCCTTAGGTTTAGGCAACAAAACTACTCGGTGATATTTAGGAAAAGATCAGAGATTGGGTTTAAACAGACAGGCAGAAAGCTCTTTGATCATTGATCCACATCTTTTTTTTTGTTCCAGTTTCTAACATGTCCCTCGGTTCCTAATGCAGATTCCATTTTGCACATTTTTGCGTGCAATCCTTATCAATTGTAAGCCTATTTCATTTCTCTCTGTTAACTAAAGCCTGATCATTCTGGGCTCCGTTTGGGAGAATTCTTATTCCGACGAGCCAATGGCCCGCTTCCCTGCCTTGCCTCCAGCCTGTGTGCCATCTGTTATCTTGTATACCAGAACAAATGACATGAGGCTGAAACAGTCAACAAAAACTAAAAGAGGACTACACGTCACCACCGTCTTGCATTGTTAAGTGCTGTGTGATTGCTGGACCCTCACCTGTCCCTTGTGACAGACATGAATCAACAACAAACTAACATATCTTGGTTGTGCCTTTTCTGGACAACGTTATGGCAGAGACTGACTTGACCCTTACAAAGCTGGAGCCAAATGAACATGCAACATCAATAAGGCTGCTCCCAAATGACAGTTGGGGTGAATTCGTTCCAATCACATTGGCGTTCCGACAGTTTTCTGCATTGTACAGCTGTCCTGTTGTTTGGGTCATTTATACAACTCATTTGATTTGCCACAAACTAATTTGTTTTTTACTCCAGAAAATCGAGTGATATGTTGCATGCAATCTGTTGATGTGGTCGGAGTATGCTTTGAGCACGCTGTTTGATACAACATGTTGACTGACCACATCTGAAAGCAAAAAATGTTTCAAGCTGTTCCTGATGACCGCAATCTAAGATGGGGCGAAATAAAATCATGCATAGCAACACATAACAAATCTATTGGGCACATGCTTGCTGTTCATCACCATTATGTTATGCACAAATCAGATCGCAGTATATTTCTCTGTAAATGAGACAGGGTTGGGCTCTCATACCTAAAACTCTTCTAAAATGTCGAATGTAAATCATAGATTCTCACTCGAGTCATATGAGCTTCAGCTTCTATCCATGTCGGGATCAGATTAATTGCCAAGTCAGTTTGGGATTTGCTCCAGTGTGTTGGTGCACAACAGTAAACATAGAAAGACAACAAAAAAAGCAAACGCTGCAACAGTCAAGAAACAAAGTTGACAATAAAAGTATGAAGAAAAGTAAAATATATCTGTTTTTAAAATGAAGAGCTGTAAAGTTGTGTGCAGGGGTGTGAAAAATATTCTCCACGGAATGTCAAGTTCACAGCTCTAAGGATAAACACAAGAAACCAAATCCCATATTTGAATTCTTACATGATGTTATGAAGTGCGACTGCACAGGACGTCTCCACAGAGACCTGGCTCAGTGCCAGCGGCGCAAATAAAGACATAACTAGAGTGGTGATTAGATGTTACAGGAAAGAGAAAGTAGGTGTTGTATTGATTGATGCAAACTTTTTTTCAGTGCTGGAGAAATTTGAGTGAGGGTCATCGGGATATTTGTGCTGGAGGGAATACGCGAATCCCTATTATGGGTGCTTACTGCCCCACCTCTGTAATGGAGGTCTCAGGAATTTATGGTGAACTTATGGATCCTCTGAGTTGACCCGATTTGAATTAAATCTGTCTCAGCTAATGTCCAAACCATGCAGACCAGTTGAGTTGAAGAATTTGGCTAAATCATTTTTAGTAGATCTTATTCTGGAAAACAAACCACAACTTACCACAAAACCACAACTTAGCCCTCTATGTTGTATAGCTTGTTGATAGTTTGCGATCACATCAAAACATCAGTTTTATACATTTTGAATTCAACTTTCTATCTGGCGTAAGTCTTTCCATATGCAAACTGCCTCATGTGGTTTCATTGCGTGAAGGTGAGATCTGAACTGGTTCCCATTGTATGCAGCTGGATGCTTGAATGAGTTGCTATGGCTTTTAATAGTTAATATTTAATAAGCAATCGATGATTGTATTAGTTAGTATGTCTCTGCCCAAATAAATACATTTCAACAGCTGTGATTTGTTCTTTTTAAAGAGGAATTACTTTGATTTTCCATTTAAAATCTATTTTGCTCGTCATTAAGCAGTCCTTCATGGAAGGAACAAGACAAATGTATTACCCAGCGGAGCATATCAGGCAGATTTGCACTGAGCATCAAACTGATTTATTCAGTCTGTCCTTACCTCTTTCCATTTGCCACAGTTGGTTAGTATGAAGTACAACAGCGCCCCCACTCACCCACCTCTGTCATCACCTCACACGTCCCTACACTTGTTCGTCATCATAAGAATAACAGTTCATTTTTCCTCATTCATGCTGCCTTTGTCACTCTCACCTGATGCAAACTGATTTTTCTATTCAGATTCATGTAAAAATACCTATTTCTATTGGATGAGTTGGTTATTTTGGTTAGTTTCTGTCTTCTTTTTTTTATCATTTTGAACATTGTGTACTTTCATTCAAACCCCACTCATGTCCTTGTGTCATCTTGCAATAATTGGGCCTTTTTTTCAATGTTTTCTGTCAAGTTCCTTCGTTTCTGTTCCTCTCCTCCTCGCTGTTACCCTTCCATCTCATCCCTCCCACCCTCTGCCATCTTCTGCCAATTGATGCCATCTGAGGTCGCAGGCCCAGGTCCCCCGGAGCTGCACATTTACCCAGCAGCACACGTCACTAACAGGGGAGCGCAGAGCTCCCAAAATAGCCCAAACAGCAATTGGTGAATGGGGGCCCCAAGTGGTAGTTGCAGAGGACCGATTCTGACAACGAAATGAAGCTTTCCAACATTATGTGAACGCCATTTAATGAGTCGCCCTCCTGGTTGATTTATCATGCGTTTGTGCACTTCTTTGTAAAGACAGTTGGAATTCGTAAGATTTGGAATGAATTAGAGTGATAATTTGGGCCTATTGATGAGGGCTTCTATGTGATGCCAGAATATACAACATAGGCCATTGAAACGTACACTGTGATACAGTTAAAAGACATGAAAGTCATCACTGACAAATATTACAAACAGGACACGTCTCTTGCGTAGGTTTTACTTCATCCCTTGGAGCATGTTTTGTGAGCAAATACAGTCACACCGAAGCATGGCAAACATGTTGAAAGAATCTGTGAAAAGGTGTCACTTAATTCCAGTCATTACTCGACCAACCGGCCTGTGAATTTATTCAATGAGATCTCCAGATGCATGCATAATTGCAGGCTGGTGTTGCATAAGGGGGGGAGAGACATGCAGTGTTTAAAAGCAGCTTACAAAGGCAACATTCAGGGCTTGCCTTGTTACACATCGCAGTCCGCAATTCCTAGAATTTCAGCAAGTATCCATCCAATCGTGAAAACGCCTGGTCCCTGAAGCCTGGCGGACTGAAATAAAAAGAGTTCCGATTCAGCAACAGCACCGTATTATGTACGGCCAAACCGTTTACCCTCGCAGATCAAAGGCTGTGAACTACACAGAAAGTCTGGCAAGTGTTCTTATTAAGACCAACGGATCTTTACAAGTTGTAAAACACGTTCAAGATTATGCAGCCAGTCGAACAATAAACAACAAATATGCTAAAAAGACACTCCTTTTATGTTCAATTTGTTCTTGTTTACAGTGTGTAATCCACAGGCCTGCCACAGAATAACTGAAAACAGGTCTCCTCTCACCCAATATGACCCCCATTCATCCAAAGAGTAAATCTGTTACTCGTGAAGCAATTCAATCATTACAGTTGAGTTCGGGACTTCATTGCACTCATGGCGGGGGGGGGGGGGGGGGGGGGGGATAAGCATGAGCTAATTACACATGTATAACAAATTAAAACATAATTTAACCCATATCTCATGTGGAGTTCATAACTGTGAGTTCACACAACAGGTTCCCCAAATGCCGAGAATTGGAAAGAGAGATGGAGTTGTTGGAGTGATGCTGTCTGTGGGCCGCTCGGAGCGTTGGCACTTCACTCTCTCAAGCAGCTCTTCAAATGTTTCCTGGCTGTGGATGACATTACATTAAGGTGGTGTCCAACTCGTACAGTAGATGGTGGTAGAACCCCACAGAACAGATTAGCACAGTGCACGTAGAGCTATGATCCGTGCAACCACACAGGACACATTCAGCAGCGCCTGTAAACAACAGGGTGTTCGGGGGCCTTGTTGTGAAGAAGTTCATTGTTTTGTGTGTATGTGTCTATTTCCGTCTCGTCACCTGAATACTTTATGATTACGTGTGTATATCTGTGTCCCACCCTCAACTGGCACTTTACCATTCAACATTGTGTTATATATCCACAGTTGTACACATTTTATTTCCATAAAAAAACATTCATTTGGTTTCGTCCTGAGGTGAGGGCGCTGTGCGCAGAACACTGCTTACTTCCTGACTGCTGCATTCATTTCCATTTACAGCTGTATTCATAATATAATCACACAAAGATCCTCGAATCTAATATTTATCAAGGCTCAGGTCGTAAAGAGAACGCTCTTATGGTGCAACGGGGAATATGTTGGGTTAGTGACGATAGTGCAGTAATAAAACAGAGATGAATACAGCATTTCATTATTTGGTTTAAATTCCTTTATAACGGAAGGCACAATATGCATTTTCATGACAATCATACAAATAAATAAGTGCTTTTAATAACAGCCATTTCTACATGTCATTGCAGGGTGAACACAGGTGTAATTATTGACAATAACTACGGCTCATTTGCATTTTTCCCCCGGTAGAGGAACCCTGATTTCACTGTCCCCCACTCTGAGACCAAACCTTTATCCTTAAAATGTCTGCACGCCACTCATCATTACTTCAAACTTCTATGAATGTTTGAGAGGAAGATGGAATGAAACAAATAAATATGCGCCGTCTTCTGACGACAGACAATCTGCTTTTACGGTGTGTAACAGTGATAAACTACTTTACTGATCATCCTGAGTCCACTGTTTCTTCTTATAATTTTATTAATTGAATAATAATTTCATAAATCCAGTTCATCAGTACTCAAAAGAAAATATCAAGATATGTTTTATTTCAATTGTCCAGCTTCTCCATTTTGCCACTGAGCTGGAAGTGAGTCATGGATGATCTAATATGTATACATGCAGCGAGGGACTGGACGGATATCACAAAGTAAAGTGTGTGTGCAGCAGCTCATTCATCAACGCCAGCCTCGAGGCCTGAAATGGCTCTTGAATGCAGTCGAATACAGATATGTTTCGGCAGTCGAAAAACTCTTTGAGGTTTCTGGCGAAAAACTACACCAGTCGTGCAGAATGTTCTCTTCTCATAAGCATACAGCTAAAGGAGAAAACAAATGTAACAAGCAGGCCAGGGAGGCCATCTAGTGGTGAAAGGCTTGCTGGTCCAACATGACTTATTACTGACAAATAACCCCCTGAGCATTTTAGAATACATTACTCGACCTAATTAAATATTAAACACGGCTGTAAACACAATCCTTCCATGGAAATACGACATACTACATGTCTTTGCCCTTATGTATAAACGTACATCCCCATTACAATCAGAATATGAGGCTTTGAGAACGGGGTCAGTGAGCGATATCCCGGAGAAACTTGGTGAGAGCCTCGTACGTAACAAACACCACCATGTTGACGGGGAATGCGCGCAGCCAGTTGATGCCTAAGCTCTTGAAGAACACCCCGGCACCCTCCGACCTCACTGTCTCAGTGATGCAGTGAAAGAAACCCTTGTACCGCCTCTTCTCCAGCGCTCCGTCCATCTGCAGGCGCGCCTTGATCACGTCCATGGGGGTTGCGAAGGTCCAGCCTACTATTCCTGCTAATCCACCGGCCAGCATCACGCCACTCCAACCTGGAGGAGGTTAAAAGAAAGACGCTGAAGTTAAAAAGGGATACACTGACATTTAAAATGTAAACTTCTCTTTTTAATCCTGAAGGACATTGTAACATAAAGAGGAAAGAGTTTTGTTATCTGCCTTTAAGCTGCCCCATGAAGTGCTTATTGGCCTCCTCCTCCAGGATATGAGCTACTTTACAGCTTATGCAACATTTTCAATTTAGATCAGATATTTTCAGAAAATGCCGTGTTGACTTCACTCACTTGGTTTGTCCTTGCCGCTGTCTGTCAGCCATTCACAGAGCGTTGCGTAAGTCAGAAAGTATGTGGCGTACGACGCCGTGTCTCTCAGCATGAGTGGGAGCGCTCCTCGGTAAAGGCCCCTGAGACCCTCCTCTTTGACAATGCTCAGCAGACAGTGAACTGGACCTCGGTACTTGGGTTTGGGCGTGCTGGTTCCTCCTCGCTTTGATGCCGTCTGACACTGCAGACGCACTTTCACGATGTCACCTGGAGACATCACTGATGTCTGTCGGAGGCAGATCAGGAGAGATGCAAAGGCAGAAATCTGAGAAGCGGATACCTCAAAACATGTTTAAATAAAACCGCAGAGCTATAAACATCTGGGGATACGTTGGAAAATGTATTTTATTCGTGTTTTTGCTGGCATATATGCCAAGTATACACATGGATGTAATCGATGCATTGCATTTGCTTTCACAGCCTCAATTGCAGGTGGACTGAAACACCTTTTGTAAAAATATCTGTTACCTGAGCCACCCCCGCCGTCATACCAGAGAGGAAGATATCTAGTTTGGTGTTTGGACCATAACCAGCTCCGCGCGCCTGACTCAGACATTGCAGGCAGTTCCTGTATGTGCCGAACACCACCGAAGAAGTCATAGAGATCGTGATGAGGGGCAGGGTCATGCCTTTGAAGAAGCCATGCACCTAATGACACAAAAGAGAGAAACCAAATGATGAACCACAGAGACGACACAGCACCCGACTCCCCATCTGTCACTTGACTTTGCTGTCGGCAATTAAATTGTCTTTACATTCTGATGCGAGCTAATTGGCATCCAAGTCCATATCTAATTTGATAATAATAATAATAATAATATTTTTTATTTGTATAGCACTTTTCAAGCTGGGAGCACAAAGTGCTTTCCATAGACAGCAGATCAATACCAATACAAAATGTTAAAAAAGACTGTATAAAATAAGTTTACAAATGAATCATTCCGAAGCATATAAGGTAGGACAGGTGAAACTATTGTAACAAACTTAAAATCAAGTTTGCACAAGAGAGCTATTTTTGAAAATCACCCTTAGACCTTAACCTGGACTCTGGAACAGCTGGCAGGCCTAACCCAGCGGATCCGAGTGTCCCTTTTTGGACAATAGGGAGTTAATAGTTCACTGATTTATTCTGGCGCCTGGCCATGCAAAGCATTGGAAGTAATGATGAAATGGATTCTAAAGGAAATTGGTGCAGGGAGTGCAGGGAGGCTAAAATTGATGCGATGTGAGAAGAGTGTTTGCTCTTTGTCAGCAGTCTGGCTGCAGAGGTTTTGCACAGTCTGACGTTTGGCTACATCTCGGGCACTGAGAAAGGTAAACAAGGCATTGCAGTAGTCCAGTCATGAGGAAATAAAAGCTTGAGTAATCTTCCCTGTATTAAAAAGATCAAATTTCTCTGACTTTAAAGAGGGTGTCTGATGATGTGCAGACACCCTGAATAATGTTCATATACCTCAGCAGGATGCTCTTGACCCCCTGGACCATGTGTTACTGCGAGGATTTCTCACTTTGTGTTGATTCAAGCTGTCACTGTGGACGAAAGGGGGAGTGTTTCCGAGCACCAGAGCCCCTTTAGAAAACCTCTAACTTTACTGCAGCAAGGGTCTTACAGACTGCTCCACTCAGTCCTGGTTCTGGTTTCTCCCGTACCAGCAATACAGCCTGGGCCTCCTGTAGCGTGGTGTCTTACACAATGCTTTATACACACTTTATACGCATTGTTCTTGCCTCTAAACAACTTGTCAGAGTCATTTGACAACATTTAGTAGCAGGCACACTTGATATGTCGTCTACACCTGTTCCACTCACCCCTTCTTTTGAAAATGTCGCCGCTACACACTGCCATATCCCGGTGAACTGTCTCTGGGTTTGGATCCGGACCTAACAAAAACAAGAATGATGTAAAAACGACATCAATTTATTATATTCTAATCATTTATGATATATACAAATAGTGTACCTTCACAGTGTCCAGAGGGTAGCCCACTGCAACTCCACATGCTCCTGTGTGTCCAGAGGAAAGGGAGCATCAAGGACCCAGCAGAAACACAGTGACGCACAAGGTTATGGCCTTCAACTGAAAACCTGTTAATAATGTGCAGCTGTCAGGAAGACCATCTTCATCTCAAACATATAGCCTTGAAAACACAAAATAAGCAAATCTAAGAAATGATTTTGAGCTGAGTAACGTGAGACCGAACGGTGTTACCCCATGCACGTGAGATACTTGTCAAGTGTGCATATGACAGGTGTTTGTCAAATACTACTCCTTAAGTTCTTCAGGCTACATTTACAGGGTACAGTACAGATATACCATGTATAAGAGGACATACAGAACCCGTTTTACAAGACACATGACGTCACAAGTTAACGTCACGGTTAATCTAATCTTCCCATAAACTGTCAGTGTATCGGTCCATGCTAATACCGTAGCTAGCCATTTAGCAAACACATGCCTGCTCATGCTAACTGACAGTAATTACAAACTAGCGTCAGCTGTTACCTGCAAATGATCCAGACACAAAATCAACGACGTGCATCCTGTCAGATGGTGACTGACCAACAGATATTGTTCAGATGTGAGCCCATTCTGCCTCGAGTGTGGATCGGTAACCTTGAATGTGTTGCTGTTATGAGACGTAGCAGGGGCTTACTGGACGAACTGGGTCGTCACATAATCGTTGGCCCCGCCTTGAACCGAAGGCAGCCGAAATACATCACGGTCAGCGTAGGCAAGTTGTGGATATGGCGTACAACAACGATTAAAGTTGAACAAAATACACCATTTTACCACTGCAATTATTTCATAATGAACCACGAAAAAACGCCACTTTTCAAATCATTTTCAGCGGAACTGTTAAAGCGTATTGCCAGGTATCATATTGTACAATTTCGTTATGATCAGTACATAAACGTATCGAACACATTTGTGAATGACGAGCCGTTTGATTCAATAAACACGGCTCTGGGACAGTCCATTCAAAAGCAAAACATCACGAGCGCTATGACGCATTTCAACACTGGGAGCCCTCTGGTGGTTAAGCAGCCAATGAATGACAAGCATTACGTCCGAAGTGGGGCGTCGGCGTCATTGCTTCACTCTGATTGGATAAAAAGGCCGGTAATTCCCGCCCCTCCAATAATAAATTCCTTCCGACGCTAGTTTGCGTGCTATAGAGAAGAAAAAAACCGGTGATAAAGACAAGTGTAGAGGGTGTCCGCTTTGTGAGGTCGGTGAACAGGAGAGGATTGAGAACAAGCTAAACAATACATTGAAAAACAAAATATAATTGTTGGCATTTGTGGACTGTCAGGGCATAAGAACGGGACTCGGAGTTAGCTACGCTAGCTAAATAGAGACTAAAGGGAAGTGTCAGTTAGTCTATTAAACAGATTAAACAGCGAGGGACGGTGACTGTCAGCTGCACAACGAAGGAAACTGGTTTGAGAAACAAAAACAACGTTTCACAGAATTGCTAAAGGGCCTCTTCAGTCAACGTTAGGTAACGTGATATTTAGTCCTCCAGCTCGGTGACGTTGAAGAGCGGTGATGGACTTCGTTGCTGGATGCATCGGAGGTACGTTAAGTCTCTGTCAGCCCCTTTTGTCCTTTTGTATTTTGTTCGATGAATAACGTTCAAGTTGACATATAGCCAAAGTTGATTTGAGACGCTGTAGCGTGCCCCACCCCATTCACAGACCAATCTCATGCTTTATTTTCTTAACAGAGACCTGGCTTGGCAGACAAATGGGAAGCTGGTTGTTGCACTTTAGGACGGCCTAGTTTGTGCTTAGTTCAAAATAAGTTTAGCTAAGTGGCATCACGCTTGCGTTCATGTTCAGACATTAAAAGATGGGTGACACATTGGACATGGTGATGCAACACCCTCGTCTTGTTTTCCTGTACTTGGATCGTCCCAGTGCACCGAGGTCAATGACCTGTACTCATTGTGTCAAACACGCCTGCTTGTGTTCCTTTCCTGGCTTACAGCTGGGACTCATTCCTGATTGGCTCTTTTTTTTTACAAATGGGGCAGGTGACAAAGCAGCTTCTTATGACGGATAAGCTGGCCGTGGTTTGTTTACTGTGGGTGACACAGATGTTGTTCAGCCAGTAATTCAACTCTTTGTTTACCAACTTGTGACGGACATATGCCACTGTTTTCATTGTTTGATTTAATCATTACATCTGTCAGGAATGAAAACATTTGCAGCATTAGATGTTATTAACCTCCTTGGAGTGGAAGATATACAGTAGATAAAACCCTCTATGTCATTTATATCACAATATTGATATATTATATTGTGATATAGTACAAAATCCATTGAAAGCCATTATCTGACATCATGATCTTATACAATGAAAATCTGTCATAAAGCCGTCTTGCTCATTGATTGGCATCATTGTCGGCAATGATCAAACGCATCCATACATAGCTACCACACTATTAATAGACGGTATTGCAAAATGTCAAATTTCTACGTGACCTTGCCTGTCAAAACCTAATGCTGTCATTCCTTTGTTTGTTGATGGGCTAGCTCTTAGTGTTGTTTGTGGTCTGTCCAGGAACTGTTGTCGGGTTTGATTACAGACTGAGATGAGACTTCAGAACGTTTGCATGCGCTGCAAGATTCCCGGTTATGTAACGTTCAAAGGCACTCTAACGGACGTTTCAGGGGGTGAGGTCGGCCCAGCGAGCTGGCTCAGGCTCAATAAGGCAGTGTTACCCTGGAGGAGATTGCAGCACACTCTAATATTACACAACGGTGCCAGCAGCAAGAGTTTTATTGTCCTTTTAAAGACTGGTTTAAAAAGGCCTGATGTGGTCCAGATCTCTGAAAAGAATCAGATAAACTGGAATGTGTAGAAAAAGTCACGGTAATGAAGACTACGTAGAATATGTTCACAGTTGTTTCCTTTGTCTCCAGGTGCTGCTGGAGTGTTGGTTGGACATCCATTTGACACAGTCAAGGTGGGGAAATGCTTTCTTCTAAGGCACCATGTCACTACAGAGTTTAATAAAAATTTCATAGACCTTTTTAGGTAATTCTCTGTTAAAAAAACCTAAAAACTGAAACGTTCCATTAACTGTTAGACAGATATGTCAGTCTGTTTTCAACATATGTATTGAATGCCTCGTGCCAAATGTTTTACATCGAGTTGCCATGTCGTCACTGTACATTGTAGATGGCCAACCGACTTCTTACTCCCTGTCCTCTGTTATGGACTGTTTGTCTTTCCATGGTTACTTTAAATGATCACTGAATGTCTTCTCTTCCAGGTGAGGCTGCAGGTCCAGAGTATTGATAAGCCGCTGTATCGTGGGACCTTTCATTGTTTCCAGTCCATCATACGGCAGGAGACGGTACGTGGATTTATTGCTAATATATGCACGCAGTAATATTACTGAGTGACTAGGTATGTACAGTATGTCTGCTTGTTAAGCACGCGAAGGTTTTCCTGTTCTTTCTTCAGGTCACTTATTGTTATGTGGCATCTACTTTTCTGTGCCTGTTGCTCACGATGACACCTATGCAATCGCTTTGTTTGATATAAACTAACTTTAGCCAGGTCCAGCCACCATGGCTGTTATTATGGTCTCCAGTTAAAACATTGCATGCTGGGTAACCTTCTTTTTCAAATTATGAGCACAAAAGGTGATTTTAAAAACATTTTATCTGTTAAATAAGTTATGTGACATCAAACCGTTAAAGTAAGAACCTAAACGTTTTTGTTTGTTTAAAAACATTCTCGTGATGGGTAAAACTATCTTGTCTAATGCGACGTCTCTGACCTCCTCCGCAGGCATTTGGTTTGTACAAAGGCATTGGATCCCCCATGATGGGCCTGACATTCATCAATGCCATAGTGTTTGGTGTTCAGGGAAACACCATGCGGATGCTGGCACATGACACCCCCATGAACCAGTTTCTCGCTGGTGCAGCAGCAGGTGCTATCCAGTCTGTCATCTGCTGCCCCGTGGAGTTGGCCAAAACCCGCATGCAATTGCAGGGCACCGGAGAGAAGAAGTCCTCTAGGAAGTTGTACAAGAATTCCCTGGACTGCTTGGCACGCATCTACAACCGGGAGGGTCTACGGGGTGTAAACCGAGGCATGGTCACCACGTTCATCCGCGAGACACCTGGCTTCGGAGTGTATTTCCTGTCCTACGATGTGCTGACGCGCAGCATCGGCTGTGAGCCGGACGACCGCTACATGATCCCCAAACTGCTGTTCGCTGGGGGCATGGCCGGCATCGCCTCCTGGCTTTCCACCTACCCGGTGGACGTGATCAAATCGCGGCTGCAGGCGGACGGGGTGGGTGGAGTCAACCAGTACAGCGGCATCGCCGACTGCGTGCGTCAGAGCGTCAGGAGAGAGGGCTACATGGTGTTCACGCGAGGCCTCACCTCCACGCTGCTACGAGCCTTCCCTGTGAATGCAACGACCTTTGCCACCGTCACCCTCATCCTCATATACTCTCGGGGGGTGCAGGAGGGACCTAAAGACTGTGAGGCGGTTCAGCCAAACCACCACGCACAGATACAGCAGCAGGCCCAGCAGCAGGCCCAGCCCTCCAGCCTGTGAAGGCACTTTACAAGCATGGAGAGACAAAATACACACAAACGCTTTATTACTGTCGGACTCTGTCTCGCATCAGACCAGTCATTCCCTATTTTGAGTCAAATAACACCCGGTTTATATTATATTTACTTTCATGTCAAAAAGGAAACCGGTTTTTAACAGCAGCTTTTATCTGTAAGACACTTCTGACGTGCCACTGATCTAAACTAAAGGTGTGGCTGTAGTGTGCACAGTCTAGAGACACAGGTTGATAACTCTATTACTCATCTGTTGAAATGTGCAGTGTTTAACTCTCCTTGTACATATCATTGATTTACCGCACTTTCCGGACTATAGAGCACACCGGTATAGAGGCCGCGCCAGCTGATTTTTAAAAGAAAAAATCATTTGTGCATAGATAAGCCGCACTGGTCTATAAGCCGCAGGTGTTCCCGTTGAACAGCAAGATGCTTTCAACAGTACTAAAGTTGTCTTCTATGAACATCATAACATGTCGCTAGCTTCTAAGTTAATTTTAACATTACGGCCAATGGGGAAATGCTAACCGCGATTAGCATTAGTGAATATATAATATATCTTTGTACATCTTTTTCATGCAGACATACTTGCATTACAGACTAAGGTCTCTCAAGGCTACCAAACGAAAAGCAATGAGGCAATAACTGTTGTTGCGCATAGCTCTGAATAGCTGTTGTGCTAGCAGCAACTGGCCAAGCCAGTTAGCCGTAAATGCTATTCAGAGCTATGAGCAGAGACGATCAGCTTTTTCTCAAGTCTGCCAGTGGATCCTAACAGTGTGAAAGAATCCATCATCACCAACGGGTTCTGAAAGGTGTGTGTTCAAGGACCCAAATGCAGACTCGTTCAACCTTTTTTGTTAACAGTCCTAGTGAGGTAGGTCAAAGGTACTTCATCCATATTGTAGCGACCCTGTCAGTAACAGCTGGTAGCAGAGGGGTTGCTGGTAGCAACTGTTCTGTGTCGGGAGCTAGTAAATGTTGTGTTCGACCGGAACCGGAAGTTGTGGTGGAGAAAAGCTACAGAAGCCAACGCCTCAAAGCGTGGGGTAAAAAGTAGCGGCTTATAGTCCGAAAAGTACAGTAGATTCTTTTCTTCTTAATGTAGACTGGAAAGATCCTGCCTTATATGAAATATGTATATCATATAGTATGAATACTTTTATTTTACACCTGCACTGTATCTTCTGAGGAGCCAAACAAAAGAGAGAGGGATGGAATGTAGCATTTAATAGCTTACCGCGCGTCTGCTTTCAAACCAAAACATGTTGCAGCTGAAATCTACTCCTCACTCCAGCACATGTCAGTGACCAGAAACTCACTGTACTGGTGGTCTGGGGGGGGGGGCCCGAATGTAAAGCGTGTCTGTGTGTGAAACGGGACTGATGGTGTTATGTTAAGCTGTCCCTTTGGCATGTTGTGTTCGACCAAACTAACGTTTTATCGTTTTAACTTCACTGCTGTATGAAAGGCCTGATCCAGAAGTGGAACATGGTGCTACGTGTGCCACTGCACTTTAAAGTTTTTATTTATATATATATATATATATATATAAAATGCCCCTGCTCCCTGAAACGTGATGCATGTGCCCATGGTAGATAGACTGTACCCCATCTGGATTGGGGCTTTAATGCAACTTCTCTATTTTGTGAGTGACTTTATCTGTTTAATAATGTACAGGTATTGTTCATGAGTGGAGATTGTCTGCTTTCTACGTGTGTGTGTGTGGTCGGTCAGTATCTGATATTTCTTTTTCTGTATATTTATGCCTGAATGTTGAATATCTCGCTGTGAAGCAATCAAATCTCTTCCCCGTGCAAAAAAGGTGCCGGTGCCCATCGTCAGTGGGTTACTGCTGAATGCCTGCTGTTCATTTGTCTGTAAAGAATCGCTTGATGGGTTGACTGAGAGCAAGGAGTCACAGATGCACTAGACCTTCAGTATGTTGAATGTAACACTGTAATCACTCACGGGTGCTTTGAATGAGAAACTTCTGTCTAAATTTAAATGTCACTAACTTTATTTGTCTGATGCTGCTGAGAACCGTGGAGCTCTCCAAGGCTTGAGAAGCGAAAGTGGAGCTCTTTGGCACATCTGTGGAAGTCGCTTGAGTTGAATCGATACTTCCACCTCTAGAACAGCGACTGTTATCTCTGACTTTACACCAGATTTCATCTTGAAACGTTTGGTCATTGCCATTTGACAGCTGACACGTAGTCCAGCTGACGTGAACGATGCAATATGTACAGGATGTAACTGTTACTGTGAGATTGTGTTGAAGTGGTGTACATATATAACATGTATTTTTCAATCTAATGTAGTTGTTTGGTTCCCTAAATGTCTGAGTTGAAGCAGTTTTTAAAGTCTCTATTTGACCAGTTTCATTTCCCTGTTACACTGAAGAGATTGTAACGGGAAAACTGAGACGTGATATTTTTGTAACGGAGTTATACATTTCCGATTTGTCACTGAGGATCTGTACAAATGGCTAAATAAAAAAGATTCAGCAGCTGGTTGTTTGTGTGTACCGTCGCTACACGTTTACTGATAACTACAGTATTCCACATTCACAGAATCTATTGTTCTTATGGATTATGAAAGTAGTCATAATTATCAGATGACGATAACCATGGGCCCCTCCTGTGAAATTGCTCTAATCGCTTTTCTATGTTGAGTAGCATCAACTGATGTGACCTCAATGTATGGTTTACTGCTACACATGGGACCAGTGCAACATTTAGTGGAGACACTTTATTTGTAAATGACACACATTGTACAACACTGTTATGTCTTCATGTAGATATCCACATAAATGCCAGATATGAAGTTGGTATCACAAAAACAAAAAACAAGTTCCTGTGTTTGCTATTGTCAGTCAGGGATGACACAGCATCTTGTTTGTGTAATCTGGGTGTGTGAGGCTTTACTCATATGAAAACTCATGATCTCATGACACAGATTTCTTAATAACCGGATTATTTGAGCATTAAGCAGAAGCATGTGTAATGCTTCCTGCTGTCTGTCAAAGGAATGATGTGTAGCAATCAGAGGGCTCTGTTGGCTCAAGTGGAAAATATTATGAACAATATATCGAGGTTAATATACTCGGGAGAAGTGTCAGTTGACCACTAGATACCTTAGCTTGCACGGCAGCTGGAAGCCGGTTGCAGTCTAGTTTGTCAACACCAACACTGAGGGGCCACTGGTCTCTAGGAAGTGAACATTGCCTGCTGTAAACCTTTGGAAGTATTTGAAAAGCTCGTCAAGATAGCAGAAAAGGTTGGAAGCAACCTCCAGTGTAGCTTCTAGTTAAAACGAGAGAGAAACAGGATCACAGAGAGCAAGAGGATCACTCGTTCAGAGAAAAGTGATGGAAAATATTGTCCCAATGACTGTAGATTCAACCCGAGGGCCATCTGCTGATGGACAGCGGTAACTGCAGCTTGTTGGTAAGAAGAAGAAGAAGAAGAAGAAGAAGCTGTTGTAAGTGAAGTCTGTTGAGTTTTTCAATGTTTTAATGGTGCGACCACCACAAACACAATCAATTCAGCTCTATTGTTTATTATTTATTTATTTATTTGTTTAGTTCGTCATAATCTAATAAATCCACAAGGCAAAGCATGTGGGAGAATGGTTTTTGTACGGTGTGTCCCAGTGCTGAGATTTTGTTAGATGTGTTTTGCTGGTTTACAAAGATAACATGTAACATCTAAAATGTTGTTTTTTACAGTAATTCACTCTTAATTGAGAGAACATTTTCACTCTTCACTTCGAAAATCAATCCTTTCATTTACAATTTGACAAAGGACACTGGACAATGTCCTGTGTAAAGGGGCCTCTATTTAAATGATCCCCAATCCCTACATTGTTTTTACGTCTTCTATTTCACCTTGTTCTTCTGCTTCTGCTTCCTATTCCTGTGTGGAAATATAGTTTCTGAAAATATCAAGTATAAAAATGAAGAAAAAGAAAAGGTCGGATTCCCTACTCCACCGAACTATTGACTCATTTCCACCAAACACAAAACTAAACCCTGACTTGAAACGGCTCCATTGTCCGTATACATGTGAAACATTGTCAATCAGATCCGACGACTGTTAAGATTTTCCTTATCTAGCTGAGGAAGTTGGCAAATGCAGGAAGTGACACCTCGATTGACTAATGTTGAGGGTAAGAACAGTGACCCTATAGGGTTCCCTCTCACAGTGCACATTTGCACACAGTATGGCTGGAATTGTCCACATGGTGATGAGGCTGTTGATGTTATCTTTTATCACAACGGGCAAGTGCAACATTTACCAAATCTGATCTTGTGATATAGTTTTATAATCTAATCTTGGACATCTAGTCGAAGAGCTGACCCTATTTCTCTTCTTTCTCCAGGTGTAAATGGAGGAGATGGTCTGATGTTTGCTGAACGGGCTTATGCTACAGTTCCATGTAAGGAAGATCTAGTCTGCTTTCATATATGGCAGCTCAACACGAGCCAAACAAGTGATTACATTGCGATTGTCAGTGATGGAGCGATCCAGACGCCTACATCAGAGGGTGAGGACTCAAAATGCACTCTGCAAATGGAAGATCTCACAGCGGAGGATGTTGGACGTCATCGCTGCCGAAGATCAGACGTCTTCTCTCACAGTGAGTGCCGTCAAGATTAAAGTCTTACTGCTGTGTCGATACAGAATTTATTTCACCTGATAACGAGAAAGCTGAAAAAGAGACTTCTATGCTGTTAACAAATAAATAGATAAAATAAATGTTTTTTAGACTTTTTTTTCAGCCTCCCCAGAGTGGAACCTCATGCCTGGCAAAACCTTGTCTCTTCAGTGCATTCTCCTCAGTTTAATCCACCACGTTCCTACGCTTGGCCCCAAAATACTGAAAATAACGCCACATAAAACTACAATATCTCATCTTTGCATGTGATTTTTAGTACTAAAGCTTCAGAGGTGCTGGTAAGTGATTTTCTTACCACAATCAAGGAAGCTGTTTCCTCTTCTGTACAGCTTTTATTTAAACTAAGCTAGTTTCATATTTAGTGTACAGACATGATGAGAGTGGTAACAATCTTCATATCTAACTCGTTTAGGGTTTCCACCATACAACAATTTGACGATGTGGTCTACGCTGACATCATTCTTCCTGTTGATCCTGACAGAGTGTGGCTCCATGAGTGCGAGTCAACTGAATATGCCTGTGTCCGATACAAATAGTCCAACATATAAACTGCAGTGTGTCCTTCCTTTGTTTGCGAGCTCCAGCTGTGCTACTGTGTGTTTTTGGAAAAAGGGATTTGCTCCACGCCAAATCCCTTTTATGTGACTGTAGTCGTCAATTAACAAGTATTTTCCCCTTTGACTCAGCTATTTTGCATTTTAACGTGAGAAAAATGTTACATGAATTTGATAGGTACCTCAACATGTTTGACTTCTCTCTTTTCAGATATGGTAATTAATGCAGCAAACGTATTTCCTGAATGAATGAGTACGTGTGAGGATGTTCTCACTGACATCGGCATTCTTTTTTAATTCATGGTGTTTGTTTGAAAACTTGTCTTCAAAATTAAGTCTGCAGTTATTTTATTAAAAGCCTTCCAGTAGTTGTGGAGAGAAAGATATTCCAGTAAACTAACTTTGGTGAAACATTGTGTTACATTTAAAGATAATATGTCGTCCTGTTCATGTTATTTCATTCTATTGTTTGACTGTTGTTACCATTGACTGTACATATCAAGATCAAGACCGAACGGAAATAACAATCTGAACATCCCCCTTTCAATAAGTTCAAGCCAGCAGTAACTCTGCACAAAATCCTATTTGGGATATTGGGACAAGCTGGTAAGACAGCTGTTGAATCCAGCTGTTGAATCCAGCGACGGAAGCACACTATAGCACACTGACTGCAACTGGTCTGTTTATTAATTGTTGTCCAAACCAGGTGGAGGCACTTGGAAGAAGTGGTGGCAGGCAAGTCGATTCAAAAAGCAGGAACATAGAATTACATAGAACATAGAATCAAAGAACACTGAATTTGTTGTGCAACATCTTAACCAGTCACTATGTGTGAGTGCCATTGTTCAGTGCCATGGTAGTTCTGCATGCGATAGTGTTTTCATTCAGGTGGTCGACATGCTGAGTTAAATAGTGTGGAGATCTTCAAGCTTCATCTCTTTCTTCTTTCCCCTGCTAGTACACACAGAGTCACACCTGCACACACACACACACACACACACACACACGCACACACACACACACACACACACAGCCACAGCAGGTGAGAGACTGCCGGAGCCGGTCCCAGTGTTGCCCTATTTGCATTTTAAATGCTTGCAGCCAGCCCACTACTCTGTTCACAGTGCAGTGCAGCACAGCTAATCTACACACCTAAGGCGTGTGATTGGCTACAGCCAAGAGTCTGAGGGGGTTGAGGAGACGGTGAAGACACAAACATTGACAAGAAAGGGGGGAGATGATAAAAGTGGAGAGGCAAACCCACTTTAACCCACCCAGGGAGGGTTAAAGGTCCCTTGTATACATATCACATGGAAGATGTTCATTTCCTGATTTCATCCTTCAAACAAAGGATGCAAAGAATAAAAAGCATACCGGCTGCCTCTATCTGACATCTGTGCTATTTATCAATCCAGATTGTTTTGGTGTGAGTAGTTTTGGAGATATCGGCCGTAGAGATGTCGGCCTTCTCTCAAAGAACTCAAGGAACTCTGGTCGAAAGAAATAGAAACTGCTCACAACAAGGTCTTTGAATTATCTTCTGTGACCATCTTCTTCAGCCACACAGTCACATTGTATTGGAGAGAATACAGACATCCCTACGGCTGACATCTCCAACACTCTGTAACTCAAACTATAACAACCTAGATTGGTAAACAGCACTAGGTAAGAGGAGTGATGTATGATATGTCCCTTAAAGGTTTGTCTGAAGAAGTGAAAGGGTGAATAGAGGATGAGGCGAGCATTTTGATTGGCTCTCAACATGGGGACACCTCGTAGCATACCTATATTAGTATTATTTGAATGTACATAATATTATTGTATATATTAACAGTAAATTGTAAAAAAGGCTTTGATACATCTCAAATGAAATAGGTATCAGTGTGACCCTCTTCCACTCCTTTGACACAATCTTTAGACACTTTCTTTGACATTTCCTTACAAAACATGTCGTCATCCTCATTTAAAAATTGACACTTCATTTTCTTTTTAACATACTGTGACTTACAAAATATTTCAGGTCAATGACGGCAAGGGAAGGAAGCTCTTTTCAAGACAGAGGAGTTCTAAATGACCACACATATTACCATACCTTTTAACAAGTGGGTGTCTATACGCAGTGTCTCAGCTTGCAATGTCAGAAATACAAACCAAAGTGGTGAAATGGGACCCGTTGTTTTGTAACCCCCTCCTCCACACACTCACACGTTGTCGAGATAGCTGATTCGCTTTAGGTCAAAGTCTTGAACCTCAGTGAACTCAGGCACCAGCTTGTCTGCCAAGCGCTTGGAGTGGACAGATCAGTGGGGGCCAAATGCTGCTGTCCCCTGGTGTGTGTGTGTGTGTGTGTGTGTGTGAGTGAGTGAGAGTGTGTGTGTGTCTACAGTAGTGGGGCAATGGGGGGTTGGGGACAGTCACTGGGATTGTTGTGCGTGCGTGGAACAAAAGGCCTTGATTACTGAAATCCTGCAAGAGGCAGGAGAGGAGGTGTTAAAAGTGATACAGTGGAGAAACAAGCAGAACTGGAGCCCTCCTCTCCTCTCATGAAGCTCATGTCCACACCCTGTCTGCAACATACATTGACTTCAATCCACAAACTGTCCGTGGAGCGCAGACTGAAGAATAAATACAAAAATCGATTTGTGCCAGTCTAAATTGCTGCAAATTTGCATTAAGGATTTGAAGAGTAGGCTAGCAAGCCGTGAAAGTAACTTCAGAATATATGTGTGCAAACCACATCGGGAACATAGATGGTGTAGCTGTGAGGTAAAACATAACCGTATTCTCGTTTTCACACAAAAGCCAAAAGCGTGTTGATGAAACATAAAAGCACCGATACCTGTTCACTTACAAGGCTGCCTCTGTGCTCTGGAGGCCCCTGACGCGTTGGCTTTTGTTAACACTTCACATTGAAATTGACCCTGGCTGTAGTCTGCCTGAGGAGGAGCGAAGAGGGGGAGGGAAGGAAGGAGGGAAGGAAGGAAGGAGGTGTCTCTCGACGCAGAGACAAAAAAAAAGCCAATTGGCTATTAAGCATTTCCTGAAGGGAGGTGCTGCTTATCACTCCCAAAGCTCCAGTGCTCACCGGAGGACAGGGCACTCTGGAGCTGCGCGCATACAATGGACTAAAAACTCCCAGCGCGCGAGAGAGAGAGAGACTCTCATCTGTGATTATTTTTAAGTGTCTGGACGATCAGGTAGGACAATGTATATTTCGAATATCGTTTTGCTTTGCGGTTTCTTCATTTTGAATCGCGCATTTGTGTTGTGTTTATTTGTAAGGGGTTAATAAGTTAAACGCCTGATTTAAACCTCGGAGGTTCGGTTGAGTGTTTCAAATGACAGAAACTGGCCTGTTAATCATAAGGCAACACAAACTGTGCCTTGTAGGTAATGCCTTTGAAAGCGATACTTAGTTTTAAGTTTTAAATATCACAATATGTAATATTTTACAGCCAAAAAAAAACCACAGCACTATAATCAAATTCTACTGGCTTTTGCCGAAATGAAAGAAAAACGGTCTCGACATGGCTCAATGAGGTGAGTGACGGAAGCAATGCATTTGTAGATCAGTTTAATTGTGCAGGAATTGATCTCGTTCAATGAATTCGGAACATGTGAGATGTATTTATTTAGTTCTGACACTAAACTGCACCAGCAGCACTGTGATTGAGCTGCAGCTGTTTGAGTGTGGATAGAGCGCAGCAATCTACATAATCTATTCTACAAATTACAAAGGCATGAATATATTCTCTCAACTTTACCCCCTATTGTTTTGTATCACTAAACTTCTCAGAATCAGAGTTTCCCTCTCCTCCATTACCTTTTGTTCACCATCCCCCCTTTTCCCTCCATCTCTCACCAAACAACCAGGTATGATTCAGAGGAGGGAGGTTGTGTTGTCTGTTCTGGGGAATCTCCAGGATGCCACAGAGAGCTCCGGCCTGGACGCCCTGACCACAGTGGCCCTGGAGGTGGACCAGGTCCTCGCTCCCTTCCAGCTCCCAGAGACGACCTGTCAGGATTTCCCTGAGTGGACAGGCGTGGATAGCACAGCTCATGGCCTGTACCCACCCGATGCACCTTTGGGCCTCCTGCCGCTAAAATGCAATGGAGAGGGCAACCTGCTGTTTGATGCAGTCAGCATGCTGTTAGTGGGCAACACTGGACTTAGCTTGGAGCTACAGGTGAGTAGTGATGGTTCATAATCTTGAGCTGTATGATCTAAATGTACACTGTTGCACTCATATAATCAATACGGTCTCTTTCTATCTGTTCAGACGTGAACTTTGTAATATTGCTCCCCACAGGTACGGACGGTAGTGGAGATGGTGCTGTGGAAGAGATACTACCTGTCTGGGATGATCGATTCAAAAATGATGCTTCAAGCTGTTCGCTTCAGCCTCTCTGCTGAAGAGTCCGAGGACATGCAGAACCTGCCTGTAACGGTCTTGGAGGCCATCTTTGATGCAGATGCCAAAGCGTCCTGCTTCCCCGGCTCCTACGCCAACATGTGGCACGTGTACGCGCTCTCATCAGTCTTACAGGTCAACGTCTACTCCATCTACCCCATGTTCAACCTCAAAATCCGACCCTATTTCAACCGCATCATACGTCCAAGGACCTGGCCTAACGGCTGTGAGACGCTAACCCTCCACGTCATGTGGTCTGGCGAGCTGCAGTCCGGGTCGTCGTTCAAGCCGAACCACTTTGTGGCACTAGTCCAGACAAGTGACCTCGCGATTGGAAGTTTTGACAGCGAGCAGAGGGAGTATAAGAGCGAAGAGCCGCTGAACCAGGAATCGCAGCTTTCTTACCCGGGTCTGAAGGACAAGTACAACATCACCAAGAGGACCTTCTACCGCTGGAAGAGGCAGACGCAGGAGCACTGCAAAAAGTCAGCAGCCAGGTACGAGGCGAAGTATTTCCTGCAGGCCTGCTACTTACAAGGCAAGCTCATCCCGCTGCACCAGTTTAAAGAGTTTTTCCCTGAGATATCACGGTCGTCGTATTACAACTGGAAGCACGAGCTCCTGAAATCCGGCGGTAACTTCTCCACCTCATCGTCGACCGGAGAGATAAGCCCCGGCGAGAGCACGGAACAGGAAGCCTGGTCTTCGCCCGAAACCAAGCCGGATGAGCCGGACCCCCATGACAGCATGGTCAGCATGTTTGGCCTCGGCAAGCTGGATCTGGAGCGGGCCCAGAATGTAGCTCACATGCAGGAAGCTAAGCGTTGTCTGCAAAATTGCATCGCCATTAACTCCTCTCTCCCCTTCCGGATCTTCAAAAGGAATTTCCCGGGGATCTCCAGATCAACCTACTACAACTGGAGGAGAGAGGCCATGCTGTTCAACGGCGGTTACAAAGGCGGCGTTGGCAGCAGTGAGGACAGCTCAGATGCTGACAAGAGCCAAAGTCCAAAAAGTCTGTCGCCAGTCCTGCTCACCGGCAACCAGCATTTCGTGCCCAGAGGGAGAATCTGGAGGCGAAAACACGAAGTCTTCAGAATGGCGTACATGAGTAAAAAACAGCTCCGAGATGCTGCAAAGCTTCATGTCCAAAAGTCCAAATGGTCCCTGACAAAGTTCAAGCTCAAGTTCCCCTCCATGTCCCCTTGCTTTTACTGGCTTTGGCGTAGCAGTCAGAAAAGCAAGAAGAAGATTGTCACACAGAACGCCGAGATCAACCTCCCGGAGAGTCTGCAGATCGCTGCTGCAGAAGACAAGATGACGCAGAGGAGGATGGATAGTCGGCATGTGCTCCCATTTGTTGAACGGCCTAAATATCTAGAAACGCCGGCCGTTGATGCCCCGAGTTCAAAGCACACCCTTCCCGGCAATGCGCCCATACAGGAGCAGATGTTTGCGATGGATGTTGTGGCTCTGGCCAACTTCAAGGCCAAGGCCAAGCTGTTCCTGCAGCAGCGCTTCGAGGAGAAATCTTTCCCCACGTTCAAAGAGTTCAGGTCCTACTTCCCCTTCACCCCACGCTCGACATACTACATGTGGAAGCGAGCCTTGCATCACGGGGTGTCACTGGTTCATGGGTAAATGTATAAAAGCGTTTATCTAATCAGATGAATTGGATGTCAGGAGCTACTTGAATGCTTTGTTGGAGAACTTCTCAGCCACAAAAACCTCATGCATCTCTCCGCCTGTGCATTTAACTGGAGACACGCTACCTACACATGGCAGTCGCCATGTTTTCACGTTCTGTTAAGGACACTGGTTTAGCATCTAAATGCTTTGTGTCCTTCCTCTGGCCCGCCACACCTCGGCTCATTCCTCCCTCCTGGACATTTGCACATGTGTGAAAAGAAACCGAGTTTAAACCCTGCATGTTGCCCTCCAGGCAGAAGGGCAGTTCAAAGCTGTTGTTCGATGGCGTTTAGTTTGAAGCCGTTTCTCCTCCGTTCTCTTTTAATTCTTGCTGAGCATTGTACTTTTTGTTTTCATTGTAGTGGGATTATCAATGCTTAAATGCATGTTTTTTTAGTTTTTTTTGATTTCCGTTTGTGATGTTGATCTGGGAGGCTCCTGGAGTTTTAATGTTTTTATTTAGTTGTGTTCTTTGAATGTAAAGAGCTGACAGTATCAGTATTTGATGTCGGAGATGAGTTTACTCCTTCCTCAAACATCCTCTGTAAACAGGGTTCCTGTCCTTTTTTTCATACTTCTACTTTTGATTATTGAATGTACTCACATTTTATGCGTGAAGTTTTAAGTGGGTTGTCTCAAGATTTGGGTGTTTTTTGATGACATACTTTCAAAATGCCTCCTTGTCTTGATGATGAACACTGGAAACTGAGTTTTGTCACGCTCACACTGTATTTGCACTGAAATGGTTCCCATGACACTGTTGAATGTATTGCCTGAACCACCATGCACCCTTTTGTGAAGTTTGAATTTACCTACAGTTCTATTTTTGAAAAAAATGTCTTGAAAACTGAATATAAATGATAATAGTTAATTTTTTTCTGCAACTTTCATTTCTAAACTACCTATTTCCTCGTGATATTGGGGAATATTTGCCTGACCATGCAATGTTTTTCAGTAAATAAAGTTCCAGTTCCTCTTCTCACGACGCTAACCAACGCATTTTGTTCCGACCCAGAATATCATATTTCAGTTTTTATTTTTCTTAATCATTGCATGTCTGAAAGTGGCCGCCTGCATTGTAGACTGTCTGCAGGGAAGTACATGTGTCCTGTTAGGCTGTAAACCATCAGCCCGTTACTTCGAGCTTGCTTGTAAAGTTCTCACATCACGGGGTATTTCATGCTGCTTCATCATGTCAGCTCATTCACGCAGACCATTATTAACATTGTTAAAGCCACCAGTTGTGTGATTCTCCACAATATCTAACGCTGTATTTCATCTCTGTAATTTTCTCGAATCAATTGGTCCTCCCTTCCAAGTCAGTGAGCCCTTGTTCTTGCTGAAGCATACCAATAGGCCCTCCTAATCTCATGCCCCGTCAGCTGCATGTTGATTTGATTTTCTGTTGGGAGAAATTGGACAGTTTAACACATCGCACATTAGTAGCAGAGTTCTGCAGTACGTTATGACCCAAAAGACATGCCGGGTGTTGCTAAGTTAATTCATGTTGACAACCGGTGTGCTGAAACAAAGAGAAGAAATCACTCCCACAGTGTAACCACATCCAAATGTGCAAACGAGATCAAACCGAGCCAGCGGCTAAAGAATAGGAATGAGCTTTGAGACCGGTTTTGTGGTTTTTGCCCACTGCCATTTCTCTATGTAGCCAATTGTGCTCATGCTAATGAAGGTAATGGTCAAGAGTAGACGGGGTGGAGTACAGAGAGAGGGGGGAAGGGTTTAATTGTATGCATGGGATGGAGCTGTTTGAGATAAGGCCAAGAACATCCAAGTGTTTGGGGGGAGGGCAGGAGGTGTAGAGAGAAGGCCAGGGGGGCAAACCATTGTTCCGATCAGGTGATACCTACCGGTGGCTGCACCACTTAATGTGTTTGAGTAGAATTTTACAGTAATACGTCTGGATAGTCGTCCTTGTTTTCACCTGTTCGATTATAAAAGTCTTTAATGCGAGACACTACAGGCAAAAACAACAATTTTGGGCTGTTTGACTTCCGTAACATGTTCTCTTTCAGACTAGTGGAAAGGGAACATTCCAAATATACATTCGGGTGTTTCTGTATTTTTACTACTTTGCCTATTTACGTCCGTAGATTTATTTTAAATGATTCACCAGAAGTTAGCAATAGTTCATGCCTCATTTGCACATTCAAACATAAAAATTTGGAAAAGGAATTGTCATTGTAGGCAATCAACTGGGGTAGTTTCATGGTGATATCTTCAAGCTACATCTTTTTACCTCATTCAACTATCTTCAAATGGCTTTTTCTCAGACTCTGAGCTCGCTAACTCTCCCCTTCAGCAGCACTGACAAACACCTTACTATCCAGTTTCATTCCTGTTTATATTCTGAAGGTTATTACAGAGGGGTTTGTTCATACATAATTTACAGCCCGATTCACAAGCAAGGACCAAAAAAAGGATTTATTGAAGGCTAACGTGATTGAGATGCGAGGCTTGAACTTCGTGTAGCTCGTCCGGTTAGTCGGATGAGTTGTGGGGAGTTCATTTAAACATTTTATTAATAAAAACATGGTGAAGATGTTTTGTTTAAATCTTTTTTATGGCCTTTGGCAGTATTTTCTGATTTATGGAGTGATAAAAAGAAATATTCAAAATCCCCTCAGTAAAAATCTATGATTCTAAAATGTCAACAAGGTGAAATTGTAATTTTCAGCCTGGCTTCATCCAATGTTCATATTTCTGTTCTGGAAATGTATGCTATATGGCGAATAAGATAATATCAAATTTCCATATTTAAACATACGTTTTCAGAAAACTTGTAATCAAAGTAAATCAACTGAGGAACCAAGAATAGTTGTATGGCAGAGTTGAACTTCTCCTTCATGCTCTGGTGACATATGAATATAAAATGTGAGATGAAGTACACATTTATCATACACTGGATCAGTCAATAGCCACGTGACAGTCAATCAACGACGTCTTTGTGTTTTCTTCCCCAGTTTGCCATCTCCATCTCCATTACTTGTGATAGGAGTAAGTCTCACTGGCACCGAGCTATTCTACATTGTTTATCTTAAAAATAGTGTGAAAATAATGAGGGTTGGCAGGTGGGAGCGAAAGTCTTCAAGGATTAGCATACTGCAGTTGGTTCAGAAAGACAGGGCGATAAAGCAGAGAGGCATCTCAAGGATGCCACATTTTCTCAGGAAACAAAACAGACCTGTGAGACTCTCGAGGCCAATTACCCTCTGTAGGAGCAGCGACTTGAACTCACAAGAACTCTGATATTTGACCCCAGTTTGTGTCAAGTGAAGAAGGAGAGAAGTGGAAAAGCGATGCAATTTCAAACTGACATTTTCTAATCTATCCTTGCACATAATGACCACAACTCCAAAATTGAGCTGTCGCTAAATGAACCTCGTTTCATGCATAACCATAAATGTACAGATCCCACATGTGTTTCACAACAATAATTTAAGTGCATGTCATGTATACAAATGGCCTCAGTAGGTTTCTTTGTTTCAAACACATGTAGAGTTTGCCCACTAGGTGGCAGTGGTGCTCTTCAGACGCTTCTTTGGTTTTTGGTTGCCTTTATAAAAAGACTCTCTTTCTGGCACGCGCTTTTGGATTGGACCGAAAATGTGTTACTGCATGGCTCAGGGTGTGTAGTGCAGATATCTCTGGTGATAACTCCATTCATAAACATAATCCAACTTTTGCAGCCATGTCATGCAGAAACCAGATAATGTCTGGGAAACAAATTGTATCATGAGGGATTAAAGAGTACAGGAAGGAGACAAATAAAGAGGCGACATCTGTGAGATCGAGTTCGGGATTATTTTGTCCCAGCACACTCCAAACTCGGTCCCTGTATTTGTTATTCTTAAGGTTATTAAATGCAAGTAATGCAAAACTAAAATAATAATTTGCATGAAATGCGAGGATTTAACAGTGAGCTAGAGGTAAGATGATAGAAAGCTTATTATGGGTCTGCCCCCCCCCCCCAAGTTTTCTATTCCATCCCTCAAACTAAAGTTTTGTTTTGTGCTGTTTTGTCATTAGATGCTGTTCATAGTCTGTCTATTATTTGTTTGTTAATCTGTTTTATATCATAGCACATAAATCTAGGTAGGGCATGATGTCCAAAGGAGCAAATCCTCTTATGTAATGACATATCTACATTTTTGTTTCCAGTTTAAAAGCAGTTTTACTGGTTGAACCTCGATGGATTACCCAAAGTCTGATAGTCTGAGACCATTTTTAAAGATGCACTTCAATCATCATAAATAATATCCATATTTTTGTGGTTAGCAGCCGGCACAGCTGAATGTGATTCAGCATCATGTCACATTAGCTGGCAAAAGCAGAAGACTGTACATGTAGTCGTCTGTTAGCAGCACAAGAAGATGTGAAAAGGAGAGAGATTAAAGCCGGGCATTCACACAGGGACAGCGGGACTGTATTTGACTTAAAAATGAGGCTGATGTGAATTAATTTCCCTCTAGCCGCGCGTCTTGAGGAATGGGCTTCTGAATTGTTCATGTCAGTCGAGGAGACAAGAAGCTTTTTGTGAATTTTCCATGAGTAATGTGCAAATGTCATGCTTAATTTTGCATAAATTGTGCCTGTGGAAGGCATTACTCGAAGGCATTCTAATATCGCAAACCATTGGAGGAAAGCATTAGTTAATTCAATAAGAAACGATTATTTACTTACTGCTGCCTCATATTGCTCCGGTAAATTTCCTCTCACATTAATTGTGAAGCGATTTAGAGGTTTACATCCAGAGACTCCTATGTCATCAAACACACACATACATGTCGGTTCTGATCAGAGACCGGCATTGACAACCTCCGGCGACTTGTTTTTCTTGCAACTGTTTCACGCTTTGTTTTTGTGCTGAATCAATCATTCTGTGATTCTTTTTTATTTGCTGATGAATGAAGGCAGACAGAGAAAGTGAGTGTGTTTTGTGTGTGAAAGACAGAGCGACATCAGGGATTAAAAAGAGCAGTTAAAGCAACTCTGATCCCATGCTGCTAAAGCACCGGACCACATGTCGACAGATGATAACCAGGGCTACGGGTCAGGTGAATAAAGGCCTCGATGGGTAATCCATGTTTGCGGTCACATAATCCTTTGTGTATGTTTGTCCCGTGGTCTCGTACAGTGCTACAACCTGTTCAATTCTGATTCAACGCAAGCCAGGGAAAGCCAAAGGCTTCATCCCTCAATGCAACATCCAAACTGCAAGTCAGAGAGCAGAACAGCCGGACTGCTGAGTTCAATGAAGTCGGATCCAAAGACTAGAAGGCAGACTGAAACTTCTATGATCCATCTGTTCATCCATCTATCTTGGGTCTTACCCTGAGATCTTGGGAAAACCGAGTTTGAGTGAACTTAAGGCAACAAGGAGATAATTACTTGTTGCAAACAATTTTTTGGTGAAAAAACATCAACAAAAAATGTCTCTTATTCACTTGGTTGCTGTAGTTTTAATACGTGTTTTCACTGAAACCTCATTACACAACAATCAGTGTGTTCAATAGTTTGACATTTTCGGAAATTCACTTATTTGCCTTTATGTAGAGAGGTAGATATTTAGATTGATACCACATCATCAGTCTGTTCAATAGGAAGATACAGCTAGCAGCCTGTTAGCTTAGCTTAGCATAGAGACTGGAGAGAGCCATCACTCCCAAAGCTCACCAATTAACACCAGAGCGCACTTCTTCAATTCATACAAAAAGTGCTCCCTGTCAAGAAATAGTCCCCCACATAACCCCATGAAAGCACAATTGTAATTTTCACACTTTTTTGTCTCGATTAAACAAACAAGAATGAACATGATGAATGAGTTGTAGAGGTGCTGATGGTGTAGTAGTCTGGCTCTGTATCCACAGCCTTTAGGCGATATTGCTTTCGATCTGTTTCGCTGTCTATATTTGTTCTGTGATCAGTTGTCTTGAAGATTTTGTTTTGGGGGTTTTCTTTTGTGTCCCTTGTTTCATTCATACGTTTAGTCCTTCTGTTTTATTTTGACATACTCACCTTAAGTGCCGTGCTTAGTTGTACTTCCTGCCTTTGTGATTGCCTGCCCCGCCCTGATTTGTTCCACCTGTGTCTGATGAGTATTTAGTCCGTTTTCGTGTCAGTTTGGCGTCGCTCCTTGTGAGCAGTGTGTCACTTCTTCTTCTCTTGTGTTAGATCATCTCCTAGTGTTTTAAGTTTCGAGTGTATTTCTTGTGACCAGCCTCTGTGGGTTGGCTTGCTGCCTGTTTCCTGGCTGCGTGTGGGACGTTCAGCTTGTGAGCCTTTTCCAATCGCTGTAATCGTCCTGCTGCTTCCTGATCCGTCTCTGCGTTTGAATCCAAACCTGTGATTCCTGAAACGTAACAGATGGATTTTGTTACCTTCGGATGGAGTCAGCCAGAACCCCCCCTTTAATCCAGTCTTTATGCTAAACTAAGCTAACCCTCTCCTGGATGCAGCTCACCATACAGACATAACAGTGCCATGATGTCACACGAGTTTTCATGGTTAAATATTGTGAAACAGGCAGAGTCCATCAATGACATGCCCTGAGCTGCCACAGGCTCAGTGTCACTGTGTTCTAGGTGACGGCTGAAGGCCGGATAAGTGTGCTCGTCAAAATGGCGGGAGAACTATCCTCCACATCCACTACTAATGTCCTCTTTTGATCCGCTGTGTCAATAAGAGTCTTATTAGTAACCTCAATGAACCTCCCATAATGACCATGTGCACCCTATTGTGAGCTGGGTGGGTGTAACACAGCCGTTGGTTCCCCTAATGGCTAATGTCCAGGGTTGTGATTACACTAAAAGCACCGTGACCATGAACTCATTGAAACGAGCGCTTCTGTCTGCAAAATGAGAAGATAAGAGCTAATTGCCAGATTTAGTGTCGGTACAAGAAAAGACGAGCAACGTACAGGGGGATAGCTATGAAGTCGGGGCGGGAAATTACAGTTTGGGTAATAACTGGCTGTCTGCACCAATAACTCCCAGCAAACACTTTAATTCAGAGCTTTTGCAGTTGTGACAGCAGCGTTTTGATTCATAGTTGTTATTGTTAATTACCTTGTCTTTTTAATGGAATGTGAAATAATTCTGATTCATTTTTTTGTCTGAAATTGACCCGGTTTTGCCAACTCTGCTCTTTAAGCTTCCACCTTCAAATGAGCTCAGTTGTGTTTTTAGAGCAAAGAGTCCTGAGGCAAGAAGGACAGATGTTTTCAGGTAATTAATAGCGATGTGTGCTGTTCTGAGATCAGCCTATTTCAATAGCAGTTTAAAAAAAAACCCAGCTTTAACAGAGAGTTTCAGATGAAACAAACCTCTGTAAAGCCAACTTGAATCAGCGAAATCAAATCGTCCCTTGTGTCGATTTATGTCCTTTGCTGACTGTATCAGGCTGAATTATTGCAGGTGTTGTAGTCCTGCTGCGTCTCAAGCTTCAGTCAGACCGCCTCAGGGTTGTAATAATTAAGAAATGTTGGGAACTATGAAGATCTTAGAGTGCGATTGGGGGCATTTTTTTCACCGACAGGCTGAGCATTCTACACGACTGCCCCTGTGAGAGCTTCATTCCTTGTGATAAGCGTGTGAGGCTGTGTTTAAGGGATTCTATGGTTTTCACACAAACAAGCTTATGGATTTTTTTATACTCGTAAAAAAATACTATTTCTTATTCCTTGCAACATAATCCATGACCAAGAAATATCTGGTGACTTTCATTACATAATCAATCCAATGAGATTACAACATTAATAACATTAGGGCTGAGGCTTTTCTGTATTGCTGATAATGAAAATGCAGGCGTACGACTTGCAAAGTGCATTGATCCTATGAAAAAGACTGTCCTGCCTCATTTCTTGTCATTTCTTGGCCTGGAATGAATCCTTTTTTTAATCTAAAATCTTCACATATTAATAGCAGGGGTGGGAATCACCAGAGGTCCCGCGATACGATATTATCACGATACTGCGATATTCTCAGTATTACGATACCATCGGCCTATATTGCGATTTATTACTTTTTTGAACTTCAAATGATGTCCCCAAAGGAAACCTGTGTCAACGTGTTTTATCTAATAAGATAAAGTTTTCAGTCTGTTCATCTCACTTCAATCATTTCTATTGCAGCAAAATAGGATTGTCAAGCAGACAGACTGACCAACAATGTCATAAATGTTGCATGAACCTGACAAACTGAACTGTTTGTATCACTACATAGTCCAACTTAACTAAATGCAAACGTGTGGACTCAGTATGTGAACTATAACTTGTATAAGTAGGATATTAGAGTTACTGTATATAACTCAGTATAACTTGTGATGCGTGGACGTAAAGGGCAGAGAGACAGCTGCACTCTCCCCATGGGCCTGGCTACTGTTGGCAGATTTAACCCCGTTGTGAGGCCAGATGTCTCCATCTTTGTTTTGCGCTCCTCCGCTGTAGACTAGTCCTGTTCTCTAACCGCATCTATGGAAATGTCATCCGGTGCTTTTGTTTGTCTCAAACATTAGAGTATATTAGTGCTTATTTGTGTGCACTGTCACCATGCCAGCAGGCTGTATAACAACAGATGATGTAGTTCTAATAGGTTAAGCACAACAATATACTGATGCAAATGACAATATACTGATGCAAATGTGAGACAATTAGCTGTACTTTCCAAGTACCCGTGTGGTCTGTGTGTGTGTGAGTGTGTGTGAGTGTGCTGGAGCAAAGGCTGGTCCCTCTCACCGTGCTGAATTATAGCTGTGTCACTTCCAAGCAGGTCTGTAATATTTCACACGGAGGCTGAGGAGTCCCAAATCCTCTGTCTGAGTGCATTTGTTCATCTGCCTGCTCTAAAAGCAGAACTCTTTGATTGTGTCTGGAGAATTGGACCATATTGCTTCTGAACATCATTAAGGAGGAAAGAATACCCAAACTTCTTTTTAAAATGTAGAACAGGTAGATATGGATAAAATAACACTCATAATAAACTTAATAATATGGAGAATTTCAGATTTCAGAGACTTTGTTTCCTGCATTCATGTGACTTTTAAAAAATGAAAGTAACAAAATAAACAATGCACTGAAATAGCATTTTTATTTTGAGTACTTTTCATTTTATTTTAAATTCTCAGGAAAGAATTAAGAATAATTCTACCCTCTGGACCATTCATTTATGTCTGCACCTGCCCCTGAGAGAGTCTGTGCATGCCGCTGTGCTCTGTCGCCATCAAGTGCAATGCTTTGCAGGCAGACCCAGCGCGAGAAGTCACATTTGGTGAAGTGGTATTGTTGTCCGAGTGGGAACTGTAAACTTCTAGAGTCATAAAGGGTTAATAGCTACACAATGTACAGTTGTAGAAACAGGTTGTGATAACAAAAAGGAAGCAAAGGTGTGAAAATGTGTTGTGAATCGGTAGAAATAATCGGAAAACTGAAACCGGGAGAAGCCAATAAAAATGGGAGGAGCTCCTGAGGAATCGGGAGGCTTGACACGTGTTTTAAGGAGCGCGGCTGATCTGTAGTTGTGTTCATTTTGTCTGAACTGAGGACAAAGCTTCTGATGTGTGTATTTATGCAGCACAAAGAGCTAACGAAGAAGTAACCGATTATGAAAGAAGTGAGACGTGTGTTGACCAAATGTATTGACCCACAGTGAGTGTGTGAGTGAGAGAGACAGAGCAAGACCTGCAGCATTGTAAGTTTGAAAACATTTTCACGAAAGTTGTCTCTTTGAGAGGAAGATCTTAAGTATCAAGCACGACCTTTCATTATTAAAGAGGACTATAACGTCTGTTGTATTTTGTGGAACCAAGCAACCAATCTGCTTCCTGTTTACACCGGCACCCGCATGCCCAGTGTACGTGAGCAGTCATGTGATATTCGTTTTCAGGTGTGCTAGCATGGACGGAAAACATTTCTAAAATGATGCCGAAACGCCCGTGTGGATGGAGATTGTTTTCGTTTTAAAACCCTGTTTCAAAACAGAAAGGTATTCGTGTGGACGCAGCCTAACTTCCTCCCAACTGCCACAGAGATTCTAGGCCCATGTCGAAATATACAGTTAGATGGATGTAATGCAGGATGTAGAACGATTGCAGACAGCTCAAAGGGCGGGACAAGCAAATCGATTTATCTGATTGATTCTGAAATAGACTTGAAACAAACCAAGGAAGTTACAGCAAAGGACACTTTAGTTTCTCAGTTGACCTTTCGGCTTGTGTTTGCTTTCATACACAAAGATGGCCGCCTGATATTTGAGGTTAAAAGTAAATAAAGTAGAAAACCAGAGCGTGGACACGTTTCTTTCAATTGAGAATTTTCCTCTGCTCTTTGCAAGAAGGAACAACACTCCAAACTGTATTATATTCCACCCACTGAATCTGCACCACAATATTTTCGTAATCTACAGTACAACTGTATTTACAACTGCAGCCAAAGCAATCATAACCGCCTGTCTGTGGGCTGAAAATCAATTGTTTTCTATATGAATATAGTCACTATAGCTCCGGTAGAGGAGGAAATAACATTGAAGAGGAGGGCGTCGCTTTGTTTTCATTAACTGTAAATTAAATGGCATTTCCCCTGCAGGCTGGAGCTTCAATCTGTCTTGATTGATTAGCTTTGGAAACAAACTCTGGGAGCCGTGCAACAGATGACCAACCGATCCCCTGCGCCAGGTGCTTCGCTTGAAGCAAGCGGCCGTAGCAGCTCTGCACTGCTGTGTCCGATACGTAAGGTTTCATCTGTCAAAAGAATATTGACTGCATTACTCATTATCAGACGAGAGTGTCTCTGCGAGTAAACTCGCACTCAATGAAGTCAGCTATCAAAAGCAAGACTCAAGAGGGGAGGATCCCAGTGCAATCACAGGCTCCATCGCTCTCTGTCTATCTTTCTTGTCTTAAATAATCTCTCTCTGTCCGTCTCTCCCGCTTTATATCTTTTTAATCAAGTCTTCGTACTGCTCTTCTAGAGGCAGAAAGCGAGAGAAAACAAGATGATATCAACTTCAGAGCTGTCATAAATTTAGTTATCGCTACATTCCAATAAAGAAGACTCTTTGGATGATAAACACTTGAAGCAATCTATAAATGTAATGTACTTTAACAGCAAGAAAAGGTTTTGTATTGACGGGTCCCAATAGGTTGAACTGTGTTTTGAGACGAGACAAGCTGAAAGGAACAGTCTTAAATGTGATGAAATACACTTCTTCTCTTTGTTGTCGAGAGTGAGATGAGAAGATCGTATGCTAACTGTAAAGCTACAGCAAGCAGGCGATTAGCTTAGCTTAGCATGAAGACGGGACACGGAGAACAATTGCGAGCTTGGCTCCGTCTAAAGGTCAAAAGATTTGCCAACCAACTTATCAATTTAGTTTGGAGTGAGATGTTAAAAGTCTTCAGACAGCTGTAGTTAGGGTCATCCTGTACAGGAGTTCATTGAAAATTGTAGTTAATAAATATGAAATTTATAACAATTTGAAAATCAAGACATCTTCAATTAGTTACAATATAATTTGAGCTGATTTTCCGTGCTGTAATGTTCAGTTCTTTGTCCATGTTCATCCTCGTTCGCTATTTCTCCCTATTTCCACTCTTAAAGCTCAGCTAAGCAAAGCTAAGCAGCTGCTGGCTGTAGCTTTATAAGAACACACAAACATGAGAGTGGTGGTCTCATTTAACTCTGAGGTGAATTTCCCAAAATGTCAAACTTTGGTGGTAGTTAGCAAAAACTTTATTTCCAGCCTCCTTGGTGGTCGAAATACGACTGCATTGTAAACGTTTCTCTGGCTTTCAAAAGTCTTTCCTAATCCCTTTGTTCAGCTTTTAATAAAGACTCAACAATTTAGAATCTGATCCTTAATGAGATGTAATGCATCTGTTGTCTGCTTTTATAACTCGATGTCCCCACAGATATCACTGAACATGTATCTCATCTCGTCTTTTACCTGTTGAACGACATAAACAAAGTCTGGGAAGTGTGCCATGAAGCGCTCTCAGGAGTTACAAACATAAAACAGGGTAAGGTTTTCTTTCATCCAGTTGGTTCTCTGTCTCATGACTTAGTGCCTTTGTTTACACGGAGATTGTATGATTTATTTCTGCTGCATATCCACCACGGCATCGCCGTCTTCCAAACAACACAGAGGAAGAACAAAGAAACGTCTTTAGATCGACACAAATAAAGAGAAAAAAGCAATTACTTAGCCTGTCAAATAAGTCTTCAAATATATATTTTGAATGCTCCAAAGTCTAAACTTCAAAGAACTATCATATTATTCTATTACGAGATGCAAAGCCTCCATGAATAGCATCCTCCAAATGTCACATAAGATGGTGAGAGACAAACATACAAAGCTGCAGAGAGCATTGAAAGAGAAGAAGAGCACTTTGATGACAAAGGAGTCTATCGCTACTATCTGAGCTACAATAGAGAACATGATGCTTCCTCATGACTAAACCAAACAACCTCAAGGAATAGGATAAGGAGGATCTCTTCCTCATTCATTCCACAAAGGCCTCGCTCCGTTCCTCTCACGGCACAACGTGGGCAAGGGGAAGAGTTTGAACATGTTCCCGTCTTCCTCCGTATTTCTGACATTGAAAAATTGTATTTCTATGCTAGATTTTGGTTGATTCTGCAGGCCATGATTCAAAGCCATACATATATGATAATTGTCCTTCCCCAATTACCTGAAAGGTGCATACGTATGGGTAGTTATGAAGACGGCAATCAGTTAAGTTTAGAATGCACAGATGACTGCAATTACCATTATGCATGATGTTGTTGATGTGAAATGGAGGCTGTAAAACAAACCACATGCTTGTAAATCCTTGAGCATTTAATGAGTGAGGAGTGATTTCCTTCCAAGTTGAGTGCTGTTGATTCATCCATCCATGCATGGGCACAATGTAGAAGCATACAGTGAACAATGGCTCAACATGTACCCAATGATCACATTGTAAAGCAATTGCCGGCGACGTTGTGCTACACGAAAACTGCTCGACGCAATGGCCCCTGAAACACCCACTCTTCTGGTGGAGGTCGAGAAAACACAGTTCATCAACCCCTCAGAGAAGAGGCAGGCTCCGAATTCACGACACACTTCAATGTTCAACCCTCCTCAACTCGCCCAGTCAGTAGAAATTGACTCACATGAGCTGGCGACAGCACCTTCTCCCTAATCCGTTTGAACTCCGTCACTTGAAGATGTGATGAAGCCATTTGTTTACTCCAGCTTGCCAACAGCTGGAACCACTTTAACGGAGGAAATAGCATGTTGCTCCAGTCTAGCAGAGGAACACTTGGAAAATGAAAATGTGCATTATCAGCGTTTGCATTTGTTATATCATCTGCCTCATTCATGTCTCAAGATAGATACGTTAGTTAGACCTATGTTATGCTTATGGTTTGTATATTGTCTGCAATTGGTTTGGTTCTTTCAAACATTAAATATTATTGAAGATAACCAAGTGCTATGCGAGCCATTTCTATTTGGACATATCTGTATTTTCCTTTGCAATTTTCTGCTTTGACGCTGGATTCGTAGAGTAATCTTGAAAAGAGAGATATGCATGTCTTCACATGTTCTTAGACAATCTCAAAGAACCAGACAAAAGCAAACACCCCGAGATTCCAGATCTTGATCTCACGTTAGGTCTGCGTTTTCACTGTCAGATGGTGGGAGCTGGCTGGGGCACGGAGGTAAATTGATCCCAGATTTGATGTAAAAGTCCTCTGTTGCTCGGAGTGATCAATCCAATGTCGCCTTTTGAAGATATAGCAACACTGTTTAGCATTCAAAAAGCAGCTCCCTCCGAGAGAACAGAAGAGTGCAAATAAGAGAGCGGTTCATTTCTATGCCTCCCTAGTAACACAGAAGCACCTTATCAAAAAATCCCAGACAAAGGCAAAAGCGCGAGGGCCTGGGGCGTCAATACCTGTCCCTAAACCTGAACCAAGAGAGTGCTGTCTTCCTGTCTAATTGGCAATCAATCTACACACACACAGAAGTATTGGAAGACCTTCCGTTCCTTCTTTCCTCGCTCCTCCTTGTGATATTATTTGGAAAATATAGGCTCTGCAAAAACAATGAGTACATCATGAAATCAAGTCTTGTGCTCAATAATTTGCATCACATGGTTCACAAATAAAGAAGTCAATACAACATGCTGCTCTCAGCTGAGTGCACTTAGCCGCATCGAAAGAATGACACAGATTGTCAAATACTGTCGCAAATGTGAGATTTTGCATTCATCTGATGCCACAATGCCAAACGACTTATCACAGAGGTGAGGAGAGGCTGCAGGATATTTCGTTGCCTCCAAATTTCGACCCGCTACTTAATAAGCCTCCGCAGTGAATGTGTTTTTCCCCTCGGGGACCCACGATGAAATGTGAGACGAACACACAACTTTATTTTTTACAATATCGCTGCACACACACACCGAACCCCCCATTTCCAGCTTTAAAAGGATGCTGAGCCAATATCAGCCCTCGCTGGATGTGGGCGAGCATAGCGTACAGCCACACAGGGGAGTGAGGGGCCCCAGGAGCAGGGCTTTAAGAGCAGCATGCCACCTCTGCTCTAAAGCCAGGACAGTATTGATGCTAATGTGGCAGCCCTGCAGCTCGCCACCTGCATAATCTCCTTCTAATACCCTCACCACCCGCAGCTGTTTACTTTTCCATTTGCCTGAGTTATTCCTCCACACATCCACCATGTTCGTGAGAAGAGGCTCTCTGCAGCCACTTGCAGAGGCCAGACATTCCAGCTGTTGACGCAGGAGAAGAAGTGATTGTATTTTATGAGAGAGAAAGAGAGAGGCAGGATAAACTTAGAGACACCTGCTCATGATTATGCATTTCTATGTGTGTGTGTATGTGTGTGTTGAGGTGCTGAAAACCAAATAATCGTATTGTCTATAGACATGTATTGTATTTCAAATCCAGTCTGAACAGCGCTTGCATTGCATATGAGTCCTTGCTACAGGCTGCAGACTACAGGACACACGATTCATCCTAATGCGCAAGCAGTAGCACAGGGATCAGTTCGGGCATTTTCTTACAAAACTTGAAAATGTCCATAACCAAAGTGATACCATGAGACACAGTCACCACGAGTTTAATGGAGGCCACAGTGGCGAATGCAGGACATCTCAGTAATGTGATTGGATCACAAAAAGTCATAATACATGAAGCCAATTAACATTTCACTTTTACTATTTAGTTTTTCTGTGCCGCAATTTTACTGTTTTAAAACACTCTCTGCTCTCTCGCCAAATTTTTCGGCAGATGTTTTCAGCTCAAAAATCTGTACGCACCATACACAGTCAGCAGCTAGCTAGTGAACACAGTCGAGCATTCAGCAGCTAAAGAGCCAAACGTCTCCTTCGGGAGGTGGTGGAGACCGAAATGGAGCTAAAGGGTCAGAGACACAGATCTAAATGTTGCTCTATAGCTGTTGGATCATGTGTAAACAAGCAGCTGAGCACGTCAGTTCTTAGTTTACAGCTTTTTTCAACAGATAAGTCGTTCTTTACACAATTATTCAACAAAAATCTTCATGATTGTTTCATCATTTATCAACCAAAAGGCCATTTGTTTGTTGCTTTAACGAGTTGTTGCTTTTTTTTCATTGTAAATGTAACACCTGTGGGTTTTAAAATGTTGTTCATAGGATACACCTCATAGACAAAGGTCCCATAGGTTCAAGTCATGAAAATGTCTTTCTGTACATGAGTGTTGTCTCTTGTTCTGAGCGGCTACAGGAGCCAGGGGAATGATGTGAAGATTGTGAAATGAGCCAGATACTGTTCATCACCAAATGGGCCGACCAGGAGCTGTTCCCCATTCCAATGTCCAGTGTTATTGCAGTCTGTTAACAGTCAATGGAGCAGATAAGTGGCAGTGACTTGATGTTGTGGCGCAAGCTACGTAAAATCCCAGCTGAGCTACACAACGCCTAATAACCTCTACACACTTCTCTCCTCACTAAGCTTGTGCCCACGTGTGGCACACTTTAATAATGGCAATTACCCAGATATGAAATGTGCTCACAACTTAGTTGAAAGGATTACTTTCTAAAGTAAATCATCCTGCAGAGTCCAAGAAAAGTCCTGCAAAGGAGACACCTGGTTTTATCCCTGACATCTTTGCTGTAAAACGTAATGCAATAATGAGACACGGCGCTTTTGGCTTGCAAGCACACATGTTGGGCTTGTTTGATGAATATCTTTTAGAGAGAGTTAGGTTGGTAAAAAACACAACAAGGAAGGATTTTAATACTGTAGTGCCTTTTGTATGATTTTTAAAAGCACATTCCTCGGTTTACAAATATGTACGGGCCGATCTGCCTGAGGTATGAGACGAACAAACCGGGAAAAAAAACCTCCTTCTTGAATTGAATGATCTGATGTTTATATCTTCACTCAAGAAAAATCTCCATTGCTCTACGCTTCCCTGCCTCTGCCAACCCCTGTTGTTGGGCAAATTGTCAAACTGCTGCTGGAGAATCAGTGTGAGAGAAGCATTGAGAGATAATTGCCTCCTCCACGGCTGCATCGATTTTCTCTCATCTTCATCAAAGAAGCAACACATCTAAAGCTTACGTCAGGTCGATATAGATGAGGCCTAAAGCTGCTTCTCAAGCCATGCAAGACCTATTTGTTCGGTTAATGAGTGGGTCAACAAACATCATCCAACCTCCAGGTTGGCAGTATAATGTGGGTCTTTGATTGAAGGGTGAATATGGTTTTCTTTAATAAAGATGGGGTTATTGCATGTTTACTAAATGCTTATTCCAGGATTGCCATAACTTTATTGTAGATACTGGCATCAACTGTTTATCCTGCCAAGCATCAATGTAGCTGCTCCCGTAGCTGTGCTACGGTGTATGTGATCGAATCTGAATTGTAAGTGGCTTCGGATAAAGCGTCACGCTAAATGACTGTAATGTAATGTAATCATCATTGTTGTGGAATATGAGCTACAGAGGAATTTTCTTTTTAGCATATTGTTATTCACGTGGTAGCCCAGAGTCGGCAGTTTTCTGGAAAAGAACATCGAACAATAAGAACGCCCTCTCTCTGAAATGACCTGCGATTGCCCAAAGTCTCCCGTCACAGGCGGGATCTTCTAACGCCTGAGAACAGAATCCAGGAGAGGTGCAGAAGTCTAGTTTTCTCTCAGACCTCTTGAATTAGGCTACAATGTGCTGACAGGTTGTCCAATGATTTCCCATTTGTCTTGATAACATTGATTATTCATGAGTATGTAGTCACCAGTCAAATCTTGGGTTTGAATAACATCATGAAATATTATTTGTTGAAATTCAACGCGCTATACAGTTTCTACAGCCATATTAGCAGCTTTGTGAGCTTAATGCTCCCTCGTCATGCTAACATGCTCACAATGCTAACATGCTGTTGTTTGGCAGGTATGATGTTAATCTTAAATTTAGCGTTGACGCATGCTAACGTTTGCTAAATAGCACCAAGCTGAGGTCCTGCAAGGCCCTGCACTGAGCTGGCTATGTGGAGGTAGTGGCCCTGCGGAAATTATGACGGCTGTGTTTTTGATTATCATTTAATGACATTATAATTACATTTTCATGTCAATGTGTCTCAGTATGTCCCAGGGGCTTTCAAACTATACGGCTGAGGGCAGTCTCTGCAGATACAGACACCCCCACACACTAGTGGGTTATAAGGGATCACTTCTGTCTGTACAATGTTTTTAAAGAAAAATCCTACTCATTGTGCCTTTTCTAGTGTGTGCCTGCAATTAGTATTCATTCACCAAAAAATGATTCCAACCCCTAATTATATGACACATAAATAATGACTCACAATATAAAAGATAGCTGATTACAGGCAATGATACGGATACTATTCTGCATGGGTCAACAAAGTAAGTGGGAGGAAAGAACACCCGAGCTCCTCAGACAAAGTGCTTATTAGTTATCTGTGATGCTGTTGTATGTCTAAATCTCTCAGAAAGCTGACATATAAGTGGAGATGAATGATGCTCACTCGGCGGCTGTCAGTACATGGCGGACGGAAATGATATGGCGGAGCATTGTTGTTTCCTGCTGTGGTCTAGATCATCAATCACATGTTCAGAGTTCTGTGTGGGTGGAGAGGTTGTTGACCCTTTGACTCTGCCACTAAATCCATGGTTGAGATTACTGTCCTCCAATATGTGGCCCCGCTGAGCCACAGTGGAATATTGCACATAAATCTCCGTGAGGTATTAATGAAGGGCTTGTTCTTCTCATCTCAAAGCCTTTCATCCTTGACTGTAGGGTCTTCCAACTGTGGGGATGATGTATGGATAGCCTGAGCTGAACCTGATGCTGTGTATATTGCCATATCACAGCTGTGCTCATGACCACTAGCTCACACACACACACACGTGTGCCACATGGATCATAGTCATTGCACACGCAAGCCCAAACGTGCAAAATTCACACGTGGCTGCACTCGCATATACAAACGTTTTCTGTAAATTTTGATTCAAAAGGGTAACCAGTGGTGAAATTGCATTCCAGCCTTTTTATCCTGCACTTAAATCACAGCATGTTAAAGGCACTAAAAAGTCTCAAAAGCATGGTTTATATTGAAGATGAAAAAGCATATGTTGACGTGTATCCATATGTATGTTTCAGTGCCGGCACAACATTGTTCAACAGACATGAAAATAAAATGCCTATGCAAAAACAACAAAACTATTTCTAAATTGTCATTCAAATGACAACATAATTTAAAAATAACACAAATATTTTATACCACAGGTGGTTTAGTGTACTTGAAAAAAGACTATTCCTCGAAACAATGAAAATCCCCCTCTGTACTCAAAATGGTACAGTCTGAGTTAACCTACGATAAAGTCCATTGAAAGCTCCCACTTCCTGTTTGGACCAATGAAAGCAGGTACGATGGTTGGGTGCTCATGCAACACACATTTTGTCAATTGAAGTTACATCTGACCAATGAATGAATTGTATCGGAATGTATTGGTAAATGATTTGAGTGGTTAGCACATGAAGAATGCAAACGATAGTATGCATACTGAGATGAGCAAAATATGCTTTCTCCATACACCCACAAGTGCTTTCTGTGCTAACATAAGTCAGCCACAGAGGGCTGGGCTACCAAGCGTAACACAACAAGGACTACAAATTTCTAGAGCTGGCAGGATGGAATAGAACTACAGAAACTAGAATGTGATATAAGGAAAAGCAAGCCCATACAACCAAAAACCAAAAAACCAAAATCGTATATTTGGCTTTTTTTTGCATGAAAAATTACTCGCAAGTATGAAGGAGTCTGACGTTTATGCATCATACAATACAATGATAATTTTTAGTTCACCGTTCTCATTTTTATTGAAAAACATAAGCAAATGATTATGGTGGGATTTTTGCGTGGATCTGTACCAAATAACGACGTTTTCTTAAGTCTGTAGAATATGATGTGCTGGCTGTATTTCAAAATGGTGTTTTGACACTTCAGGGAAAAAAAGATTTCTTATTTTCTTTGAAAAACATATGAAAATGATTATGCTGTGATTTTTGTGTGGATCTGTATAAAGGTAAATGACGAAGGATGTGATGTGCAAGTTGTATATAATTCTAAATGGTATTTAGTCACATCACGTCTTTAATAAATATTGCACCTCCTGCGATATGAAAATTGCAGTGGGCCATGCTGCCATTTCAATACAATTTCGATGACCGGTAATTGTGCAGCCCTGGATGTTTTCTCACTGTCACACAAATGCTGTGATACTGTGTTTAATTCTGATACTCAGTGTGCTGAGAGTTTTCCCCTGAGCTTTATGTAGGTGGGAGTCAATCTGCCTGTCTGAAGCTGCCAATCCATTTAATATTAGGGTGGGCATGAAAAATGAGACATTGAGCTACATCTAAAAGTAAGGGAGCCTATTATAACAGCAGCATATATCCGAATGAAATGTGCTCACAGGCATTAACATTTATCTGTGTGCAATGTGCGTAGGCCCTATCACATATCGGCATGTGTGTTTTCTAGCATCAACAGCCGCCTCGTTGCTACCCTCCGGCCCCCGTATATATGTGCACAGAGTCTATTGGGACCCCACAGAGTCAACAGAGCCAGACGTACCTCCATGCTGTGTGTCTGTCTGCCTGCTAATCCTTACACTTCCCGTCCCTCCCTTCGAGTTTGACATCAAGCATATGAAATGAACACACATCCCCAGTCGATGAACTCCCATTCGAAAGCGCGAGGCATTAATGCGAGGCTCTTCTGCACTCCTCCCACACTCTGAGGCTGAGGAAAGAGAGAAGGCAGAAAATGACGAAGCGTAACTCCCATGAGCTGCTACTCAAATGATAGATTTGCAGCGAGAGCAGAAGTTAGGCAGAAGCATAAGGACACATTTCATCGCCAAAGAAATGTGTCAAAGCTCTGCTTTGCTCATCCCTGCTGTTTCTTAAATAATAGAAGACCTTCGTAAGGCATGAATTCCCTCTCGATAATGAAGCATGAAAGAATACTCAAATGCAATTTTTTTCCACAGTTACTAGAAACATAAAAAAATAGTATCCAGCATCAGTGTGTTTAGCCTTTTTATAACTCGAAGTATAGTGCCTTATGTAGAATGTATGTTTTTATATACTGCATATTTAGGGCCTAACATGACCACCTGCCAGCCTGTCTTTGGTTGAGGTGGAATTTAAAGCTGTCGTCTCAGTGGCATCCCTTTTCTCTCACGAATTAGGTGTTTAAAACGTGAAGGAAAATAGCGAGGAGAAAAGGCTTCTATTGGAATTTTGTCCGATATGAAACAAAATGCAGACAAAGTGCCTGGAAGCTGAATTTACATTTGTGAGAATTATTGAACTCCGGTCACATTTTTTTTTTATGCTTAATGATCCACGTCCTCTCTGTCCCTTCCAGTTAATGGATCGTCTGCGAGCTTCCCTGCAGGGCAGCGACGGGTTAACCACTGAAGCAATAAAGCTGGTATGTGCTTTCAGCTTTCTCTTTCCGGCATCCTTTGCTACAATCATTTGGACAAGGAAGCGGGCTGACCTATAGCACTTTAACCAGAACCCCTGGACTCCTTACAGATGCTGCCTTCCGAGGTCATCAAGCTTTTACAATGGCAACTGACACAGCTGACGTATGTCTCCCGCTCAACAAAAATATTCGGCTTAGTTGTGTGACAATTTTCCATTTCCCCTCTCACAGGGAAGAGTTTTCTCTTGTTGTTGTGGAAACAGGCACACAATATATGAGTCCTATTGCTTGAGCCAAGTTGCTTGTTAAAGGGGACATGTTATGAAAAGGTGCACATACATCTGTGTATCTGGAGTGCCTTCCAAGCCACACACTGAAACAAGACAACGCAGGTTTGCAAAGGTGCGCAATATTTCTCTGGCAAGCCAGTCAGAGCAGAACGTGTGTTTCTGACAGAGTGGGAATACAAGTATATTCAGACGGACAGTATTAGAACAATAATGTGCCTGTTGAACATGAAAGCATGTAAACATGTTACAGCAGAAACCAAAGATACACGTGTGGACCAGAACATGAGCATAACACGACCCCTTTAATTTAGGTGGATTAGACAAACAAAGGCAAATCCATCGTTTGAGGCCAAGAGCATCACATGTTAATTTGGATCCAGTATTGTTCGGCATCACTGGTATAGTGTGCCCTTTAGGTAGCAAATCTAAGGGTGTAGGACCAAGTCGTGGTTGGCTGTGTAGCAAGTCTGACTTTTATGATAGAGACCAGTTTTCATCGTATCACAGTCCTTAAATTCACCTTTAGAATGTTTTGTAAACCATACTCTGACCATATATGAATCTTTCCCTAATACGGTAGCTGCCATCTTGTGCAGAACATGCGGCGTCCCTGAGAATCTCACAGCAGCTGCTCGTCTTTTATGGAGAAAGAGCTTGTGGGTAAGACGCTAACAGCTCGTACACTGGCTGCGTGAAGGAGGGAGGGCGTTCTGCCAAGAGTGAGGCGACTTTAGAGGCTCTGTTCAATGCAACAGCGACAGTAGACATCTGTGCGGCAGTGCCTCGGTCTTGTTCTGTAATCTCTTGCGATCTGTTGAAATTGAATAGATCTTTCTGAGCCTCCATGATAAGTTGCAGCACTGGAGACATTAAGTGGATATTTATAAGACACCAGATTGCCCCCGATTTACTCCAATTAGCTGGCGAGTAGAACAATCCCATATGGAGTCACTTTTGGTCCAAATGGATTCCCGCGCATATTTTGAGAGGATACAATTTTACCCATTGTGACACGAGTTGTATGGTCACAGGCCCTCAGTTTGTGGATGCAGAGTGGGGCTCACGGGGCTCCATAAAGGGTCAACACTGCGGGAAAAGACTGGACACGTCATTTCTGCAGCGGTCACAGGACAATGGTTGTTCACATACCAAGATTAGAAGAGCATGTGTTGTTATACTTAGTGCAAGTTTATATAGGCCTCTGTCTTACAATATTTGGCACATATATTGGACATAATTCCCGAGCATCGGGATTGCGATTAGAGAGTCTGAGTGATTTAACATATAACCCTCAGATTACCACATGTAGAACACATGCCACGTACAAACATACAAGACACAACTGAAGAGGAATGAGTCACGTCTGCTTGTTGATGATTGTAGAATAAAGCACCAAGGTTGATCATAGTTCCCCTGTTTCAAGGACATGCTTTGTATATTTTTAACATTTTTTATCTGTAAAAATGAGATTCTGAGCGGCTTCAAGCATCATTCTTTAACAACACTCAGTTTCCATTAAAAGGCTTCCTCAGGCATTAAAAGATGGAATTTCTAAATTGTATCGAAGCAAATATTTGCATACAGTGTGTGTGTGTGTGTGTGTGTGTGTGTATATTCATCTTTTAAATTAAATCATGTTATTTTTTATTCAAATGAGTGTGAAGTGCTGCAGGGCAGCCAGCAGGCACATATTGTAAACATTCAAACAAAACAGCGGTGGCAGTATTAGACAAAAAAACAAACATAGGATTCGGCGTGTAAAAACAAAGCCTCTTAAATTGGGAAATACTCAAAGCCTTTATCTCGACTACTTTTCCCATATCTGAATTCCAGAACACTGTGAGAAGAGTTGGTGTTGAAAGAAAATGAAGAGAAAATGAAAAAGAGCGAGCGCAAAAGGCAAATCCCATCCCTCCCTCCATACCCTGATTAATTAGTTCAAAGTTATCCATGAAAGTAATACACTGATAAGGCCAGGAACAAACAGAAGCCAATTACTAGCGCTTCCCTGTGAGCTCAGAGCTGCTGAACACCAGCAGCACTGATGGAAAACATTGAAGGCTGGGTCATGTTGGCTGATTGGACAGGTGTTGGCGGGTGCTTGCGAGCGCTCGCTCTGCCTGGCAGCACGCAGCCCAGCCCGTCTTTTCATTACCAAGCCGAGCGCACGGCCTTATCAAGCTGTTCTGGTCGATGATGGGAGATGAGACCTCGCATAAAACAGTCATCTACAACAGCAGCTGTGAATGAAGGGGTCCTTGGGACCTGAGCTGCGTCTCAAGGACCACAAAAAAGATGCACAGCACACACACACACCGCAAAGCAAGGCCTGGCTAACATGTCCCAGTAACAGAGTTATGTTCGGGTGTTTTTTTAGTGCTTTACACTGCTGTGATCCTGCTGCTGCTGCAACATCATCAATACAAACAAATTGTGCTACCGCCATGCTTCACAAGCAGCCTTTGACTTGGGATAAGAGTTTTTCTATATCTATTCTCCTCCTGGTCATCCATTCTTCTGAAACATAAGAATCAAGGCCAATCACCCAGCCTACAACCGGTTTGAAATTTGAAAGCACCTTTTTGTCTTTCTTCCTGTGGTGTAGGTGTGTCTCCAGACATCACTCACACACCTTTCTCCCGATCCTCCAGCAGTAAGAAGGAATTGCTACAAGCAGGATTGATTTGTTACCGGAGTCGAGCCGTGTAAACTCGACGGTGCCCTCGGGGAGTCAACACAGCCTTCACGCAGACAGGCTCTTCATTGGATGGGGCTGTCATCGGGAGATAATTGACTGTCAATTAGGTGACGGAGACAACAACGTTAGAGTCAGCAAGAAGGCAGTAAATCACTACCTGTCTGTCAGACGGCATGGGCTGCCCCGGCCTCTTCTTCATTCCCTTCACTCTCCATCTCTATTTCTAGCTTATACACCATCCACTCTGAAGTGTCCTGCTCTTTCGCTTTCTCCCGTATCGTCTCGTCCTGCTCCCCCTGATGGTATTTACAGTACGTATGGCCCCATCTTGCTTTGCTAAAAGGCCAAAAAGTCTCAGTAACATTCTCTGGGCTACACACATTGACTCATGTATGTTGCGAACCCCTCTTTGATCTCATCATTGTGTGATCTGAGCTCGCTCGTGGCACCGCAGCGGCATTTATCCCGGTAAGCTCTATTGAGTTGCTGGCTTTTGTACAAACGCAGTGCTGTGAAGCACTCGATAAGTTTAAGAGACATTCAAATGGACCAGTCTGTGAGCTTCAGCTGGAACAAACATATACAGCACATCATGTCTCCCAGAAATGAAGTTTGCTTTTGCACACGAGGCAGCAAATCCCTTAGTTTTGTGTCGTTTGAGTCCTAATTTGTTTAGAATGGAGTGCTGATGCTAATCAAAGAGACTCGAGCGATAAGGCAATTATCCAGGCTCAGAGTCAGACTGTTGATTTCAGCTGGAAAAATGTAGTGGTTTGTGCAGCTTCCTGCAAACAACCTTTTGTTTGTTGAGCTGTAAGCTGGGACACCAAGTGCAGCTCCATATCAATATAGGAGAGAAATCTCATCTGGAACTAGTCTCTGTGTACTGGTTGACCGGCGGAGGCTGAGATAACGGAGTTAGGCCCAATCTGCCAACACTAAAGGAAGACTCGCGTTGGAAGGAAGAAATTACGAGTCGATGAACAAGAGAAGTTGCGAGTGGCGGCTGCAGGAGGTGCTCCCACAGAGCCGGGTGTATTGTTAAAGATAATGACAGTAGAAGGTGTGTATGGGTGGCTGGTGCATTGTTCAAAGTGTCACTGTTTCCATTTCATGTTGCCTCTAGCTGCATGCTACTGTAAGCGTCATCTCTTCTACATAGAGAGAGAGAGAGATAGTGGAGTAGAACACCCGCCGAGATGCTGTGAATTCAATCAAGCATGAGCACACTTGAAGACAAGGAGGTCCAGATGTCATTTGAAATGCTGCAATCTTTCAGGAATCATTAATGTGACAGTTGTCTGGCTGGAGTTAAAGGAAGTGGACAGATGTATTAGTTGAGAGCTTTGTATGTCATCATTCTTACCATTTAATGCCATTTCATGACCACTTTATTACAGAGATGAGTCGATCTAGCATGGGCGCTTATCTAATTGGCACACACACACAGACACACACACACACACACACACACACAGTGGCATTTGATGATATGTGCAGATGATGGAAAGTTGTGTGAGAAAAAGGACGAATTAATTGACTCACTCTTCCCTGAGATGGAAGTGGTATTCTTGCAACCTTGACATTCGAAAGTCAGTTTTGCCTTGTAGACATTGGAATGCTCTCAATTAACACGTGCACATTGACACTATACAGTCATGAATGCAATGGATGCCCATATTTCCCCTGCAGTGTGTCACTGCTCGAGGCAATCTGCTGGTTTTGATTAGCAGCAGCTCTGCCGTACCTCTGACGATGTGAAAGGTCGTTGCCCCTTTAACTGATGTGCTGATTCCTTTTTAATGTTTCAGTTAATGAAAAAGCATTTTCATCCAACTTGTGACACATGGAGACTGCTGCGTCTGTCTTCCATGCTGGCATGAAAAGCATTCATTTTGTGAACTGAGGGGAAGAAAAATGGGTGTTTTCTTTTTAGTTTAAGGCAGTGTCTTCAGCATCTGTCTCCAGACATCCGCGGGTCGACTCTGAGCAGGACGCTTTGAGTTGTCCGTTTTATTGTGTTTCATCCGCGCCCTGCTCCTCTTTGCCGTGAGGAAGATAGCTTTTAAATTTCATAGACAGTCATGACCGCTCGGAAATCTTTATGAGGCAGACAATCCTGAGCGCACACACACGCCGATACGGAGGGAAAAAGAGATTAGTTTTCACTTCTGCTAAAACATGAACTGATGTGCTTTTGCCACAGGCAACAGATTTAAATGGCTGTGTGTGTCTTTCTTGGTTGTGTGTGTGCACGGCAGTTTGCAACTGTTGATCAGTTGTATTTGAGACATAAATGATCAAAAGAAGTCTACACTCATATCTTGTAGCATGTTTAGACGTATTATTACTGTTCATAAGCAAGATCATAACAGGTGTATATTTTGTCCCATGTGACTGAATTCACTTAATTAATGGCTGAAGAAGTCATTTTTAAAGGAATAGATTCATATTTTGGGAATATGCTTATTGAATCAATACCACTCTCATGTCATACGGTTAATAGGAGCGACATACAAGCTGGTTATAAATATTAAAAAAGAGCACGTTATATCTCATTAGGGCTGTCACAATATCAGATTTGCATACTGTGCCAAAAGAATTCACAGTAAAAATATTATCGCAAACAGAAAAAAAGAGAAAATAATGCTATCAGTCAAATACATCTTTAACTGTGTTTATTGTGCGTAAAAGTGTGACTTAAGAACCACTGGATGATTTACACAACATCCTATTATTATATTATTATTATGTTATTAACATGGTTGAATTAACATGGTTGAATTAAGTCGAACAGTCCGTGTGAAGAGCCAAAGAGGCATTCGCCAAAATGCAATCTTGAAACCCACCGACTATCGTCATTGATATCGTTAAATTAGCTTTTTTTAAAGTAGCTTGTAAACTGGCTTCTAGTAAAACAACCTGGTCGTACACGTCATCTCTCTCTGACGGGTTCCAAGATTGATATTTATATATCGTAACACCCCAATATAATTGATCCAATCCTAAGAAATGCTGAAGTGTAACAATGATGAGTTGTGGTTTGAGCTGTATGTGGATTTTATTACCTTTGGACAGAGTCCTGCTAGCTGTTTCCCCCTGTTTCTCGTCTTTATGCTAAGCTAACTGGCTGTAAGAATCAGCATATTTCACAAAACTATACCCAAACAAAGCAAAGGCTTCACAAGTGTTCCATTCTAACGGTCCGCAGGTCCGTAAAGCTGAATATAATGAATATAACTCGCAGTATGAATCTGTTATCCACATTTATCAGCTTTTTACTTCATCTTATCTTCCAGAAAAAGATATGTTCCCTTCAACTGCCCAGTCGCTTCCTCTGACCAACTTTCAATAGCTGCACATGCAACGGTTCCTCTGTACAATCCCATGTTTCCCCCTCACTGACTGCCTTTCCTTGCTGCTTTTGAGTTGATAAATATATCTTTACAGAGGTATCTGGCTCTCTCCAGTCCTGGAGGCTTCAAAATCCATAACATTAGTTCCATCTCGCCCCCTTTCTTCCCCCGTTGCTCGGAGACAAACTGACAAGTGCAGAACCAAGATAAAAGCCGAAGTTACGTATAAACATTATTATGGGAAAACGCTTTCATTGCATTTGAATGAGCTTTCCAGGAAATGCACAGCATATACTCTCCGAGAGGTTATGGACGAGAGAAACATTTTTTTTCTCTGTATCAGAGGTTCAGACCTGCATTATTCACTCGCTCTTCAACAGCATTAACAGCCTGATATTTGCCCGCATAAAGAAACTGCTGCTGCAAGGTAAACAACGATCCTGATGCAGCACTGAGAGGAAGACCGTTAACATGTTCAAATAATTCCACAATTTAATTCAAGAGCTCTTTCATGCATCTCCCCTTCACCCAAACTCCCAGAGATGTATTATTGTGCAGGAATTTCTGTAAGAGAGAAGTCCAGACTCACAATAAGCTTCCACATTATTTCTTAAGATGCCTGAAATCACAGTTACAGCTGCAATTTATGGTTCCATGGTTCCAATGATGTTTAGATTTGTCTTTCTGTGCGTTAGTATTTGCAGACTTAATTAAGAACAAAAAGCAGCACGAATTCCACATGTGCTTCAGTGTTAACTGCTGCCAAACTACAGGGAGGATTTTGATTCACGTCTCTCATAGTGCCGATATTTCCAGTTATTTTTCATGCATCACTAACAAATGCAGCACTTCTAATCTGTGTTATTCAGCAGGGACATAATGTCCTTCCCTCTACCGAGGATTCCTGATTGAAAGAGATAAGTCAAATCAAATACACCCACAAAAAGTCCAGTCTAAATATAGAGACTGGTTGTGGAGGTATAGTTCCACAGCAGCGATCAGTTTGAAGACGGAATAACTTTGCGCAAAAGGGTTTTTTTCATGACCAGAATGCTTTTGTGATCTATCCGTATAAACTTGGGAACTGGGATGAAAATGGTCCTGTCATCTCAGATGACAACGTTTCGAGAACGTGACATCAGCATGCTTTTTCTTGGTTTGGGGCTTTTAAGATATTTAGTTTCCTCTCAGCAGAAACGCCAGTGCCCACTAATCGTCTTGCATTACAAACTCACAAAGATATGTTAAAAACCAGCACCTGCTCGCTGAGTTATTTAAGTGCCTGAGTCGCATAAGCTAAATGAGCCTCTTTATCTGGGGTTGCAATCTGTCCAAAAACCTTTTAATGCCCCAAGCTATTCCATTAAAAACCTTAAATTAGCACATCTTGCCAATTATTTTTTTGTTGTTGAATCAATGAAAAACTAAAGCTGCATGAACCTCTCCGAAACCAGTAAGTATTGATATTAGAAAATGTATTTTACAGCTGTAGGGAAATTACCTCAGTGGGAGGAGGCGTATACTTGCTTGCATCTTATTTTACTATTATGTACTATTATTTTACTATTATGTACTATTATTTTATTTTGCTTCCTGGTTGGTATAAAATCGTTATAGGGTAAACAAACCTCAAAATGATTTGAGGGGAGTTCGGAACCTCAGAATTACCGCATCTTACGCCCCCAATCATCTGGCTGGTTGGGAAAACAATATGATTCAAAGCAAAAACAATTCTATGACATTCAGTCTCTTAATTGTCTCTTTCTTCTGGGTTACAAAAGCTTCTGTCTCCAACTCCCAGGAAGAAGTTTACTGCAGTGAAAACGGCTAAGAAAAGAATCAGACTCAGAAAACAATCAGTGAGAGAGTGTGCAATGCAAGCTCTAATTAAAACACAACTTTTAGCACAGTGAGGAAGCTGATCCGTGTCTCCTTTTGCCTCATCCACCCGTGAACAGTTCTTGTCATGTGTGGGCTCATATAAAGTGGAGGTTTCCAGGGTATTGCACCATCCTTGAGTGAAATACAAGAACCAATCTCAACAAATGCACTTGCAGAAAAAGACTGCAGTTTAGCGTTGTAGCTAGAAGCAAGAGGGAAGCAAATAAAACCCGGCTCATCCCTCTCCCACGATAATATTCGACATGATCCACTAATGCGGCCAAGAAATGGTTGTTGAAATGATGAGAACCGACCCACATACTGTATGAGAGGAACTGGGAGAGTCAGACGCACTGCTTTTTAGAGTCAAATCAAAAAAACAACAACTCTATACTCAATGACTGAAAGCTTGTGATGATTCTATTTGGAGCTCTGTAATAACAGGCCCTTCTTCTGAAGATCTTCTAACTTCACAAGTAATACATTTGAAAGAGAGCATGTGAAATCCCTCTTGCACAAATCAGACAGACAACACCGGAGGACCAGCAAAAATATTTCCCTGCTCAGTCTTGTTTGCTCGGGCAAAGTCACTGAACGCTGGGAAACACAAGTCTTCTTTTGATCTACAGCGCTTATTAATTCAATCTGCCCGTGTGTCTGGCGTTGAGCATAGCCCTGTTCAACAAATCCCGATGAAGGGAAGAAAGAAAAGTGGAGCACGCTCTTTGTTATGTTCTACATGAGCATTTTTCACCCCTGATGACAAGGCAAGCGACTCAACATCGTCTATTGTGGCGCAGCGTTCACTGACAAAGACATCAACTTGTGACTCACTCCTTTTTCACTGATGAGTGATGAGAGCTCTTCCCCAGCTGGTGCTGCAGTGGCTTCCACCGTCGTAGCGTGTAGCCTTCACTGGCAGGCCACGTTAAACCTACATAGCCTCAGAATCAGCTCCGACACAGAACGATTCAACTGCAGGTTGGGTTTAGTTCCGACCGACATGGGAAGATTATTTTGGATGGTAGACAAGAAACCCAGCCGAAAAGCTGTTCAAAAAGTAAAATCAATGAATGACTTACTTTCAGCTCACTAGTTGAAATAGTTGGCTAAAAGTAGCCTCATGAACTATGCTAACAGTAAAAGTAATGGATAAATGGTTAAAATAGCTAAAAGTAGGCAAAATGGTTGAAGTAATTAGGTAATAATAGGCTAAGTTTGGAAATAGTTAGTGATTAGAAGAGATTATAAACAGTTGAAATCTTTCATCCAGATTATAATGCATTCATAAAAACATATTTATGCGGTGTCGATGAAGAGGTACTTCTCTTCTGATACAGGCATAATACGCCACATACCAGACAATTACAACCCACGAAAGCTCTGCTAGGCTGCATGATTGTGACAAATCAAAATAATATAAAGGGACAGTGTGAAATGTCAGTTTGTCCTGTACCTGCATAATTCAGTGTGTGAAATGTTAGGGTGAGCTCTGCATTTATGCTCAATAACCATGATGGCGACAGCAGAACAGAGAACGCTGCAGCCACACATTTCAGAGCTGCTCGTCCGTCTTTCCAGCGAAACCACCTACACGCCATGACTCAGTCTGTTTGCTATTGTTTTAAGGACAATTCAAGCATCTCAATTACTGGGCCAGTTCTCTCGGGTCTTGGAGGGTTTTTTGGGATATGAATCCGACTATAGAGCTTCACATTATATAAACCACAGAGAAAAAAAACATGTTTTGCTTTTAAGAAAGGACATCCTTCCTTTCTGATTTATTTGTCATTACATTTGAACATGTCTTTATTTGCACTATGTACACGTTGCCTTCACACAAGATAGGAAAAGCAAAATCCCCAAAACATAAACGTGTTAAAAAAAAAAAGTAATCTTCTTTAATTCGGCTAAAGAGCACGACACAAAGAGAGCACTATCACCCCGGCATTGAGGAATGCATTGAGCAAACGTCTTTGTCGCGTGGATGTGTGCATTAACTCATCACAATGAGAAGGAAATAACAGCAGTGAAACCCGCGTACTGTTGTAACACGTTGCACAATACCAGGTTGCCAAAGAAGCCAGATAAAAACACATCATTTTGAATGACACGCTACATAACACAAAGCATGTTCATCGCCATCATGAAAGCAGGCACACAGAGTCTTTCAGTATAGTTACAGTGATGATCTGTGCGTACACTGACGTGGAATCAGTAGGCTCATGAGTTACCACCATGTGGTCCGAAGGGGTCAGGGGTCGTAAGGCCAAACATATACAGCGTAATGACCAGCTTTTCAGATGTGCAGAAACTCAATCATAGGGCCCCAAACAAACACCTGGAAACCAACCAGCATTCAGCTTCTGACTGCCTTGTTGTTTATTCACACAGGCAGCCAAAAATACAATTCAAAAGAAAAGCTTGGAGTCTTCGCTGCAGTTTTTATTCAAGCAAAGCACACTGGAAACTTCCCCTGGTGGAGAGTGTGGGCAAACAATCACTCTTCATTAGTACAGCAGGACCGACTTACATGGTTATTTTAAAATGTTCACAGAGCCGAGGATGCGTTAATGGATTGTTTACTTGCAGGGTTTGACAGCAACCAGCGACGCCAAAAGAGGCTTATTAGTGAAATGAATGTGGTTGTGCTATTTTAGGGCTATGCTCCAGAGAGTACACATTCCTTCAGAAAAGAAAGTCATTAGAGGGAGCTAATTGTGCACCATGAACGTCAGGTATGACTAATGCAGGACCTGACGTCACCTCTTGAGGCTTGAAGTAGCATCTGCCTGGGTCTACACCACAACAACACAAACTGAAATCTCTGTCGTCAATAATCCACTCGTATATCCGTGAACTTGTCTGCCGAGTGTCTGTCTCTCAACTTGAGTAATAATTCTTGAAATTCTGAAAGAACAAATTGAAGCGCCTCAATGCTTTATTACTATGTCATACCCTCCGTTTTAATTGCTGAATTGGGGAATCTGATTTTAAGCATTGCAAAAACATGAGCCTCTTCACAGCCGGATCAATTCTAATTGAGGCTGTTTTTATTATGAACTGACAAAAACAAGTTCTACATCCAATCAATCATGCGTAGCAGTACACTGCTGGCATAGCTGGAGTCATGCAAAGAATAATTGATTACAGATTAAGTCAAAGCTGTCGGACTGCGACACTCGTATGCGCACCCCTGGAGGAAATGTAAGGCCTGCCTTTTAATGACATTATTTACCTGATTTATAACTTCCTTGCCCATTGATGGCTGATGTTTCGTTTCAAACTGCCCCTCCAGATGCAGTGTTTTTGAGAGACACTGCACACCCCGTTTCCCCTGAAATTCCGGACCATCTGGCCAACTCGCATACGGTGCTTTACTTCAAAGGCTATAAATGAACATTCCTTAAAGCGAGATCAATGAAGGTGCCGTTAGACAGCAGCGAACACAAAAAGACAAACATAAAAACAAAGCACATTTGCATGTACGCAGGCAAACCATATCTGGCGTGGACAGATATGGTTCGATTTAATGTCTTTGATGGACGGACACCTCCTCAGAGGTAAAACACAGGCCTGAGGCTCCATTGAGATTCTTGTTATTCATGCCAGTGCATATTGTTCACTGAGACAGAAACGGCCTCGATTCATGTTTCATCATTTTTTTTTTCCCTCTTGGAGCTTTATTCTTCTTTGATTGAAATTATAATCAACAGTTCTGTTTTTCTGAGGTTTCTCCAAAAACGAAAGCCCTCCTTTGTCATGATTCAAGAGAATGTGAGCGTGGTCATCTACTGT